>NW_027136070.1:0-363365 GCF_039906515.1 Pseudorca crassidens | reverse complement strand
CGGCCAGGTCACAAGAAAGCGAGTTGAAGAAAGGAGCTCAGGGGCACTGTAATTCACAAACCTGCAGAGTTATAAATGACAGCTATCGTCCAAAAATATACTGAAGTAAGGCTGCCAAGAGGACTTGAAAGCGGGGCAGAATTGCAGGAAACCGATTTCAGGAGGTAGACTGGAATTGCATTGAAAGCATAGGAAAAGAGGCAGAACGTCCACAATGATGCACTTGGCCAAAAAGGGCGTATGCGTTTTTTCCTGAATATATTCAGGAAAAAACGCATACGCCCTTTTTGGCCAACCAAGCAAACTTGCAAAGGAAATCTGCACTACAATGAAGTCTCACTTCCCCACGGTCAAAAGGGCCATCTGAAAAAAGTGTAAAATCCAGAAAGGCAGGACAGGCCATGGAGAACTGGGAGCCTTGTTATGCTGATGGGCGGGATGTAAATTGCCAACAGACACTCGGGAGAAGTGTATGGTGTTTCCTGAAACATCTAAAAAACAAAGCAACAGAGCCTAGGGCACTTCCACTTATGGTCCTATAGCTTAGGGAAATTAAAATCAAAAAGACACAGCCACCCCAAAGTTTGGGACGCCTCTGTTTACAAGAACCTCGTTTACCGTACAAGTTCAACATCGCAGAAAGTGAAAAATGGATAAAGAAGTTGTGGTATTTACTTACAAAACAATATCACTCAGCAATGAAATCTATGTCATCAGGCCCTTAGCAGCACAATGAGTGGATTCAGGTATGATGATTCTAACTGAAATAAGTCACACAGAAAAAGAACCATCATAAGATATCAGTAATACACGGAATGTAAACTTGGCTACACAGGAACTGAATTACAGAACAGAACAGGGTCTCAAATTTAGAAAACCAACTTATGCTTGCTTAAGGGGAAAGGTGAGTTGGGGTGCTGCATAAAACCAGAGATTGAAATGAGCACAGATAAAGTTCCTTAAGCCAAATATGGAATAGACAAGAGCTACTCCTTGCTCAACGAAATGGACTCAACACCGCATATTAAATGCCTAAGAATGTACCTGACTAGTAAGTATCTTAAAACCTATGGATTGCTATGTCTCCAAAAGAGAATCAAGCATGTGTACAGGGGCATAAACGCAGCAGTGATAGGATTGGAGAGGTTCGGTGAGCAAATGAAGACCCTTTGAAGTCATATTGCATGGTACCCATTCCACGGGTTTCAACTACCCAGGTTTAAGGTATTCTTCCTTCAGCTAAAACATGCATGTGGAACCTAGAGTATGATCAACCATGTGATCGGGAGACGTGTTCAAATATGTCTCAGTTTTCGTACCCTGGTACTCGGGTGCAACATTCCAGACGCTTTACTAACACCCTCCCGACTTGGAGAGTCAGTCCCTTTAACCTCCTGTTTGGCCCAGTTTGCAATTTCTGCGGAAGATGAACAGGAATAGCGAGAACCAATGAGAGACTAGCTGGAAGGTGTCTGGACGGGCAAATTTAACTCTCATTTCCCACCAGGAAGAGGAATTAACCAAAGTCTCAGCGTGCCGTGCCGGAACCAGATTAGGGCCTGAAGCCATCCTGCGGTGTTGCGGCCAGCTCAAAAGAAAGCGAGTTGAAGAAAGGAGCTCAGGGGCACTGTAATTCACAAACCTGCAGAGTTATAAATGACAGCTATCGTCCAAAAATATACTGAAGTAAGGCTGCCAAGAGGACTTGAAAGCGGGGCAGAATTGCAGGAAACCGATTTCAGGAGGCAGACTGGAATTGCATTGAAAGCATAGGAAAAGAGGCAGAACGTCCACAATGATGCACTTGGCCAAAAAGGGCGTATGCGTTTTTTCCTGAATATATTCAGGAAAAAACGCATACGCCCTTTTTGGCCAACCAAGCAAGCTTGCAAAGGAAATCTGCACTACAATGAAGTCTCACTTCCCCCCGGTCAAAAGGGCCATCTGAAAAAAGTGTAAAATCCAGAAAGGCAGGACAGGCCATGGAGAACTGGGAGCCTTGTTATGCTGATGGGCGGGATGTAAATTGCCAACAGACACTCGGGAGAAGTGTATGGTGTTTCCTGAAACATCTAAAAAACAAAGCAACAGAGCCTAGGGCACTTCCACTTATGGTCCTATAGCTTAGGGAAATTAAAATCAAAAAGACACAGCCACCCCAAAGTTTGGGACGCCTCTGTTTACAAGAACCTCGTTTACCGTACAAGTTCAACATCGCAGAAAGTGAAAAATGGATAAAGAAGTTGTGGTATTTACTTACAAAGCAATATCACTCAGCAATGAAATCTATGTCATCAGGCCCTTAGCAGCACAATGAGTGGATTCAGGTATGATGATTCTAACTGAAATAAGTCACACAGAAAAAGAACCATCATAAGATATCAGTAATACACGGAATGTAAACTTGGCTACACAGGAACTGAATTACAGAACAGAACAGGGTCTCAAATTTAGAAAACCAACTTATGCTTGCTTAAGGGGAAAGGTGAGTTGGGGTGCTGCATAAAACCAGAGATTGAAATGAGCACAGATAAAGTTCCTTAAGCCAAATATGGAATAGACAAGAGCTACTCCTTGCTCAACGAAATGGACTCAACACCGCATATTAAATGCCTAAGAATGTACCTGACTAGTAAGTATCTTAAAACCTATGGATTGCTATGTCTCCGAAAGAGAATCAAGCATGTGTACAGGGGCATAAACGCAGCAGTGATAGGATTGGAGAGGTTCGGTGAGCAAATGAAGACCCTCTGAAGTCATATTGCATGGTACCCATTCCACGGGTTTCAACTACCCAGGTTTAAGGTATTCTTCCTTCAGCTAAAACATGCATGTGGAACCTAGAGTATGATCAACCATGTGATCGGGAGACGTGTTCAAATATGTCTCAGTTTTCGTACCCTGGTACTCGGGTGCAACATTCCAGACGCTTTACTAACACCCTCCCGACTTGGAGAGTCAGTCCCTTTAACCTCCTGTTTGGCCCAGTTTGCAATTTCTGCGGAAGATGAACAGGAATAGCGAGAACCAATGAGAGACTAGCTGGAGGTGTCTGGACGGGCAAATTTAACTCTCATTTCCCACCAGGAAGAGGAATTAACCAAAGGCTCAGCGTGCCGTGCCGGAACCAGATTAGGGCCTGAAGCCATCCTGCGGTGTTGCGGCCAGCTCAAAAGAAAGCGAGTTGAAGAAAGGAGCTCAGGGGCACTGTAATTCACAAACCTGCAGAGTTATAAATGACAGCTATCGTCCAAAAATATACTGAAGTAAGGCTGCCAAGAGGACTTGAAAGCGGGGCAGAATTGCAGGAAACCGATTTCAGGAGGCAGACTGGAATTGCATTGAAAGCATAGGAAAAGAGGCAGAACGTCCACAATGATGCACTTGGCCAAAAAGGGCGTATGCGTTTTTTCCTGAATATATTCAGGAAAAAACGCATACGCCCTTTTTGGCCAACCAAGCAAGCTTGCAAAGGAAATCTGCACTACAATGAAGTCTCACTTCCCCCCGGTCAAAAGGGCCATCTGAAAAAAGTGTAAAATCCAGAAAGGCAGGACAGGCCATGGAGAACTGGGAGCCTTGTTATGCTGATGGGCGGGATGTAAATTGCCAACAGACACTCGGGAGAAGTGTATGGTGTTTCCTGAAACATCTAAAAAACAAAGCAACAGAGCCTAGGGCACTTCCACTTATGGTCCTATAGCTTAGGGAAATTAAAATCAAAAAGACACAGCCACCCCAAAGTTTGGGACGCCTCTGTTTACAAGAACCTCGTTTACCGTACAAGTTCAACATCGCAGAAAGTGAAAAATGGATAAAGAAGTTGTGGTATTTACTTACAAAACAATATCACTCAGCAATGAAATCTATGTCATCAGGCCCTTAGCAGCACAATGAGTGGATTCAGGTATGATGATTCTAACTGAAATAAGTCACACAGAAAAAGAACCATCATAAGATATCAGTAATACACGGAATGTAAACTTGGCTACACAGGAACTGAATTACAGAACAGAACAGGGTCTCAAATTTAGAAAACCAACTTATGCTTGCTTAAGGGGAAAGGTGAGTTGGGGTGCTGCATAAAACCAGAGATTGAAATGAGCACAGATAAAGTTCCTTAAGCCAAATATGGAATAGACAAGAGCTACTCCTTGCTCAACGAAATGGACTCAACACCGCATATTAAATGCCTAAGAATGTACCTGACTAGTAAGTATCTTAAAACCTATGGATTGCTATGTCTCCAAAAGAGAATCAAGCATGTGTACAGGGGCATAAACGCAGCAGTGATAGGATTGGAGAGGTTCGGTGAGCAAATGAAGACCCTTTGAAGTCATATTGCATGGTACCCATTCCACGGGTTTCAACTACCCAGGTTTAAGGTATTCTTCCTTCAGCTAAAACATGCATGTGGAACCTAGAGTATGATCAACCATGTGATCGGGAGACGTGTTCAAATATGTCTCAGTTTTCGTACCCTGGTACTCGGGTGCAACATTCCAGACGCTTTACTAACACCCTCCCGACTTGGAGAGTCAGTCCCTTTAACCTCCTGTTTGGCCCAGTTTGCAATTTCTGCGGAAGATGAACAGGAATAGCGAGAACCAATGAGAGACTAGCTGGAAGGTGTCTGGACGGGCAAATTTAACTCTCATTTCCCACCAGGAAGAGGAATTAACCAAAGTCTCAGCGTGCCGTGCCGGAACCAGATTAGGGCCTGAAGCCATCCTGCGGTGTTGCGGCCAGCTCAAAAGAAAGCGAGTTGAAGAAAGGAGCTCAGGGGCACTGTAATTCACAAACCTGCAGAGTTATAAATGACAGCTATCGTCCAAAAATATACTGAAGTAAGGCTGCCAAGAGGACTTGAAAGCGGGGCAGAATTGCAGGAAACCGATTTCAGGAGGCAGACTGGAATTGCATTGAAAGCATAGGAAAAGAGGCAGAACGTCCACAATGATGCACTTGGCCAAAAAGGGCGTATGCGTTTTTTCCTGAATATATTCAGGAAAAAACGCATACGCCCTTTTTGGCCAACCAAGCAAGCTTGCAAAGGAAATCTGCACTACAATGAAGTCTCACTTCCCCCCGGTCAAAAGGGCCATCTGAAAAAAGTGTAAAATCCAGAAAGGCAGGACAGGCCATGGAGAACTGGGAGCCTTGTTATGCTGATGGGCGGGATGTAAATTGCCAACAGACACTCGGGAGAAGTGTATGGTGTTTCCTGAAACATCTAAAAAACAAAGCAACAGAGCCTAGGGCACTTCCACTTATGGTCCTATAGCTTAGGGAAATTAAAATCAAAAAGACACAGCCACCCCAAAGTTTGGGACGCCTCTGTTTACAAGAACCTCGTTTACCGTACAAGTTCAACATCGCAGAAAGTGAAAAATGGATAAAGAAGTTGTGGTATTTACTTACAAAGCAATATCACTCAGCAATGAAATCTATGTCATCAGGCCCTTAGCAGCACAATGAGTGGATTCAGGTATGATGATTCTAACTGAAATAAGTCACACAGAAAAAGAACCATCATAAGATATCAGTAATACACGGAATGTAAACTTGGCTACACAGGAACTGAATTACAGAACAGAACAGGGTCTCAAATTTAGAAAACCAACTTATGCTTGCTTAAGGGTAAAGGTGAGTTGGGGTGCTGCATAAAACCAGAGATTGAAATGAACACAGATAAAGTTCCTTAAGCCAAATATGGAATAGACAAGAGCTACTCCTTGCTCAACGAAATAGACTCAACACCGCATATTAAATGCCTAAGAATGTACCTGACTAGTAAGTATCTTAAAACCTATGGATTGCTATGTCTCCGAAAGAGAATCAAGCATGTGTACAGGGGCATAAACGCAGCAGTGATAGGATTGGAGAGGTTTGGTGAGCAAATGAAGACCCTTTGAAGTCATATTGCATGGTACCCATTCCACGGGTTTCAACTACCCAGGTTTAAGGTATTCTTCCTTCAGCTAAAACATGCATGTGGAACCTAGAGTATGATCAACCATGTGATCGGGAGACGTGTTCAAATATGTCTCAGTTTTCGTACCCTGGTACTCGGGTGCAACATTCCAGACGCTTTACTAACACCCTCCCGACTTGGAGAGTCAGTCCCTTTAACCTCCTGTTTGGCCCAGTTTGCAATTTCTGCGGAAGATGAACAGGAATAGCGAGAACCAATGAGAGACTAGCTGGAGGTGTCTGGACGGGCAAATTTAACTCTCATTTCCCACCAGGAAGAGGAATTAACCAAAGGCTCAGCGTGCCGTGCCGGAACCAGATTAGGGCCTGAAGCCATCCTGCGGTGTTGCGGCCAGCTCAAAAGAAAGCGAGTTGAAGAAAGGAGCTCAGGGGCACTGTAATTCACAAACCTGCAGAGTTATAAATGACAGCTATCGTCCAAAAATATACTGAAGTAAGGCTGCCAAGAGGACTTGAAAGCGGGGCAGAATTGCAGGAAACCGATTTCAGGAGGTAGACTGGAATTGCATTGAAAGCATAGGAAAAGAGGCAGAACGTCCACAATGATGCACTTGGCCAAAAAGGGCGTATGCGTTTTTTCCTGAATATATTCAGGAAAAAACGCATACGCCCTTTTTGGCCAACCAAGCAAGCTTGCAAAGGAAATCTGCACTACAATGAAGTCTCACTTCCCCCCGGTCAAAAGGGCCATCTGAAAAAAGTGTAAAATCCAGAAAGGCAGGACAGGCCATGGAGAACTGGGAGCCTTGTTATGCTGATGGGCGGGATGTAAATTGCCAACAGACACTCGGGAGAAGTGTATGGTGTTTCCTGAAACATCTAAAAAACAAAGCAACAGAGCCTAGGGCACTTCCACTTATGGTCCTATAGCTTAGGGAAATTAAAATCAAAAAGACACAGCCACCCCAAAGTTTGGGACGCCTCTGTTTACAAGAACCTCGTTTACAGTACAAGTTCAACATCGCAGAAAGTGAAAAATGGATAAAGAAGTTGTGGTATTTACTTACAAAGCAATATCACTCAGCAATGAAATCTATGTCATCAGGCCCTTAGCAGCACAATGAGTGGATTCAGGTATGATGATTCTAACTGAAATAAGTCACACAGAAAAAGAAACATCATAAGATATCAGTAATACACGGAATGTAAACTTGGCTACACAGGAACTGAATTACAGAACAGAACAGGGTCTCAAATTTAGAAAACCAACTTATGCTTGCTTAAGGGGAAAGGTGAGTTGGGGTGCTGCATAAAACCAGAGATTGAAATGAGCACAGATAAAGTTCCTTAAGCCAAATATGGAATAGACAAGAGCTACTCCTTGCTCAACGAAATGGACTCAACACCGCATATTAAATGCCTAAGAATGTACCTGACTAGTAAGTATCTTAAAACCTATGGATTGCTATGTCTCCGAAAGAGAATCAAGCATGTGTACAGGGGCATAAACGCAGCAGTGATAGGATTGGAGAGGTTCGGTGAGCAAATGAAGACCCTTTGAAGTCATATTGCATGGTACCCATTCCACGGGTTTCAACTACCCAGGTTTAAGGTATTCTTCCTTCAGCTAAAACATGCATGTGGAACCTAGAGTATGATCAACCATGTGATCGGGAGACGTGTTCAAATATGTCTCAGTTTTCGTACCCTGGTACTCGGGTGCAACATTCCAGACGCTTTACTAACACCCTCCCGACTTGGAGAGTCAGTCCCTTTAACCTCCTGTTTGGCCCAGTTTGCAATTTCTGCGGAAGATGAACAGGAATAGCGAGAACCAATGAGAGACTAGCTGGAGGTGTCTGGACGGGCAAATTTAACTCTCATTTCCCACCAGGAAGAAGAATTAACCAAAGGCTCAGCGTGCCGTGCCGGAACCAGATTAGGGCCTGAAGCCATCCTGCGGTGTTGCGGCCAGCTCAAAAGAAAGCGAGTTGAAGAAAGGAGCTCAGGGGCACTGTAATTCACAAACCTGCAGAGTTATAAATGACAGCTATCGTCCAAAAATATACTGAAGTAAGGCTGCCAAGAGGACTTGAAAGCGGGGCAGAATTGCAGGAAACCGATTTCAGGAGGTAGACTGGAATTGCATTGAAAGCATAGGAAAAGAGGCAGAACGTCCACAATGATGCACTTGGCCAAAAAGGGCGTATGCGTTTTTTCCTGAATATATTCAGGAAAAAACGCATACGCCCTTTTTGGCCAACCAAGCAAGCTTGCAAAGGAAATCTGCACTACAATGAAGTCTCACTTCCCCCCGGTCAAAAGGGCCATCTGAAAAAAGTGTAAAATCCAGAAAGGCAGGACAGGCCATGGAGAACTGGGAGCCTTGTTATGCTGATGGGCGGGATGTAAATTGCCAACAGACACTCGGGAGAAGTGTATGGTGTTTCCTGAAACATCTAAAAAACAAAGCAACAGAGCCTAGGGCACTTCCACTTATGGTCCTATAGCTTAGGGAAATTAAAATCAAAAAGACACAGCCACCCCAAAGTTTGGGACGCCTCTGTTTACAAGAACCTCGTTTACAGTACAAGTTCAACATCGCAGAAAGTGAAAAATGGATAAAGAAGTTGTGGTATTTACTTACAAAGCAATATCACTCAGCAATGAAATCTATGTCATCAGGCCCTTAGCAGCACAATGAGTGGATTCAGGTATGATGATTCTAACTGAAATAAGTCACACAGAAAAAGAAACATCATAAGATATCAGTAATACACGGAATGTAAACTTGGCTACACAGGAACTGAATTACAGAACAGAACAGGGTCTCAAATTTAGAAAACTAACTTATGCTTGCTTAAGGGGAAAGGTGAGTTGGGGTGCTGCATAAAACCAGAGATTGAAATGAACACAGATAAAGTTCCTTAAGCCAAATATGGAATAGACAAGAGCTACTCCTTGCTCAACGAAATGGACTCAACACCGCATATTAAATGCCTAAGAATGTACCTGACTAGTAAGTATCTTAAAACCTATGGATTGCTATGTCTCCGAAAGAGAATCAAGCATGTGTACAGGGGCATAAACGCAGCAGTGATAGGATTGGAGAGGTTCGGTGAGCAAATGAAGACCCTTTGAAGTCATATTGCATGGTACCCATTCCACGGGTTTCAACTACCCAGGTTTAAGGTATTCTTCCTTCAGCTAAAACATGCATGTGGAACCTAGAGTATGATCAACCATGTGATCGGGAGACGTGTTCAAATATGTCTCAGTTTTCGTACCCTGGTACTCGGGTGCAACATTCCAGACGCTTTACTAACACCCTCCCGACTTGGAGAGTCAGTCCCTTTAACCTCCTGTTTGGCCCAGTTTGCAATTTCTGCGGAAGATGAACAGGAATAGCGAGAACCAATGAGAGACTAGCTGGAAGGTGTCTGGACGGGCAAATTTAACTCTCATTTCCCACCAGGAAGAGGAATTAACCAAAGGCTCAGCGTGCCGTGCCGGAACCAGATTAGGGCCTGAAGCCATCCTGCGGTGTTGCGGCCAGCTCAAAAGAAAGCGAGTTGAAGAAAGGAGCTCAGGGGCACTGTAATTCACAAACCTGCAGAGTTATAAATGACAGCTATCGTCCAAAAATATACTGAAGTAAGGCTGCCAAGAGGACTTGAAAGCGGGGCAGAATTGCAGGAAACCGATTTCAGGAGGCAGACTGGAATTGCATTGAAAGCATAGGAAAAGAGGCAGAACGTCCACAATGATGCACTTGGCCAAAAAGGGCGTATGCGTTTTTTCCTGAATATATTCAGGAAAAAACGCATACGCCCTTTTTGGCCAACCAAGCAAGCTTGCAAAGGAAATCTGCACTACAATGAAGTCTCACTTCCTCCCGGTCAAAAGGGCCATCTGAAAAAAGTGTAAAATCCAGAAAGGCAGGACAGGCCATGGAGAACTGGGAGCCTTGTTATGCTGATGGGCGGGATGTAAATTGCCAACAGACACTCGGGAGAAGTGTATGGTGTTTCCTGAAACATCTAAAAAACAAAGCAACAGAGCCTAGGGCACTTCCACTTATGGTCCTATAGCTTAGGGAAATTAAAATCAAAAAGACACAGCCACCCCAAAGTTTGGGACGCCTCTGTTTACAAGAACCTCGTTTACCGTACAAGTTCAACATCGCAGAAAGTGAAAAATGGATAAAGAAGTTGTGGTATTTACTTACAAAGCAATATCACTCAGCAATGAAATCTATGTCATCAGGCCCTTAGCAGCACAATGAGTGGATTCAGGTATGATGATTCTAACTGAAATAAGTCACACAGAAAAAGAAACATCATAAGATATCAGTAATACACGGAATGTAAACTTGGCTACACAGGAACTGAATTACAGAACAGAACAGGGTCTCAAATTTAGAAAACCAACTTATGCTTGCTTAAGGGGAAAGGTGAGTTGGGGTGCTGCATAAAACCAGAGATTGAAATGAGCACAGATAAAGTTCCTTAAGCCAAATATGGAATAGACAAGAGCTACTCCTTGCTCAACGAAATGGACTCAACACCGCATATTAAATGCCTAAGAATGTACCTGACTAGTAAGTATCTTAAAACCTATGGATTGCTATGTCTCCGAAAGAGAATCAAGCAAGTGTACAGGGGCATAAACGCAGCAGTGATAGGATTGGAGAGGTTCGGTGAGCAAATGAAGACCCTTTGAAGTCATATTGCATGGTACCCATTCCACGGGTTTCAACTACCCAGGTTTAAGGTATTCTTCCTTCAGCTAAAACATGCATGTGGAACCTAGAGTATGATCAACCATGTGATCGGGAGACGTGTTCAAATATGTCTCAGTTTTCGTACCCTGGTACTCGGGTGCAACATTCCAGACGCTTTACTAACACCCTCCCGACTTGGAGAGTCAGTCCCTTTAACCTCCTGTTTGGCCCAGTTTGCAATTTCTGCGGAAGATGAACAGGAATAGCGAGAACCAATGAGAGACTAGCTGGAAGGTGTCTGGACGGGCAAATTTAACTCTCATTTCCCACCAGGAAGAGGAATTAACCAAAGGCTCAGCGTGCCGTGCCGGAACCAGATTAGGGCCTGAAGCCATCCTGCGGTGTTGCGGCCAGCTCAAAAGAAAGCGAGTTGAAGAAAGGAGCTCAGGGGCACTGTAATTCACAAACCTGCAGAGTTATAAATGACAGCTATCGTCCAAAAATATACTGAAGTAAGGCTGCCAAGAGGACTTGAAAGCGGGGCAGAATTGCAGGAAACCGATTTCAGGAGGCAGACTGGAATTGCATTGAAAGCATAGGAAAAGAGGCAGAACGTCCACAATGATGCACTTGGCCAAAAAGGGCGTATGCGTTTTTTCCTGAATATATTCAGGAAAAAACGCATACGCACTTTTTGGCCAACCAAGCAAGCTTGCAAAGGAAATCTGCACTACAATGAAGTCTCACTTCCCCCCGGTCAAAAGGGCCATCTGAAAAAAGTGTAAAATCCAGAAAGGCAGGACAGGCCATGGAGAACTGGGAGCCTTGTTATGCTGATGGGCGGGATGTAAATTGCCAACAGACACTCGGGAGAAGTGTATGGTGTTTCCTGAAACATCTAAAAAACAAAGCAACAGAGCCTAGGGCACTTCCACTTATGGTCCTATAGCTTAGGGAAATTAAAATCAAAAAGACACAGCCACCCCAAAGTTTGGGACGCCTCTGTTTACAAGAACCTCGTTTACCGTACAAGTTCAACATCGCAGAAAGTGAAAAATGGATAAAGAAGTTGTGGTATTTACTTACAAAGCAATATCACTCAGCAATGAAATCTATGTCATCAGGCCCTTAGCAGCACAATGAGTGGATTCAGGTATGATGATTCTAACTGAAATAAGTCACACAGAAAAAGAAACATCATAAGATATCAGTAATACACGGAATGTAAACTTGGCTACACAGGAACTGAATTACAGAACAGAACAGGGTCTCAAATTTAGAAAACCAACTTATGCTTGCTTAAGGGGAAAGGTGAGTTGGGGTGCTGCATAAAACCAGAGATTGAAATGAGCACAGATAAAGTTCCTTAAGCCAAATATGGAATAGACAAGAGCTACTCCTTGCTCAACGAAATGGACTCAACACCGCATATTAAATGCCTAAGAATGTACCTGACTAGTAAGTATCTTAAAACCTATGGATTGCTATGTCTCCGAAAGAGAATCAAGCAAGTGTACAGGGGCATAAACGCAGCAGTGATAGGATTGGAGAGGTTCGGTGAGCAAATGAAGACCCTTTGAAGTCATATTGCATGGTACCCATTCCACGGGTTTCAACTACCCAGGTTTAAGGTATTCTTCCTTCAGCTAAAACATGCATGTGGAACCTAGAGTATGATCAACCATGTGATCGGGAGACGTGTTCAAATATGTCTCAGTTTTCGTACCCTGGTACTCGGGTGCAACATTCCAGACGCTTTACTAACACCCTCCCGACTTGGAGAGTCAGTCCCTTTAACCTCCTGTTTGGCCCAGTTTGCAATTTCTGCGGAAGATGAACAGGAATAGCGAGAACCAATGAGAGACTAGCTGGAGGTGTCTGGACGGGCAAATTTAACTCTCATTTCCCACCAGGAAGAGGAATTAACCAAAGGCTCAGCGTGCCGTGCCGGAACCAGATTAGGGCCTGAAGCCATCCTGCGGTGTTGCGGCCAGCTCAAAAGAAAGCGAGTTGAAGAAAGGAGCTCAGGGGCACTGTAATTCACAAACCTGCAGAGTTATAAATGACAGCTATCGTCCAAAAATATACTGAAGTAAGGCTGCCAAGAGGACTTGAAAGCGGGGCAGAATTGCAGGAAACCGATTTCAGGAGGCAGACTGGAATTGCATTGAAAGCATAGGAAAAGAGGCAGAACGTCCACAATGATGCACTTGGCCAAAAAGGGCGTATGTGTTTTTTCCTGAATATATTCAGGAAAAAACGCATACGCCCTTTTTGGCCAACCAAGCAAGCTTGCAAAGGAAATCTACACTACAATGAAGTCTCACTTCCCCCCGGTCAAAAGGGCCATCTGAAAAAAGTGTAAAATCCAGAAAGGCAGGACAGGCCATGGAGAACTGGGAGCCTTGTTATGCTGATGGGCGGGATGTAAATTGCCAACAGACACTCGGGAGAAGTGTATGGTGTTTCCTGAAACATCTAAAAAACAAAGCAACAGAGCCTAGGGCACTTCCACTTATGGTCCTATAGCTTAGGGAAATTAAAATCAAAAAGACACAGCCACCCCAAAGTTTGGGACGCCTCTGTTTACAAGAACCTCGTTTACCGTACAAGTTCAACATCGCAGAAAGTGAAAAATGGATAAAGAAGTTGTGGTATTTACTTACAAAGCAATATCACTCAGCAATGAAATCTATGTCATCAGGCCCTTAGCAGCACAATGAGTGGATTCAGGTATGATGATTCTAACTGAAATAAGTCACACAGAAAAAGAAACATCATAAGATATCAGTAATACACGGAATGTAAACTTGGCTACACAGGAACTGAATTACAGAACAGAACAGGGTCTCAAATTTAGAAAACCAACTTATGCTTGCTTAAGGGGAAAGGTGAGTTGGGGTGCTGCATAAAACCAGAGATTGAAATGAGCACAGATAAAGTTCCTTAAGCCAAATATGGAATAGACAAGAGCTACTCCTTGCTCAACGAAATGGACTCAACACCGCATATTAAATGCCTAAGAATGTACCTGACTAGTAAGTATCTTAAAACCTATGGATTGCTATGTCTCCGAAAGAGAATCAAGCATGTGTACAGGGGCATAAACGCAGCAGTGATAGGATTGGAGAGGTTCGGTGAGCAAATGAAGACCCTTTGAAGTCATATTGCATGGTACCCATTCCACGGGTTTCAACTACCCAGGTTTAAGGTATTCTTCCTTCAGCTAAAACATGCATGTGGAACCTAGAGTATGATCAACCATGTGATCGGGAGACGTGTTCAAATATGTCTCAGTTTTCGTACCCTGGTACTCGGGTGCAACATTCCAGACGCTTTACTAACACCCTCCCGACTTGGAGAGTCAGTCCCTTTAACCTCCTGTTTGGCCCAGTTTGCAATTTCTGCGGAAGATGAACAGGAATAGCGAGAACCAATGAGAGACTAGCTGGAGGTGTCTGGACGGGCAAATTTAACTCTCATTTCCCACCAGGAAGAGGAATTAACCAAAGGCTCAGCGTGCCGTGCCGGAACCAGATTAGGGCCTGAAGCCATCCTGCGGTGTTGCGGCCAGCTCAAAAGAAAGCGAGTTAAAGAAAGGAGCTCAGGGGCACTGTAATTCACAAACCTGCAGAGTTATAAATGACAGCTATCGTCCAAAAATATACTGAAGTAAGGCTGCCAAGAGGACTTGAAAGCGGGGCAGAATTGCAGGAAACCGATTTCAGGAGGTAGACTGGAATTGCAATGAAAGCATAGGAAAAGAGGCAGAACGTCCACAATGATGCACTTGGCCAAAAAGGGCGTATGCGTTTTTTCCTGAATATATTCAGGAAAAAACGCATACGCCCTTTTTGGCCAACCAAGCAAGCTTGCAAAGGAAATCTGCACTACAATGAAGTCTCACTTCCCCCCGGTCAAAAGGGCCATCTGAAAAAAGTGTAAAATCCAGAAAGACAGGACAGGCCATGGAGAACTGGGAGCCTTGTTATGCTGATGGGCGGGATGTAAATTGCCAACAGACACTCGGGAGAAGTGTATGGTGTTTCCTGAAACATCTAAAAAACAAAGCAACAGAGCCTAGGGCACTTCCACTTATGGTCCTATAGCTTAGGGAAATTAAAATCAAAAAGACACAGCCACCCCAAAGTTTGGGACGCCTCTGTTTACAAGAACCTCGTTTACCGTACAAGTTCAACATCGCAGAAAGTGAAAAATGGATAAAGAAGTTGTGGTATTTACTTACAAAGCAATATCACTCAGCAATGAAATCTATGTCATCAGGCCCTTAGCAGCACAATGAGTGGATTCAGGTATGATGATTCTAACTGAAATAAGTCACACAGAAAAAGAAACATCATAAGATATCAGTAATACACGGAATGTAAACTTGGCTACACAGGAACTGAATTACAGAACAGAACAGGGTCTCAAATTTAGAAAACCAACTTATGCTTGCTTAAGGGGAAAGGTGAGTTGGGGTGCTGCATAAAACCAGAGATTGAAATGAGCACAGATAAAGTTCCTTAAGCCAAATATGGAATAGACAAGAGCTACTCCTTGCTCAACGAAATGGACTCAACACCGCATATTAAATGCCTAAGAATGTACCTGACTAGTAAGTATCTTAAAACCTATGGATTGCTATGTCTCCGAAAGAGAATCAAGCATGTGTACAGGGGCATAAACGCAGCAGTGATAGGATTGGAGAGGTTCGGTGAGCAAATGAAGACCCTTTGAAGTCATATTGCATGGTACCCATTCCACGGGTTTCAACTACCCAGGTTTAAGGTATTCTTCCTTCAGCTAAAACATGCATGTGGAACCTAGAGTATGATCAACCATGTGATCGGGAGACGTGTTCAAATATGTCTCAGTTTTCGTACCCTGGTACTCGGGTGCAACATTCCAGACGCTTTACTAACACCCTCCCGACTTGGAGAGTCAGTCCCTTTAACCTCCTGTTTGGCCCAGTTTGCAATTTCTGCGGAAGATGAACAGGAATAGCGAGAACCAATGAGAGACTAGCTGGAGGTGTCTGGACGGGCAAATTTAACTCTCATTTCCCACCAGGAAGAGGAATTAACCAAAGGCTCAGCGTGCCGTGCCGGAACCAGATTAGGGCCTGAAGCCATCCTGCGGTGTTGCGGCCAGCTCAAAAGAAAGCGAGTTGAAGAAAGGAGCTCAGGGGCACTGTAATTCACAAACCTGCAGAGTTATAAATGACAGCTATCGTCCAAAAATATACTGAAGTAAGGCTGCCAAGAGGACTTGAAAGCGGGGCAGAATTGCAGGAAACCGATTTCAGGAGGCAGACTGGAATTGCATTGAAAGCATAGGAAAAGAGGCAGAACGTCCACAATGATGCACTTGGCCAAAAAGGGCGTATGCGTTTTTTCCTGAATATATTCAGGAAAAAACGCATACGCCCTTTTTGGCCAACCAAGCAAGCTTGCAAAGGAAATCTGCACTACAATGAAGTCTCACTTCCCCCCGGTCAAAAGGGCCATCTGAAAAAAGTGTAAAATCCAGAAAGGCAGGACAGGCCATGGAGAACTGGGAGCCTTGTTATGCTGATGGGCGGGATGTAAATTGCCAACAGACACTCGGGAGAAGTGTATGGTGTTTCCTGAAACATCTAAAAAACAAAGCAACAGAGCCTAGGGCACTTCCACTTATGGTCCTATAGCTTAGGGAAATTAAAATCAAAAAGACACAGCCACCCCAAAGTTTGGGACGCCTCTGTTTACAAGAACCTCGTTTACCGTACAAGTTCAACATCGCAGAAAGTGAAAAATGGATAAAGAAGTTGTGGTATTTACTTACAAAGCAATATCACTCAGCAATGAAATCTATGTCATCAGGCCCTTAGCAGCACAATGAGTGGATTCAGGTATGATGATTCTAACTGAAATAAGTCACACAGAAAAAGAAACATCATAAGATATCAGTAATACACGGAATGTAAACTTGGCTACACAGGAACTGAATTACAGAACAGAACAGGGTCTCAAATTTAGAAAACCAACTTATGCTTGCTTAAGGGGAAAGGTGAGTTGGGGTGCTGCATAAAACCAGAGATTGAAATGAGCACAGATAAAGTTCCTTAAGCCAAATATGGAATAGACAAGAGCTACTCCTTGCTCAACGAAATGGACTCAACACCGCATATTAAATGCCTAAGAATGTACCTGACTAGTAAGTATCTTAAAACCTATGGATTGCTATGTCTCCGAAAGAGAATCAAGCATGTGTACAGGGGCATAAACGCAGCAGTGATAGGATTGGAGAGGTTCGGTGAGCAAATGAAGACCCTTTGAAGTCATATTGCATGGTACCCATTCCACGGGTTTCAACTACCCAGGTTTAAGGTATTCTTCCTTCAGCTAAAACATGCATGTGGAACCTAGAGTATGATCAACCATGTGATCGGGAGACGTGTTCAAATATGTCTCAGTTTTCGTACCCTGGTACTCGGGTGCAACATTCCAGACGCTTTACTAACACCCTCCCGACTTGGAGAGTCAGTCCCTTTAACCTCCTGTTTGGCCCAGTTTGCAATTTCTGCAGAAGATGAACAGGAATAGCGAGAACCAATGAGAGACTAGCTGGAGGTGTCTGGACGGGCAAATTTAACTCTCATTTCCCACCAGGAAGAGGAATTAACCAAAGGCTCAGCGTGCCGTGCCGGAACCAGATTAGGGCCTGAAGCCATCCTGCGGTGTTGCGGCCAGCTCAAAAGAAAGCGAGTTGAAGAAAGGAGCTCAGGGGCACTGTAATTCACAAACCTGCAGAGTTATAAATGACAGCTATCGTCCAAAAATATACTGAAGTAAGGCTGCCAAGAGGACTTGAAAGCGGGGCAGAATTGCAGGAAACCGATTTCAGGAGGCAGACTGGAATTGCATTGAAAGCATAGGAAAAGAGGCAGAACGTCCACAATGATGCACTTGGCCAAAAAGGGCGTATGCGTTTTTTCCTGAATATATTCAGGAAAAAATGCATACGCCCTTTTTGGCCAACCAAGCAAGCTTGCAAAGGAAATCTGCACTACAATGAAGTCTCACTTCCCCCCGGTCAAAAGGGCCATCTGAAAAAAGTGTAAAATCCAGAAAGGCAGGACAGGCCATGGAGAACTGGGAGCCTTGTTATGCTGATGGGCGGGATGTAAATTGCCAACAGACACTCGGGAGAAGTGTATGTTGTTTCCTGAAACATCTAAAAAACAAAGCAACAGAGCCTAGGGCACTTCCACTTATGGTCCTATAGCTTAGGGAAATTAAAATCAAAAAGACACAGCCACCCCAAAGTTTGGGACGCCTCTGTTTACAAGAACCTCGTTTACCGTACAAGTTCAACATCGCAGAAAGTGAAAAATGGATAAAGAAGTTGTGGTATTTACTTACAAAGCAATATCACTCAGCAATGAAATCTATGTCATCAGGCCCTTAGCAGCACAATGAGTGGATTCAGGTATGATGATTCTAACTGAAATAAGTCACACAGAAAAAGAAACATCATAAGATATCAGTAATACACGGAATGTAAACTTGGCTACACAGGAACTGAATTACAGAACAGAACAGGGTCTCAAATTTAGAAAACCAACTTATGCTTGCTTAAGGGGAAAGGTGAGTTGGGGTGCTGCATAAAACCAGAGATTGAAATGAGCACAGATAAAGTTCCTTAAGCCAAATATGGAATAGACAAGAGCTACTCCTTGCTCAACGAAATGGACTCAACACCGCATATTAAATGCCTAAGAATGTACCTGACTAGTAAGTATCTTAAAACCTATGGATTGCTATGTCTCCGAAAGAGAATCAAGCAAGTGTACAGGGGCATAAACGCAGCAGTGATAGGATTGGAGAGGTTCGGTGAGCAAATGAAGACCCTTTGAAGTCATATTGCATGGTACCCATTCCACGGGTTTCAACTACCCAGGTTTAAGGTATTCTTCCTTCAGCTAAAACATGCATGTGGAACCTAGAGTATGATCAACCATGTGATCGGGAGACGTGTTCAAATATGTCTCAGTTTTCGTACCCTGGTACTCGGGTGCAACATTCCAGACGCTTTACTAACACCCTCCCGACTTGGAGAGTCAGTCCCTTTAACCTCCTGTTTGGCCCAGTTTGCAATTTCTGCGGAAGATGAACAGGAATAGCGAGAACCAATGAGAGACTAGCTGGAGGTGTCTGGACGGGCAAATTTAACTCTCATTTCCCACCAGGAAGAGGAATTAACCAAAGGCTCAGCGTGCCGTGCCGGAACCAGATTAGGGCCTGAAGCCATCCTGCGGTGTTGCGGCCAGCTCAAAAGAAAGCGAGTTGAAGAAAGGAGCTCAGGGGCACTGTAATTCACAAACCTGCAGAGTTATAAATGACAGCTATCGTCCAAAAATATACTGAAGTAAGGCTGCCAAGAGGACTTGAAAGCGGGGCAGAATTGCAGGAAACCGATTTCAGGAGGCAGACTGGAATTGCATTGAAAGCATAGGAAAAGAGGCAGAACGTCCACCATGATGCACTTGGCCAAAAAGGGCGTATGCGTTTTTTCCTGAATATATTCAGGAAAAAACGCATACGCCCTTTTTGGCCAACCAAGCAAGCTTGCAAAGGAAATCTGCACTACAATGAAGTCTCACTTCCCCCCGGTCAAAAGGGCCATCTGAAAAAAGTGTAAAATCCAGAAAGGCAGGACAGGCCATGGAGAACTGGGAGCCTTGTTATGCTGATGGGCGGGATGTAAATTGCCAACAGACACTCGGGAGAAGTGTATGGTGTTTCCTGAAACATCTAAAAAACAAAGCAACAGAGCCTAGGGCACTTCCACTTATGGTCCTATAGCTTAGGGAAATTAAAATCAAAAAGACACAGCCACCCCAAAGTTTGGGACGCCTCTGTTTACAAGAACCTCGTTTACAGTACAAGTTCAACATCGCAGAAAGTGAAAAATGGATAAAGAAGTTGTGGTATTTACTTACAAAGCAATATCACTCAGCAATGAAATCTATGTCATCAGGCCCTTAGCAGCACAATGAGTGGATTCAGGTATGATGATTCTAACTGAAATAAGTCACACAGAAAAAGAAACATCATAAGATATCAGTAATACACGGAATGTAAACTTGGCTACACAGGAACTGAATTACAGAACAGAACAGGGTCTCAAATTTAGAAAACCAACTTATGCTTGCTTAAGGGGAAAGGTGAGTTGGGGTGCTGCATAAAACCAGAGATTGAAATGAGCACAGATAAAGTTCCTTAAGCCAAATATGGAATAGACAAGAGCTACTCCTTGCTCAACGAAATGGACTCAACACCGCATATTAAATGCCTAAGAATGTACCTGACTAGTAAGTATCTTAAAACCTATGGATTGCTATGTCTCCGAAAGAGAATCAAGCATGTGTACAGGGGCATAAACGCAGCAGTGATAGGATTGGAGAGGTTCGGTGAGCAAATGAAGACCCTTTGAAGTCATATTGCATGGTACCCATTCCACGGGTTTCAACTACCCAGGTTTAAGGTATTCTTCCTTCAGCTAAAACATGCATGTGGAACCTAGAGTATGATCAACCATGTGATCGGGAGACGTGTTCAAATATGTCTCAGTTTTCGTACCCTGGTACTCAGGTGCAACATTCCAGACGCTTTACTAACACCCTCCCGACTTGGAGAGTCAGTCCCTTTAACCTCCTGTTTGGCCCAGTTTGCAATTTCTGCGGAAGATGAACAGGAATAGCGAGAACCAATGAGAGACTAGCTGGAGGTGTCTGGACGGGCAAATTTAACTCTCATTTCCCACCAGGAAGAGGAATTAACCAAAGTCTCAGCGTGCCGTGCCGGAACCAGATTAGGGCCTGAAGCCATCCTGCGGTGTTGCGGCCAGCTCAAAAGAAAGCGAGTTGAAGAAAGGAGCTCAGGGGCACTGTAATTCACAAACCTGCAGAGTTATAAATGACAGCTATCGTCCAAAAATATACTGAAGTAAGGCTGCCAAGAGGACTTGAAAGCGGGGCAGAATTGCAGGAAACCGATTTCAGGAGGCAGACTGGAATTGCATTGAAAGCATAGGAAAAGAGGCAGAACGTCCACAATGATGCACTTGGCCAAAAAGGGCGTATGCATTTTTTCCTGAATATATTCAGGAAAAAACGCATACGCCCTTTTTGGCCAACCAAGCAAGCTTGCAAAGGAAATCTGCACTACAATGAAGTCTCACTTCCCCCCGGTCAAAAGGGCCATCTGAAAAAAGTGTAAAATCCAGAAAGGCAGGACAGGCCATGGAGAACTGGGAGCCTTGTTATGCTGATGGGCGGGATGTAAATTGCCAACAGACACTCGGGAGAAGTGTATGGTGTTTCCTGAAACATCTAAAAAACAAAGCAACAGAGCCTAGGGCACTTCCACTTATGGTCCTATAGCTTAGGGAAATTAAAATCAAAAAGACACAGCCACCCCAAAGTTTGGGACGCCTCTGTTTACAAGAACCTCGTTTACCGTACAAGTTCAACATCGCAGAAAGTGAAAAATGGATAAAGAAGTTGTGGTATTTACTTACAAAGCAATATCACTCAGCAATGAAATCTATGTCATCAGGCCCTTAGCAGCACAATGAGTGGATTCAGGTATGATGATTCTAACTGAAATAAGTCACACAGAAAAAGAAACATCATAAGATATCAGTAATACACGGAATGTAAACTTGGCTACACAGGAACTGAATTACAGAACAGAACAGGGTCTCAAATTTAGAAAACCAACTTATGCTTGCTTAAGGGGAAAGGTGAGTTGGGGTGCTGCATAAAACCAGAGATTGAAATGAGCACAGATAAAGTTCCTTAAGCCAAATATGGAATAGACAAGAGCTACTCCTTGCTCAACGAAATGGACTCAACACCGCATATTAAATGCCTAAGAATGTACCTGACTAGTAAGTATCTTAAAACCTATGGATTGCTATGTCTCCGAAAGAGAATCAAGCAAGTGTACAGGGGCATAAACGCAGCAGTGATAGGATTGGAGAGGTTCGGTGAGCAAATGAAGACCCTTTGAAGTCATATTGCATGGTACCCATTCCACGGGTTTCAACTACCCAGGTTTAAGGTATTCTTCCTTCAGCTAAAACATGCATGTGGAACCTAGAGTATGATCAACCATGTGATCGGGAGACGTGTTCAAATATGTCTCAGTTTTCGTACCCTGGTACTCGGGTGCAACATTCCAGACGCTTTACTAACACCCTCCCGACTTGGAGAGTCAGTCCCTTTAACCTCCTGTTTGGTCCAGTTTGCAATTTCTGCGGAAGATGAACAGGAATAGCGAGAACCAATGAGAGACTAGCTGGAGGTGTCTGGACGGGCAAATTTAACTCTCATTTCCCACCAGGAAGAGGAATTAACCAAAGGCTCAGCGTGCCGTGCCGGAACCAGATTAGGGCCTGAAGCCATCCTGCGGTGTTGCGGCCAGCTCAAAAGAAAGCGAGTTGAAGAAAGGAGCTCAGGGGCACTGTAATTCACAAACCTGCAGAGTTATAAATGACAGCTATCGTCCAAAAATATACTGAAGTAAGGCTGCCAAGAGGACTTGAAAGCGGGGCAGAATTGCAGGAAACCGATTTCAGGAGGCAGACTGGAATTGCATTGAAAGCATAGGAAAAGAGGCAGAACGTCCACCATGATGCACTTGGCCAAAAAGGGCGTATGCGTTTTTTCCTGAATATATTCAGGAAAAAACGCATACGCCCTTTTTGGCCAACCAAGCAAGCTTGCAAAGGAAATCTGCACTACAATGAAGTCTCACTTCCCCCCGGTCAAAAGGGCCATCTGAAAAAAGTGTAAAATCCAGAAAGGCAGGACAGGCCATGGAGAACTGGGAGCCTTGTTATGCTGATGGGCGGGATGTAAATTGCCAACAGACACTCGGGAGAAGTGTATGGTGTTTCCTGAAACATCTAAAAAACAAAGCAACAGAGCCTAGGGCACTTCCACTTATGGTCCTATAGCTTAGGGAAATTAAAATCAAAAAGACACAGCCACCCCAAAGTTTGGGACGCCTCTGTTTACAAGAACCTCGTTTACCGTACAAGTTCAACATCGCAGAAAGTGAAAAATGGATAAAGAAGTTGTGGTATTTACTTACAAAGCAATATCACTCAGCAATGAAATCTATGTCATCAGGCCCTTAGCAGCACAATGAGTGGATTCAGGTATGATGATTCTAACTGAAATAAGTCACACAGAAAAAGAAACATCATAAGATATCAGTAATACACGGAATGTAAACTTGGCTACACAGGAACTGAATTACAGAACAGAACAGGGTCTCAAATTTAGAAAACCAACTTATGCTTGCTTAAGGGGAAAGGTGAGTTGGGGTGCTGCATAAAACCAGAGATTGAAATGAGCACAGATAAAGTTCCTTAAGCCAAATATGGAATAGACAAGAGCTACTCCTTGCTCAACGAAATGGACTCAACACCGCATATTAAATGCCTAAGAATGTACCTGACTAGTAAGTATCTTAAAACCTATGGATTGCTATGTCTCCGAAAGAGAATCAAGCATGTGTACAGGGGCATAAATGCAGCAGTGATAGGATTGGAGAGGTTCGGTGAGCAAATGAAGACCCTTTGAAGTCATATTGCATGGTACCCATTCCACGGGTTTCAACTACCCAGGTTTAAGGTATTCTTCCTTCAGCTAAAACATGCATGTGGAACCTAGAGTATGATCAACCATGTGATCGGGAGACGTGTTCAAATATGTCTCAGTTTTCGTACCCTGGTACTCGGGTGCAACATTCCAGACGCTTTACTAACACCCTCCCGACTTGGAGAGTCAGTCCCTTTAACCTCCTGTTTGGCCCAGTTTGCAATTTCTGCGGAAGATGAACAGGAATAGCGAGAACCAATGAGAGACTAGCTGGAGGTGTCTGGACGGGCAAATTTAACTCTCATTTCCCACCAGGAAGAGGAATTAACCAAAGGCTCAGCGTGCCGTGCCGGAACCAGATTAGGGCCTGAAGCCATCCTGCGGTGTTGCGGCCAGCTCAAAAGAAAGCGAGTTGAAGAAAGGAGCTCAGGGGCACTGTAATTCACAAACCTGCAGAGTTATAAATGACAGCTATCGTCCAAAAATATACTGAAGTAAGGCTGCCAAGAGGACTTGAAAGCGGGGCAGAATTGCAGGAAACCGATTTCAGGAGGCAGACTGGAATTGCATTGAAAGCATAGGAAAAGAGGCAGAACGTCCACAATGATGCACTTGGCCAAAAAGGGCGTATGCGTTTTTTCCTGAATATATTCAGGAAAAAACGCATACGCCCTTTTTGGCCAACCAAGCAAGCTTGCAAAGGAAATCTGCACTACAATGAAGTCTCACTTCCCCCCGGTCAAAAGGGCCATCTGAAAAATGTGTAAAATCCAGAAAGGCAGGACAGGCCATGGAGAACTGGGAGCCTTGTTATGCTGATGGGCGGGATGTAAATTGCCAACAGACACTCGGGAGAAGTGTATGGTGTTTCCTGAAACATCTAAAAAACAAAGCAACAGAGCCTAGGGCACTTCCACTTATGGTCCTATAGCTTAGGGAAATTAAAATCAAAAAGACACAGCCACCCCAAAGTTTGGGACGCCTCTGTTTACAAGAACCTCGTTTACAGTACAAGTTCAACATCGCAGAAAGTGAAAAATGGATAAAGAAGTTGTGGTATTTACTTACAAAGCAATATCACTCAGCAATGAAATCTATGTCATCAGGCCCTTAGCAGCACAATGAGTGGATTCAGGTATGATGATTCTAACTGAAATAAGTCACACAGAAAAAGAAACATCATAAGATATCAGTAATACACGGAATGTAAACTTGGCTACACAGGAACTGAATTACAGAACAGAACAGGGTCTCAAATTTAGAAAACCAACTTATGCTTGCTTAAGGGTAAAGGTGAGTTGGGGTGCTGCATAAAACCAGAGATTGAAATGAGCACAGATAAAGTTCCTTAAGCCAAATATGGAATAGACAAGAGCTACTCCTTGCTCAACGAAATGGACTCAACACCGCATATTAAATGCCTAAGAATGTACCTGACTAGTAAGTATCTTAAAACCTATGGATTGCTATGTCTCCGAAAGAGAATCAAGCATGTGTACAGGGGCATAAACGCAGCAGTGATAGGATTGGAGAGGTTCGGTGAGCAAATGAAGACCCTTTGAAGTCATATTGCATGGTACCCATTCCACGGGTTTCAACTACCCAGGTTTAAGGTATTCTTCCTTCAGCTAAAACATGCATGTGGAACCTAGAGTATGATCAACCATGTGATCGGGAGACATGTTCAAATATGTCTCAGTTTTCGTACCCTGGTACTCGGGTGCAACATTCCAGACGCTTTACTAACACCCTCCCGACTTGGAGAGTCAGTCCCTTTAACCTCCTGTTTGGCCCAGTTTGCAATTTCTGCGGAAGATGAACAGGAATAGCGAGAACCAATGAGAGACTAGCTGGAGGTGTCTGGACGGGCAAATTTAACTCTCATTTCCCACCAGGAAGAGGAATTAACCAAAGTCTCAGCGTGCCGTGCCGGAACCAGATTAGGGCCTGAAGCCATCCTGCGGTGTTGCGGCCAGCTCAAAAGAAAGCGAGTTGAAGAAAGGAGCTCAGGGGCACTGTAATTCACAAACCTGCAGAGTTATAAATGACAGCTATCGTCCAAAAATATACTGAAGTAAGGCTGCCAAGAGGACTTGAAAGCGGGGCAGAATTGCAGGAAACCGATTTCAGGAGGCAGACTGGAATTGCATTGAAAGCATAGGAAAAGAGGCAGAACGTCCACAATGATGCACTTGGCCAAAAAGGGCGTATGCGTTTTTTCCTGAATATATTCAGGAAAAAACGCATACGCCCTTTTTGGCCAACCAAGCAAGCTTGCAAAGGAAATCTGCACTACAATGAAGTCTCACTTCCCCCCGGTCAAAAGGGCCATCTGAAAAAAGTGTAAAATCCAGAAAGGCAGGACAGGCCATGGAGAACTGGGAGCCTTGTTATGCTGATGGGCGGGATGTAAATTGCCAACAGACACTCGGGAGAAGTGTATGGTGTTTCCTGAAACATCTAAAAAACAAAGCAACAGAGCCTAGGGCACTTCCACTTATGGTCCTATAGCTTAGGGAAATTAAAATCAAAAAGACACAGCCACCCCAAAGTTTGGGACGCCTCTGTTTACAAGAACCTCGTTTACCGTACAAGTTCAACATCGCAGAAAGTGAAAAATGGATAAAGAAGTTGTGGTATTTACTTACAAAGCAATATCACTCAGCAATGAAATCTATGTCATCAGGCCCTTAGCAGCACAATGAGTGGATTCAGGTATGATGATTCTAACTGAAATAAGTCACACAGAAAAAGAAACATCATAAGATATCAGTAATACACGGAATGTAAACTTGGCTACACAGGAACTGAATTACAGAACAGAACAGGGTCTCAAATTTAGAAAACCAACTTATGCTTGCTTAAGGGGAAAGGTGAGTTGGGGTGCTGCATAAAACCAGAGATTGAAATGAGCACAGATAAATTTCCTTAAGCCAAATATGGAATAGACAAGAGCTACTCCTTGCTCAACGAAATGGACTCAACACCGCATATTAAATGCCTAAGAATGTACCTGACTAGTAAGTATCTTAAAACCTATGGATTGCTATGTCTCCGAAAGAGAATCAAGCATGTGTACAGGGGCATAAATGCAGCAGTGATAGGATTGGAGAGGTTCGGTGAGCAAATGAAGACCCTTTGAAGTCATATTGCATGGTACCCATTCCACGGGTTTCAACTACCCAGGTTTAAGGTATTCTTCCTTCAGCTAAAACATGCATGTGGAACCTAGAGTATGATCAACCATGTGATCGGGAGACGTGTTCAAATATGTCTCAGTTTTCGTACCCTGGTACTCGGGTGCAACATTCCAGACGCTTTACTAACACCCTCCCGACTTGGAGAGTCAGTCCCTTTAACCTCCTGTTTGGCCCAGTTTGCAATTTCTGCGGAAGATGAACAGGAATAGCGAGAACCAATGAGAGACTAGCTGGAGGTGTCTGGACGGGCAAATTTAACTCTCATTTCCCACCAGGAAGAGGAATTAACCAAAGGCTCAGCGTGCCGTGCCGGAACCAGATTAGGGCCTGAAGCCATCCTGCGGTGTTGCGGCCAGCTCAAAAGAAAGCGAGTTGAAGAAAGGAGCTCAGGGGCACTGTAATTCACAAACCTGCAGAGTTATAAATGACAGCTATCGTCCAAAAATATACTGAAGTAAGGCTGCCAAGAGGACTTGAAAGCGGGGCAGAATTGCAGGAAACCGATTTCAGGAGGCAGACTGGAATTGCATTGAAAGCATAGGAAAAGAGGCAGAACGTCCACAATGATGCACTTGGCCAAAAAGGGCGTATGCGTTTTTTCCTGAATATATTCAGGAAAAAACGCATACGCCCTTTTTGGCCAACCAAGCAAGCTTGCAAAGGAAATCTGCACTACAATGAAGTCTCACTTCCCCCCGGTCAAAAGGGCCATCTGAAAAATGTGTAAAATCCAGAAAGGCAGGACAGGCCATGGAGAACTGGGAGCCTTGTTATGCTGATGGGCGGGATGTAAATTGCCAACAGACACTCGGGAGAAGTGTATGGTGTTTCCTGAAACATCTAAAAAACAAAGCAACAGAGCCTAGGGCACTTCCACTTATGGTCCTATAGCTTAGGGAAATTAAAATCAAAAAGACACAGCCACCCCAAAGTTTGGGACGCCTCTGTTTACAAGAACCTCGTTTACAGTACAAGTTCAACATCGCAGAAAGTGAAAAATGGATAAAGAAGTTGTGGTATTTACTTACAAAGCAATATCACTCAGCAATGAAATCTATGTCATCAGGCCCTTAGCAGCACAATGAGTGGATTCAGGTATGATGATTCTAACTGAAATAAGTCACACAGAAAAAGAAACATCATAAGATATCAGTAATACACGGAATGTAAACTTGGCTACACAGGAACTGAATTACAGAACAGAACAGGGTCTCAAATTTAGAAAACCAACTTATGCTTGCTTAAGGGTAAAGGTGAGTTGGGGTGCTGCATAAAACCAGAGATTGAAATGAGCACAGATAAAGTTCCTTAAGCCAAATATGGAATAGACAAGAGCTACTCCTTGCTCAACGAAATGGACTCAACACCGCATATTAAATGCCTAAGAATGTACCTGACTAGTAAGTATCTTAAAACCTATGGATTGCTATGTCTCCGAAAGAGAATCAAGCATGTGTACAGGGGCATAAACGCAGCAGTGATAGGATTGGAGAGGTTCGGTGAGCAAATGAAGACCCTTTGAAGTCATATTGCATGGTACCCATTCCACGGGTTTCAACTACCCAGGTTTAAGGTATTCTTCCTTCAGCTAAAACATGCATGTGGAACCTAGAGTATGATCAACCATGTGATCGGGAGACATGTTCAAATATGTCTCAGTTTTCGTACCCTGGTACTCGGGTGCAACATTCCAGACGCTTTACTAACACCCTCCCGACTTGGAGAGTCAGTCCCTTTAACCTCCTGTTTGGCCCAGTTTGCAATTTCTGCGGAAGATGAACAGGAATAGCGAGAACCAATGAGAGACTAGCTGGAGGTGTCTGGACGGGCAAATTTAACTCTCATTTCCCACCAGGAAGAGGAATTAACCAAAGTCTCAGCGTGCCGTGCCGGAACCAGATTAGGGCCTGAAGCCATCCTGCGGTGTTGCGGCCAGCTCAAAAGAAAGCGAGTTGAAGAAAGGAGCTCAGGGGCACTGTAATTCACAAACCTGCAGAGTTATAAATGACAGCTATCGTCCAAAAATATACTGAAGTAAGGCTGCCAAGAGGACTTGAAAGCGGGGCAGAATTGCAGGAAACCGATTTCAGGAGGCAGACTGGAATTGCATTGAAAGCATAGGAAAAGAGGCAGAACGTCCACAATGATGCACTTGGCCAAAAAGGGCGTATGCGTTTTTTCCTGAATATATTCAGGAAAAAACGCATACGCCCTTTTTGGCCAACCAAGCAAGCTTGCAAAGGAAATCTGCACTACAATGAAGTCTCACTTCCCCCCGGTCAAAAGGGCCATCTGAAAAAAGTGTAAAATCCAGAAAGGCAGGACAGGCCATGGAGAACTGGGAGCCTTGTTATGCTGATGGGCGGGATGTAAATTGCCAACAGACACTCGGGAGAAGTGTATGGTGTTTCCTGAAACATCTAAAAAACAAAGCAACAGAGCCTAGGGCACTTCCACTTATGGTCCTATAGCTTAGGGAAATTAAAATCAAAAAGACACAGCCACCCCAAACATTGGGACGCCTCTGTTTACAAGAACCTCGTTTACCGTACAAGTTCAACATCGCAGAAAGTGAAAAATGGATAAAGAAGTTGTGGTATTTACTTACAAAGCAATATCACTCAGCAATGAAATCTATGTCATCAGGCCCTTAGCAGCACAATGAGTGGATTCAGGTATGATGATTCTAACTGAAATAAGTCACACAGAAAAAGAACCATCATAAGATGTCAGTAATACACGGAATGTAAACTTGGCTACACAGGAACTGAATTACAGAACAGAACAGGGTCTCAAATTTAGAAAACCAACTTATGCTTGCTTAAGGGGAAAGGTGAGTTGGGGTGCTGCATAAAACCAGAGATTGAAATGAGCACAGATAAAGTTCCTTAAGCCAAATATGGAATAGACAAGAGCTACTCCTTGCTCAACGAAATGGACTCAACACCGCATATTAAATGCCTAAGAATGTACCTGACTAGTAAGTATCTTAAAACCTATGGATTGCTATGTCTCCGAAAGAGAATCAAGCATGTGTACAGGGGCATAAACGCAGCAGTGATAGGATTGGAGAGGTTCGGTGAGCAAATGAAGACCCTTTGAAGTCATATTGCATGGTACCCATTCCACGGGTTTCAACTACCCAGGTTTAAGGTATTCTTCCTTCAGCTAAAACATGCATGTGGAACCTAGAGTATGATCAACCATGTGATCGGGAGACGTGTTCAAATATGTCTCAGTTTTCGTACCCTGGTACTCGGGTGCAACATTCCAGACGCTTTACTAACACCCTCACGCCTTGGAGAGTCAGTCCCTTTAACCTCCTGTTTGGCCCAGTTTGCAATTTCTGCGGAAGATGAACAGGAATAGCGAGAACCAATGAGAGACTAGCTGGAGGTGTCTGGACGGGCAAATTTAACTCTCATTTCCCACCAGGAAGAGGAAATAACCAAAGGCTCAGCGTGTCGTGCCGGAACCAGATTAGGGCCTGAAGCCATCCTGCGGTGTTGCGGCCAGCTCAAAAGAAAGCGAGTTGAAGAAAGGAGCTCAGGGGCACTGTAATTCACAAACCTGCAGAGTTATAAATGACAGCTATCGTCCAAAAATATACTGAAGTAAGGCTGCCAAGAGGACTTGAAAGCGGGGCAGAATTGCAGGAAACCGATTTCAGGAGGTAGACTGGAATTGCATTGAAAGCATAGGAAAAGAGGCAGAACGTCCACAATGATGCACTTGGCCAAAAAGGGCGTATGCGTTTTTTCCTGAATATATTCAGGAAAAAACGCATACGCCCTTTTTGGCCAACCAAGCAAGCTTGCAAAGGAAATCTGCACTACAATGAAGTCTCACTTCCCCCCGGTCAAAAGGGCCATCTGAAAAAAGTGTAAAATCCAGAAAGACAGGACAGGCCATGGAGAACTGGGAGCCTTGTTATGCTGATGGGCGGGATGTAAATTGCCAACAGACACTCGGGAGAAGTGTATGGTGTTTCCTGAAACATCTAAAAAACAAAGCAACAGAGCCTAGGGCACTTCCACTTATGGTCCTATAGCTTAGGGAAATTAAAATCAAAAAGACACAGCCACCCCAAAGTTTGGGACGCCTCTGTTTACAAGAACCTCGTTTACCGTACAAGTTCAACATCGCAGAAAGTGAAAAATGGATAAAGAAGTTGTGGTATTTACTTACAAAGCAATATCACTCAGCAATGAAATCTATGTCATCAGGCCCTTAGCAGCACAATGAGTGGATTCAGGTATGATGATTCTAACTGAAATAAGTCACACAGAAAAAGAAACATCATAAGATATCAGTAATACACGGAATGTAAACTTGGCTACACAGGAACTGAATTACAGAACAGAACAGGGTCTCAAATTTAGAAAACCAACTTATGCTTGCTTAAGGGGAAAGGTGAGTTGGGGTGCTGCATAAAACCAGAGATTGAAATGAGCACAGATAAAGTTCCTTAAGCCAAATATGGAATAGACAAGAGCTACTCCTTGCTCAACGAAATGGACTCAACACCGCATATTAAATGCCTAAGAATGTACCTGACTAGTAAGTATCTTAAAACCTATGGATTGCTATGTCTCCGAAAGAGAATCAAGCATGTGTACAGGGGCATAAACGCAGCAGTGATAGGATTGGAGAGGTTCGGTGAGCAAATGAAGACCCTTTGAAGTCATATTGCATGGTACCCATTCCACGGGTTTCAACTACCCAGGTTTAAGGTATTCTTCCTTCAGCTAAAACATGCATGTGGAACCTAGAGTATGATCAACCATGTGATCGGGAGACGTGTTCAAATATGTCTCAGTTTTCGTACCCTGGTACTCGGGTGCAACATTCCAGACGCTTTACTAACACCCTCCCGACTTGGAGAGTCAGTCCCTTTAACCTCCTGTTTGGCCCAGTTTGCAATTTCTGCGGAAGATGAACAGGAATAGCGAGAACCAATGAGAGACTAGCTGGAGGTGTCTGGACGGGCAAATTTAACTCTCATTTCCCACCAGGAAGAGGAATTAACCAAAGGCTCAGCGTGCCATGCCGGAACCAGATTAGGGCCTGAAGCCATCCTGCGGTGTTGCGGCCAGCTCAAAAGAAAGCGAGTTGAAGAAAGGAGCTCAGGGGCACTGTAATTCACAAACCTGCAGAGTTATAAATGACAGCTATCGTCCAAAAATATACTGAAGTAAGGCTGCCAAGAGGACTTGAAAGCGGGGCAGAATTGCAGGAAACCGATTTCAGGAGGCAGACTGGAATTGCATTGAAAGCATAGGAAAAGAGGCAGAACGTCCACAATGATGCACTTGGCCAAAAAGGGCGTATGCGTTTTTTCCTGAATATATTCAGGAAAAAACGCATACGCCCTTTTTGGCCAACCAAGCAAGCTTGCAAAGGAAATCTGCACTACAATGAAGTCTCACTTCCCCCCGGTCAAAAGGGCCATCTGAAAAAAGTGTAAAATCCAGAAAGGCAGGACAGGCCATGGAGAACTGGGAGCCTTGTTATGCTGATGGGCGGGATGTAAATTGCCAACAGACACTCGGGAGAAGTGTATGGTGTTTCCTGAAACATCTAAAAAACAAAGCAACAGAGCCTAGGGCACTTCCACTTATGGTCCTATAGCTTAGGGAAATTAAAATCAAAAAGACACAGCCACCCCAAAGTTTGGGACGCCTCTGTTTACAAGAACCTCGTTTACAGTACAAGTTCAACATCGCAGAAAGTGAAAAATGGATAAAGAAGTTGTGGTATTTACTTACAAAGCAATATCACTCAGCAATGAAATCTATGTCATCAGGCCCTTAGCAGCACAATGAGTGGATTCAGGTATGATGATTCTAACTGAAATAAGTCACACAGAAAAAGAAACATCATAAGATATCAGTAATACACGGAATGTAAACTTGGCTACACAGGAACTGAATTACAGAACAGAACAGGGTCTCAAATTTAGAAAACCAACTTATGCTTGCTTAAGGGGAAAGGTGAGTTGGGGTGCTGCATAAAACCAGAGATTGAAATGAGCACAGATAAAGTTCCTTAAGCCAAATATGGAATAGACAAGAGCTACTCCTTGCTCAACGAAATGGACTCAACACCGCATATTAAATGCCTAAGAATGTACCTGACTAGTAAGTATCTTAAAACCTATGGATTGCTATGTCTCCGAAAGAGAATCAAGCATGTGTACAGGGGCATAAACGCAGCAGTGATAGGATTGGAGAGGTTCGGTGAGCAAATGAAGACCCTTTGAAGTCATATTGCATGGTACCCATTCCACGGGTTTCAACTACCCAGGTTTAAGGTATTCTTCCTTCAGCTAAAACATGCATGTGGAACCTAGAGTATGATCAACCATGTGATCGGGAGACGTGTTCAAATATGTCTCAGTTTTCGTACCCTGGTACTCGGGTGCAACATTCCAGACGCTTTACTAACACCCTCCCGCCTTGGAGAGTCAGTCCCTTTAACCTCCTGTTTGGCCCAGTTTGCAATTTCTGCGGAAGATGAACAGGAATAGCGAGAACCAATGAGAGACTAGCTGGAGGTGTCTGGACGGGCAAATTTAACTCTCATTTCCCACCAGGAAGAGGAATTAACCAAAGGCTCAGCGTGCCGTGCCGGAACCAGATTAGGGCCTGAAGCCATCCTGCGGTGTTGCGGCCAGCTCAAAAGAAAGCGAGTTGAAGAAAGGAGCTCAGGGGCACTGTAATTCACAAACCTGCAGAGTTATAAATGACAGCTATCGTCCAAAAATATACTGAAGTAAGGCTGCCAAGAGGACTTGAAAGCGGGGCAGAATTGCAGGAAACCGATTTCAGGAGGCAGACTGGAATTGCATTGAAAGCATAGGAAAAGAGGCAGAACGTCCACAATGATGCACTTGGCCAAAAAGGGCGTATGCGTTTTTTCCTGAATATATTCAGGAAAAAACGCATACGCCCTTTTTGGCCAACCAAGCAAGCTTGCAAAGGAAATCTACACTACAATGAAGTCTCACTTCCCCCCGGTCAAAAGGGCCATCTGAAAAAAGTGTAAAATCCAGAAAGGCAGGACAGGCCATGGAGAACTGGGAGCCTTGTTATGCTGATGGGCGGGATGTAAATTGCCAACAGACACTCGGGAGAAGTGTATGGTGTTTCCTGAAACATCTAAAAAACAAAGCAACAGAGCCTAGGGCACTTCCACTTATGGTCCTATAGCTTAGGGAAATTAAAATCAAAAAGACACAGCCACCCCAAAGTTTGGGACGCCTCTGTTTACAAGAACCTCGTTTACAGTACAAGTTCAACATCGCAGAAAGTGAAAAATGGATAAAGAAGTTGTGGTATTTACTTACAAAGCAATATCACTCAGCAATGAAATCTATGTCATCAGGCCCTTAGCAGCACAATGAGTGGATTCAGGTATGATGATTCTAACTGAAATAAGTCACACAGAAAAAGAAACATCATAAGATATCAGTAATACACGGAATGTAAACTTGGCTACACAGGAACTGAATTACAGAACAGAACAGGGTCTCAAATTTAGAAAACCAACTTATGCTTGCTTAAGGGGAAAGGTGAGTTGGGGTGCTGCATAAAACCAGAGATTGAAATGAGCACAGATAAAGTTCCTTAAGCCAAATATGGAATAGACAAGAGCTACTCCTTGCTCAACGAAATGGACTCAACACCGCATATTAAATGCCTAAGAATGTACCTGACTAGTAAGTATCTTAAAACCTATGGATTGCTATGTCTCCGAAAGAGAATCAAACATGTGTACAGGGGCATAAACGCAGCAGTGATAGGATTGGAGAGGTTCGGTGAGCAAATGAAGACCCTTTGAAGTCATATTGCATGGTACCCATTCCACGGGTTTCAACTACCCAGGTTTAAGGTATTCTTCCTTCAGCTAAAACATGCATGTGGAACCTAGAGTATGATCAACCATGTGATCGGGAGACGTGTTCAAATATGTCTCAGTTTTCGTACCCTGGTACTCAGGTGCAACATTCCAGACGCTTTACTAACACCCTCCCGACTTGGAGAGTCAGTCCCTTTAACCTCCTGTTTGGCCCAGTTTGCAATTTCTGCGGAAGATGAACAGGAATAGTGAGAACCAATGAGAGACTAGCTGGAGGTGTCTGGACGGGCAAATTTAACTCTCATTTCCCACCAGGAAGAGGAATTAACCAAAGTCTCAGCGTGCCGTGCCGGAACCAGATTAGGGCCTGAAGCCATCCTGCGGTGTTGCGGCCAGCTCAAAAGAAAGCGAGTTGAAGAAAGGAGCTCAGGGGCACTGTAATTCACAAACCTGCAGAGTTATAAATGACAGCTATCGTCCAAAAATATACTGAAGTAAGGCTGCCAAGAGGACTTGAAAGCGGGGCAGAATTGCAGGAAACTGATTTCAGGAGGCAGACTGGAATTGCATTGAAAGCATAGGAAAAGAGGCAGAACGTCCACAATGATGCACTTGGCCAAAAAGGGCGTATGCGTTTTTTCCTGAATATATTCAGGAAAAAACGCATACGCCCTTTTTGGCCAACCAAGCAAGCTTGCAAAGGAAATCTGCACTACAATGAAGTCTCACTTCCCCCCGGTCAAAAGGGCCATCTGAAAAAAGTGTAAAATCCAGAAAGGCAGGACAGGCCATGGAGAACTGGGAGCCTTGTTATGCTGATGGGCAGGATGTAAATTGCCAACAGACACTCGGGAGAAGTGTATGGTGTTTCCTGAAACATCTAAAAAACAAAGCAACAGAGCCTAGGGCACTTCCACTTATGGTCCTATAGCTTAGGGAAATTAAAATCAAAAAGACACAGCCACCCCAAACATTGGGACGCCTCTGTTTACAAGAACCTCGTTTACAGTACAAGTTCAACATCGCAGAAAGTGAAAAATGGATAAAGAAGTTGTGGTATTTACTTACAAAGCAATATCACTCAGCAATGAAATCTATGTCATCAGGCCCTTAGCAGCACAATGAGTGGATTCAGGTATGATGATTCTAACTGAAATAAGTCACACAGAAAAAGAACCATCATAAGATGTCAGTAATACACGGAATGTAAACTTGGCTACACAGGAACTGAATTACAGAACAGAACAGGGTCTCAAATTTAGAAAACCAACTTATGCTTGCTTAAGGGGAAAGGTGAGTTGGGGTGCTGCATAAAACCAGAGATTGAAATGAGCACAGATAAAGTTCCTTAAGCCAAATATGGAATAGACAAGAGCTACTCCTTGCTCAACGAAATGGACTCAACACCGCATATTAAATGCCTAAGAATGTACCTGACTAGTAAGTATCTTAAAACCTATGGATTGCTATGTCTCCGAAAGAGAATCAAGCATGTGTACAGGGGCATAAACGCAGCAGTGATAGGATTGGAGAGGTTCGGTGAGCAAATGAAGACCCTTTGAAGTCATATTGCATGGTATCCATTCCACGGGTTTCAACTACCCAGGTTTAAGGTATTCTTCCTTCAGCTAAAACATGCATGTGGAACCTAGAGTATGATCAACCATGTGATCGGGAGACGTGTTCAAATATGTCTCAGTTTTCGTACCCTGGTACTCGGGTGCAACATTCCAGACGCTTTACTAACACCCTCCCGACTTGGAGAGTCAGTCCCTTTAACCTCCTGTTTGGCCCAGTTTGCAATTTCTGCGGAAGATGAACAGGAATAGCGAGAACCAATGAGAGACTAGCTGGAGGTGTCTGGACGGGCAAATTTAACTCTCATTTCCCACCAGGAAGAGGAATTAACCAAAGGCTCAGCGTGCCGTGCCGGAACCAGATTAGGGCCTGAAGCCATCCTGCGGTGTTGCGGCCAGCTCAAAAGAAAGCGAGTTGAAGAAAGGAGCTCAGGGGCACTGTAATTCACAAACCTGCAGAGTTATAAATGACAGCTATCGTCCAAAAATATACTGAAGTAAGGCTGCCAAGAGGACTTGAAAGCGGGGCAGAATTGCAGGAAACCGATTTCAGGAGGCAGACTGGAATTGCATTGAAAGCATAGGAAAAGAGGCAGAACGTCCACAATGATGCACTTGGCCAAAAAGGGCGTATGCGTTTTTTCCTGAATATATTCAGGAAAAAACGCATACGCTCTTTTTGGCCAACCAAGCCAGCTTGCAAAGGAAATCTACACTACAATGAAGTCTCACTTCCCCCCGGTCAAAAGGGCCATCTGAAAAAAGTGTAAAATCCAGAAAGGCAGGACAGGCCATGGAGAACTGGGAGCCTTGTTATGCTGATGGGCGGGATGTAAATTGCCAACAGACACTCGGGAGAAGTGTATGGTGTTTCCTGAAACATCTAAAAAACAAAGCAACAGAGCCTAGGGCACTTCCACTTATGGTCCTATAGCTTAGGGAAATTAAAATCAAAAAGACACAGCCACCCCAAAGTTTGGGACGCCTCTGTTTACAAGAACCTCGTTTACCGTACAAGTTCAACATCGCAGAAAGTGAAAAATGGATAAAGAAGTTGTGGTATTTACTTACAAAGCAATATCACTCAGCAATGAAATCTATGTCATCAGGCCCTTAGCAGCACAATGAGTGGATTCAGGTATGATGATTCTAACTGAAATAAGTCACACAGAAAAAGAAACATCATAAGATATCAGTAATACACGGAATGTAAACTTGGCTACACAGGAACTGAATTACAGAACAGAACAGGGTCTCAAATTTAGAAAACCAACTTATGCTTGCTTAAGGGGAAAGGTGAGTTGGGGTGCTGCATAAAACCAGAGATTGAAATGAGCACAGATAAAGTTCCTTAAGCCAAATATGGAATAGACAAGAGCTACTCCTTGCTCAACGAAATGGACTCAACACCGCATATTAAATGCCTAAGAATGTACCTGACTAGTAAGTATCTTAAAACCTATGGATTGCTATGTCTCCGAAAGAGAATCAAGCATGTGTACAGGGGCATAAACGCAGCAGTGATAGGATTGGAGAGGTTCGGTGAGCAAATGAAGACCCTTTGAAGTCATATTGCATGGTACCCATTCCACGGGTTTCAACTACCCAGGTTTAAGGTATTCTTCCTTCAGCTAAAACATGCATGTGGAACCTAGAGTATGATCAACCATGTGATCGGGAGACGTGTTCAAATATGTCTCAGTTTTCGTACCGTGGTACTCGGGTGCAACATTCCAGACGCTTTACTAACACCCTCCCGACTTGGAGAGTCAGTCCCTTTAACCTCCTGTTTGGCCCAGTTTGCAATTTCTGCGGAAGATGAACAGGAATAGCGAGAACCAATGAGAGACTAGCTGGAGGTGTCTGGACGGGCAAATTTAACTCTCATTTCCCACCAGGAAGAGGAATTAACCAAAGGCTCAGCGTGCCGTGCCGGAACCAGATTAGGGCCTGAAGCCATCCTGCGGTGTTGCGGCCAGCTCAAAAGAAAGCGAGTTGAAGAAAGGAGCTCAGGGGCACTGTAATTCACAAACCTGCAGAGTTATAAATGACAGCTATCGTCCAAAAATATACTGAAGTAAGGCTGCCAAGAGGACTTGAAAGCGGGGCAGAATTGCAGGAAACCGATTTCAGGAGGCAGACTGGAATTGCATTGAAAGCATAGGAAAAGAGGCAGAACGTCCACAATGATGCACTTGGCCAAAAAGGGCGTATGCGTTTTTTCCTGAATATATTCAGGAAAAAACGCATACGCCCTTTTTGGCCAACCAAGCAAGCTTGCAAAGGAAATCTGCACTACAATGAAGTCTCACTTCCCCCCGGTCAAAAGGGCCATCTGAAAAAAGTGTAAAATCCAGAAAGGCAGGACAGGCCATGGAGAACTGGGAGCCTTGTTATGCTGATGGGCGGGATGTAAATTGCCAACAGACACTCGGGAGAAGTGTATGGTGTTTCCTGAAACATCTAAAAAACAAAGCAACAGAGCCTAGGGCACTTCCACTTATGGTCCTATAGCTTAGGGAAATTAAAATCAAAAAGACACAGCCACCCCAAAGTTTGGGACGCCTCTGTTTACAAGAACCTCGTTTACAGTACAAGTTCAACATCGCAGAAAGTGAAAAATGGATAAAGAAGTTGTGGTATTTACTTACAAAGCAATATCACTCAGCAATGAAATCTATGTCATCAGGCCCTTAGCAGCACAATGAGTGGATTCAGGTATGATGATTCTAACTGAAATAAGTCACACAGAAAAAGAAACATCATAAGATATCAGTAATACACGGAATGTAAACTTGGCTACACAGGAACTGAATTACAGAACAGAACAGGGTCTCAAATTTAGAAAACCAACTTATGCTTGCTTAAGGGGAAAGGTGAGTTGGGGTGCTGCATAAAACCAGAGATTGAAATGAGCACAGATAAAGTTCCTTAAGCCAAATATGGAATAGACAAGAGCTACTCCTTGCTCAACGAAATGGACTCAACACCGCATATTAAATGCCTAAGAATGTACCTGACTAGTAAGTATCTTAAAACCTATGGATTGCTATGTCTCCGAAAGAGAATCAAGCATGTGTACAGGGGCATAAACGCAGCAGTGATAGGATTGGAGAGGTTCGGTGAGCAAATGAAGACCCTTTGAAGTCATATTGCATGGTACCCATTCCACGGGTTTCAACTACCCAGGTTTAAGGTATTCTTCCTTCAGCTAAAACATGCATGTGGAACCTAGAGTATGATCAACCATGTGATCGGGAGACGTGTTCAAATATGTCTCAGTTTTCGTACCCTGGTACTCGGGTGCAACATTCCAGAAGCTTTACTAACACCCTCCCGACTTGGAGAGTCAGTCCCTTTAACCTCCTGTTTGGCCCAGTTTGCAATTTCTGCGGAAGATGAACAGGAATAGCGAGAACCAATGAGAGACTAGCTGGAGGTGTCTGGACGGGCAAATTTAACTCTCATTTCCCACCAGGAAGAGGAATTAACCAAAGGCTCAGCGTGCCGTGCCGGAACCAGATTAGGGCCTGAAGCCATCCTGCGGTGTTGCGGCCAGCTCAAAAGAAAGCGAGTTGAAGAAAGGAGCTCAGGGGCACTGTAATTCACAAACCTGCAGAGTTATAAATGACAGCTATCGTCCAAAAATATACTGAAGTAAGGCTGCCAAGAGGACTTGAAAGCGGGGCAGAATTGCAGGAAACCGATTTCAGGAGGCAGACTGGAATTGCATTGAAAGCATAGGAAAAGAGGCAGAACGTCCACAATGATGCACTTGGCCAAAAAGGGCGTATGCGTTTTTTCCTGAATATATTCAGGAAAAAACGCATACGCTCTTTTTGGCCAACCAAGCCAGCTTGCAAAGGAAATCTACACTACAATGAAGTCTCACTTCCCCCCGGTCAAAAGGGCCATCTGAAAAAAGTGTAAAATCCAGAAAGGCAGGACAGGCCATGGAGAACTGGGAGCCTTGTTATGCTGATGGGCGGGATGTAAATTGCCAACAGACACTCGGGAGAAGTGTATGGTGTTTCCTGAAACATCTAAAAAACAAAGCAACAGAGCCTAGGGCACTTCCACTTATGGTCCTATAGCTTAGGGAAATTAAAATCAAAAAGACACAGCCACCCCAAAGTTTGGGACGCCTCTGTTTACAAGAACCTCGTTTACCGTACAAGTTCAACATCGCAGAAAGTGAAAAATGGATAAAGAAGTTGTGGTATTTACTTACAAAGCAATATCACTCAGCAATGAAATCTATGTCATCAGGCCCTTAGCAGCACAATGAGTGGATTCAGGTATGATGATTCTAACTGAAATAAGTCACACAGAAAAAGAAACATCATAAGATATCAGTAATACACGGAATGTAAACTTGGCTACACAGGAACTGAATTACAGAACAGAACAGGGTCTCAAATTTAGAAAACCAACTTATGCTTGCTTAAGGGGAAAGGTGAGTTGGGGTGCTGCATAAAACCAGAGATTGAAATGAGCACAGATAAAGTTCCTTAAGCCAAATATGGAATAGACAAGAGCTACTCCTTGCTCAACGAAATGGACTCAACACCGCATATTAAATGCCTAAGAATGTACCTGACTAGTAAGTATCTTAAAACCTATGGATTGCTATGTCTCCGAAAGAGAATCAAGCATGTGTACAGGGGCATAAACGCAGCAGTGATAGGATTGGAGAGGTTCGGTGAGCAAATGAAGACCCTTTGAAGTCATATTGCATGGTACCCATTCCACGGGTTTCAACTACCCAGGTTTAAGGTATTCTTCCTTCAGCTAAAACATGCATGTGGAACCTAGAGTATGATCAACCATGTGATCGGGAGACGTGTTCAAATATGTCTCAGTTTTCGTACCCTGGTACTCGGGTGCAACATTCCAGACGCTTTACTAACACCCTCCCGACTTGGAGAGTCAGTCCCTTTAACCTCCTGTTTGGCCCAGTTTGCAATTTCTGCGGAAGATGAACAGGAATAGCGAGAACCAATGAGAGACTAGCTGGAGGTGTCTGGACGGGCAAATTTAACTCTCATTTCCCACCAGGAAGAGGAATTAACCAAAGGCTCAGCGTGCCGTGCCGGAACCAGATTAGGGCCTGAAGCCATCCTGCGGTGTTGCGGCCAGCTCAAAAGAAAGCGAGTTGAAGAAAGGAGCTCAGGGGCACTGTAATTCACAAACCTGCAGAGTTATAAATGACAGCTATCGTCCAAAAATATACTGAAGTAAGGCTGCCAAGAGGACTTGAAAGCGGGGCAGAATTGCAGGAAACCGATTTCAGGAGGTAGACTGGAATTGCATTGAAAGCATAGGAAAAGAGGCAGAACGTCCACAATGATGCACTTGGCCAAAAAGGGCGTATGCGTTTTTTCCTGAATATATTCAGGAAAAAACGCATACGCCCTTTTTGGCCAACCAAGCAAGCTTGCAAAGGAAATCTGCACTACAATGAAGTCTCACTTCCCCCCGGTCAAAAGGGCCATCTGAAAAAAGTGTAAAATCCAGAAAGGCAGGACAGGCCATGGAGAACTGGGAGCCTTGTTATGCTGATGGGCGGGATGTAAATTGCCAACAGACACTCGGGAGAAGTGTATGGTGTTTCCTGAAACATCTAAAAAACAAAGCAACAGAGCCTAGGGCACTTCCACTTATGGTCCTATAGCTTAGGGAAATTAAAATCAAAAAGACACAGCCACCCCAAAGTTTGGGACGCCTCTGTTTACAAGAACCTCGTTTACAGTACAAGTTCAACATCGCAGAAAGTGAAAAATGGATAAAGAAGTTGTGGTATTTACTTACAAAGCAATATCACTCAGCAATGAAATCTATGTCATCAGGCCCTTAGCAGCACAATGAGTGGATTCAGGTATGATGATTCTAACTGAAATAAGTCACACAGAAAAAGAAACATCATAAGATATCAGTAATACACGGAATGTAAACTTGGCTACACAGGAACTGAATTACAGAACAGAACAGGGTCTCAAATTTAGAAAACCAACTTATGCTTGCTTAAGGGGAAAGGTGAGTTGGGGTGCTGCATAAAACCAGAGATTGAAATGAGCACAGATAAAGTTCCTTAAGCCAAATATGGAATAGACAAGAGCTACTCCTTGCTCAACGAAATGGACTCAACACCGCATATTAAATGCCTAAGAATGTACCTGACTAGTAAGTATCTTAAAACCTATGGATTGCTATGTCTCCGAAAGAGAATCAAGCATGTGTACAGGGGCATAAACGCAGCAGTGATAGGATTGGAGAGGTTCGGTGAGCAAATGAAGACCCTTTGAAGTCATATTGCATGGTACCCATTCCACGGGTTTCAACTACCCAGGTTTAAGGTATTCTTCCTTCAGCTAAAACATGCATGTGGAACCTAGAGTATGATCAACCATGTGATCGGGAGACGTGTTCAAATATGTCTCAGTTTTCGTACCCTGGTACTCGGGTGCAACATTCCAGACGCTTTACTAACACCCTCCCGACTTGGAGAGTCAGTCCCTTTAACCTCCTGTTTGGCCCAGTTTGCAATTTCTGCGGAAGATGAACAGGAATAGCGAGAACCAATGAGAGACTAGCTGGAGGTGTCTGGACGGGCAAATTTAACTCTCATTTCCCACCAGGAAGAGGAATTAACCAAAGGCTCAGCGTGCCGTGCCGGAACCAGATTATGGCCTGAAGCCATCCTGCGGTGTTGCGGCCAGCTCAAAAGAAAGCGAGTTGAAGAAAGGAGCTCAGGGGCACTGTAATTCACAAACCTGCAGAGTTATAAATGACAGCTATCGTCCAAAAATATACTGAAGTAAGGCTGCCAAGAGGACTTGAAAGCGGGGCAGAATTGCAGGAAACCGATTTCAGGAGGTAGACTGGAATTGCATTGAAAGCATAGGAAAAGAGGCAGAACGTCCACAATGATGCACTTGGCCAAAAAGGGCGTATGCGTTTTTTCCTGAATATATTCAGGAAAAAACGCATACGCCCTTTTTGGCCAACCAAGCAAGCTTGCAAAGGAAATCTGCACTACAATGAAGTCTCACTTCCCCCCGGTCAAAAGGGCCATCTGAAAAAAGTGTAAAATCCAGAAAGGCAGGACAGGCCATGGAGAACTGGGAGCCTTGTTATGCTGATGGGCGGGATGTAAATTGCCAACAGACACTCGGGAGAAGTGTATGGTGTTTCCTGAAACATCTAAAAAACAAAGCAACAGAGCCTAGGGCACTTCCACTTATGGTCCTATAGCTTAGGGAAATTAAAATCAAAAAGACACAGCCACCCCAAAGTTTGGGACGCCTCTGTTTACAAGAACCTCGTTTACAGTACAAGTTCAACATCGCAGAAAGTGAAAAATGGATAAAGAAGTTGTGGTATTTACTTACAAAGCAATATCACTCAGCAATGAAATCTATGTCATCAGGCCCTTAGCAGCACAATGAGTGGATTCAGGTATGATGATTCTAACTGAAATAAGTCACACAGAAAAAGAAACATCATAAGATATCAGTAATACACGGAATGTAAACTTGGCTACACAGGAACTGAATTACAGAACAGAACAGGGTCTCAAATTTAGAAAACCAACTTATGCTTGCTTAAGGGGAAAGGTGAGTTGGGGTGCTGCATAAAACCAGAGATTGAAATGAGCACAGATAAAGTTCCTTAAGCCAAATATGGAATAGACAAGAGCTACTCCTTGCTCAACGAAATGGACTCAACACCGCATATTAAATGCCTAAGAATGTACCTGACTAGTAAGTATCTTAAAACCTATGGATTGCTATGTCTCCGAAAGAGAATCAAGCATGTGTACAGGGGCATAAACGCAGCAGTGATAGGATTGGAGAGGTTCGGTGAGCAAATGAAGACCCTTTGAAGTCATATTGCATGGTACCCATTCCACGGGTTTCAACTACCCAGGTTTAAGGTATTCTTCCTTCAGCTAAAACATGCATGTGGAACCTAGAGTATGATCAACCATGTGATCGGGAGACGTGTTCAAATATGTCTCAGTTTTCGTACCCTGGTACTCGGGTGCAACATTCCAGACGCTTTACTAACACCCTCCCGACTTGGAGAGTCAGTCCCTTTAACCTCCTGTTTGGCCCAGTTTGCAATTTCTGCGGAAGATGAACAGGAATAGCGAGAACCAATGAGAGACTAGCTGGAGGTGTCTGGACGGGCAAATTTAACTCTCATTTCCCACCAGGAAGAGGAATTAACCAAAGGCTCAGCGTGTCGTGCCGGAACCAGATTAGGGCCTGAAGCCATCCTGCGGTGTTGCGGCCAGCTCAAAAGAAAGCGAGTTGAAGAAAGGAGCTCAGGGGCACTGTAATTCACAAACCTGCAGAGTTATAAATGACAGCTATCGTCCAAAAATATACTGAAGTAAGGCTGCCAAGAGGACTTGAAAGCGGGGCAGAATTGCAGGAAACCGATTTCAGGAGGTAGACTGGAATTGCATTGAAAGCATAGGAAAAGAGGCAGAACGTCCACAATGATGCACTTGGCCAAAAAGGGCGTATGCGTTTTTTCCTGAATATATTCAGGAAAAAACGCATACGCCCTTTTTGGCCAACCAAGCAAGCTTGCAAAGGAAATCTGCACTACAATGAAGTCTCACTTCCCCCCGGTCAAAAGGGCCATCTGAAAAAAGTGTAAAATCCAGAAAGGCAGGACAGGCCATGGAGAACTGGGAGCCTTGTTATGCTGATGGGCGGGATGTAAATTGCCAACAGACACTCGGGAGAAGTGTATGGTGTTTCCTGAAACATCTAAAAAACAAAGCAACAGAGCCTAGGGCACTTCCACTTATGGTCCTATAGCTTAGGGAAATTAAAATCAAAAAGACACAGCCACCCCAAAGTTTGGGACGCCTCTGTTTACAAGAACCTCGTTTACAGTACAAGTTCAACATCGCAGAAAGTGAAAAATGGATAAAGAAGTTGTGGTATTTACTTACAAAGCAATATCACTCAGCAATGAAATCTATGTCATCAGGCCCTTAGCAGCACAATGAGTGGATTCAGGTATGATGATTCTAACTGAAATAAGTCACACAGAAAAAGAAACATCATAAGATATCAGTAATACACGGAATGTAAACTTGGCTACACAGGAACTGAATTACAGAACAGAACAGGGTCTCAAATTTAGAAAACCAACTTATGCTTGCTTAAGGGGAAAGGTGAGTTGGGGTGCTGCATAAAACCAGAGATTGAAATGAGCACAGATAAAGTTCCTTAAGCCAAATATGGAATAGACAAGAGCTACTCCTTGCTCAACGAAATGGACTCAACACCGCATATTAAATGCCTAAGAATGTACCTGACTAGTAAGTATCTTAAAACCTATGGATTGCTATGTCTCCGAAAGAGAATCAAGCATGTGTACAGGGGCATAAACGCAGCAGTGATAGGATTGGAGAGGTTCGGTGAGCAAATGAAGACCCTTTGAAGTCATATTGCATGGTACCCATTCCACGGGTTTCAACTACCCAGGTTTAAGGTATTCTTCCTTCAGCTAAAACATGCATGTGGAACCTAGAGTATGATCAACCATGTGATCGGGAGACGTGTTCAAATATGTCTCAGTTTTCGTACCCTGGTACTCGGGTGCAACATTCCAGACGCTTTACTAACACCCTCCCGACTTGGAGAGTCAGTCCCTTTAACCTCCTGTTTGGCCCAGTTTGCAATTTCTGCGGAAGATGAACAGGAATAGCGAGAACCAATGAGAGACTAGCTGGAGGTGTCTGGACGGGCAAATTTAACTCTCATTTCCCACCAGGAAGAGGAATTAACCAAAGGCTCAGCGTGCCGTGCCGGAACCAGATTAGGGCCTGAAGCCATCCTGCGGTGTTGCGGCCAGCTCAAAAGAAAGCGAGTTGAAGAAAGGAGCTCAGGGGCACTGTAATTCACAAACCTGCAGAGTTATAAATGACAGCTATCGTCCAAAAATATACTGAAGTAAGGCTGCCAAGAGGACTTGAAAGCGGGGCAGAATTGCAGGAAACCGATTTCAGGAGGTAGACTGGAATTGCATTGAAAGCATAGGAAAAGAGGCAGAACGTCCACAATGATGCACTTGGCCAAAAAGGGCGTATGCGTTTTTTCCTGAATATATTCAGGAAAAAACGCATACGCCCTTTTTGGCCAACCAAGCAAGCTTGCAAAGGAAATCTGCACTACAATGAAGTCTCACTTCCCCCCGGTCAAAAGGGCCATCTGAAAAAAGTGTAAAATCCAGAAAGGCAGGACAGGCCATGGAGAACTGGGAGCCTTGTTATGCTGATGGGCGGGATGTAAATTGCCAACAGACACTCGGGAGAAGTGTATGGTGTTTCCTGAAACATCTAAAAAACAAAGCAACAGAGCCTAGGGCACTTCCACTTATGGTCCTATAGCTTAGGGAAATTAAAATCAAAAAGACACAGCCACCCCAAAGTTTGGGACGCCTCTGTTTACAAGAACCTCGTTTACAGTACAAGTTCAACATCGCAGAAAGTGAAAAATGGATAAAGAAGTTGTGGTATTTACTTACAAAGCAATATCACTCAGCAATGAAATCTATGTCATCAGGCCCTTAGCAGCACAATGAGTGGATTCAGGTATGATGATTCTAACTGAAATAAGTCACACAGAAAAAGAAACATCATAAGATATCAGTAATACACGGAATGTAAACTTGGCTACACAGGAACTGAATTACAGAACAGAACAGGGTCTCAAATTTAGAAAACCAACTTATGCTTGCTTAAGGGGAAAGGTGAGTTGGGGTGCTGCATAAAACCAGAGATTGAAATGAGCACAGATAAAGTTCCTTAAGCCAAATATGGAATAGACAAGAGCTACTCCTTGCTCAACGAAATGGACTCAACACCGCATATTAAATGCCTAAGAATGTACCTGACTAGTAAGTATCTTAAAACCTATGGATTGCTATGTCTCCGAAAGAGAATCAAGCATGTGTACAGGGGCATAAACGCAGCAGTGATAGGATTGGAGAGGTTCGGTGAGCAAATGAAGACCCTTTGAAGTCATATTGCATGGTACCCATTCCACGGGTTTCAACTACCCAGGTTTAAGGTATTCTTCCTTCAGCTAAAACATGCATGTGGAACCTAGAGTATGATCAACCATGTGATCGGGAGACGTGTTCAAATATGTCTCAGTTTTCGTACCCTGGTACTCGGGTGCAACATTCCAGACGCTTTACTAACACCCTCCCGACTTGGAGAGTCAGTCCCTTTAACCTCCTGTTTGGCCCAGTTTGCAATTTCTGCGGAAGATGAACAGGAATAGCGAGAACCAATGAGAGACTAGCTGGAGGTGTCTGGACGGGCAAATTTAACTCTCATTTCCCACCAGGAAGAGGAATTAACCAAAGGCTCAGCGTGCCGTGCCGGAACCAGATTAGGGCCTGAAGCCATCCTGCGGTGTTGCGGCCAGCTCAAAAGAAAGCGAGTTGAAGAAAGGAGCTCAGGGGCACTGTAATTCACAAACCTGCAGAGTTATAAATGACAGCTATCGTCCAAAAATATACTGAAGTAAGGCTGCCAAGAGGACTTGAAAGCGGGGCAGAATTGCAGGAAACCGATTTCAGGAGGCAGACTGGAATTGCATTGAAAGCATAGGAAAAGAGGCAGAACGTCCACAATGATGCACTTGGCCAAAAAGGGCGTATGCGTTTTTTCCTGAATATATTCAGGAAAAAACGCATACGCCCTTTTTGGCCAACCAAGCAAGCTTGCAAAGGAAATCTGCACTACAATGAAGTCTCACTTCCCCCCGGTCAAAAGGGCCATCTGAAAAAAGTGTAAAATCCAGAAAGGCAGGACAGGCCATGGAGAACTGGGAGCCTTGTTATGCTGATGGGCGGGATGTAAATTGCCAACAGACACTCGGGAGAAGTGTATGGTGTTTCCTGAAACATCTAAAAAACAAAGCAATAGAGCCTAGGGCACTTCCACTTATGGTCCTATAGCTTAGGGAAATTAAAATCAAAAAGACACAGCCACCCCAAAGTTTGGGACGCCTCTGTTTACAAGAACCTCGTTTACAGTACAAGTTCAACATCGCAGAAAGTGAAAAATGGATAAAGAAGTTGTGGTATTTACTTACAAAGCAATATCACTCAGCAATGAAATCTATGTCATCAGGCCCTTAGCAGCACAATGAGTGGATTCAGGTATGATGATTCTAACTGAAATAAGTCACACAGAAAAAGAAACATCATAAGATATCAGTAATACACGGAATGTAAACTTGGCTACACAGGAACTGAATTACAGAACAGAACAGGGTCTCAAATTTAGAAAACCAACTTATGCTTGCTTAAGGGGAAAGGTGAGTTGGGGTGCTGCATAAAACCAGAGATTGAAATGAGCACAGATAAAGTTCCTTAAGCCAAATATGGAATAGACAAGAGCTACTCCTTGCTCAACGAAATGGACTCAACACCGCATATTAAATGCCTAAGAATGTACCTGACTAGTAAGTATCTTAAAACCTATGGATTGCTATGTCTCCGAAAGAGAATCAAGCATGTGTACAGGGGCATAAACGCAGCAGTGATAGGATTGGAGAGGTTCGGTGAGCAAATGAAGACCCTTTGAAGTCATATTGCATGGTACCCATTCCACGGGTTTCAACTACCCAGGTTTAAGGTATTCTTCCTTCAGCTAAAACATGCATGTGGAACCTAGAGTATGATCAACCATGTGATCGGGAGACGTGTTCAAATATGTCTCAGTTTTCGTACCCTGGTACTCGGGTGCAACATTCCAGACGCTTTACTAACACCCTCCCGACTTGGAGAGTCAGTCCCTTTAACCTCCTGTTTGGCCCAGTTTGCAATTTCTGCGGAAGATGAACAGGAATAGCGAGAACCAATGAGAGACTAGCTGGAGGTGTCTGGACGGGCAAATTTAACTCTCATTTCCCACCAGGAAGAGGAATTAACCAAAGGCTCAGCGTGCCGTGCCGGAACCAGATTAGGGCCTGAAGCCATCCTGCGGTGTTGCGGCCAGCTCAAAAGAAAGCGAGTTGAAGAAAGGAGCTCAGGGGCACTGTAATTCACAAACCTGCAGAGTTATAAATGACAGCTATCGTCCAAAAATATACTGAAGTAAGGCTGCCAAGAGGACTTGAAAGCGGGGCAGAATTGCAGGAAACCGATTTCAGGAGGCAGACTGGAATTGCATTGAAAGCATAGGAAAAGAGGCAGAACGTCCACAATGATGCACTTGGCCAAAAAGGGCGTATGCGTTTTTTCCTGAATATATTCAGGAAAAAACGCATACGCCCTTTTTGGCCAACCAAGCAAGCTTGCAAAGGAAATCTGCACTACAATGAAGTCTCACTTCCCCCCGGTCAAAAGGGCCATCTGAAAAAAGTGTAAAATCCAGAAAGGCAGGACAGGCCATGGAGAACTGGGAGCCTTGTTATGCTGATGGGCGGGATGTAAATTGCCAACAGACACTCGGGAGAAGTGTATGGTGTTTCCTGAAACATCTAAAAAACAAAGCAACAGAGCCTAGGGCACTTCCACTTATGGTCCTATAGCTTAGGGAAATTAAAATCAAAAAGACACAGCCACCCCAAAGTTTGGGACGCCTCTGTTTACAAGAACCTCGTTTAGCGTACAAGTTCAACATCGCAGAAAGTGAAAAATGGATAAAGAAGTTGTGGTATTTACTTACAAAGCAATATCACTCAGCAATGAAATCTATGTCATCAGGCCCTTAGCAGCACAATGAGTGGATTCAGGTATGATGATTCTAACTGAAATAAGTCACACAGAAAAAGAAACATCATAAGATATCAGTAATACACGGAATGTAAACTTGGCTACACAGGAACTGAATTACAGAACAGAACAGGGTCTCAAATTTAGAAAACCAACTTATGCTTGCTTAAGGGGAAAGGTGAGTTGGGGTGCTGCATAAAACCAGAGATTGAAATGAGCACAGATAAAGTTCCTTAAGCCAAATATGGAATAGACAAGAGCTACTCCTTGCTCAACGAAATAGACTCAACACCGCATATTAAATGCCTAAGAATGTACCTGACTAGTAAGTATCTTAAAACCTATGGATTGCTATGTCTCCGAAAGAGAATCAAGCATGTGTACAGGGGCATAAACGCAGCAGTGATAGGATTGGAGAGGTTCGGTGAGCAAATGAAGACCCTTTGAAGTCATATTGCATGGTACCCATTCCACGGGTTTCAACTACCCAGGTTTAAGGTATTCTTCCTTCAGCTAAAACATGCATGTGGAACCTAGAGTATGATCAACCATGTGATCGGGAGACGTGTTCAAATATGTCTCAGTTTTCGTACCCTGGTACTCGGGTGCAACATTCCAGACGCTTTACTAACACCCTCCCGACTTGGAGAGTCAGTCCCTTTAACCTCCTGTTTGGCCCAGTTTGCAATTTCTGCGGAAGATGAACAGGAATAGCGAGAACCAATGAGAGACTAGCTGGAGGTGTCTGGACGGGCAAATTTAACTCTCATTTCCCACCAGGAAGAGGAATTAACCAAAGGCTCAGCGTGCCGTGCCGGAACCAGATTAGGGCCTGAAGCCATCCTGCGGTGTTGCGGCCAGCTCAAAAGAAAGCGAGTTGAAGAAAGGAGCTCAGGGGCACTGTAATTCACAAACCTGCAGAGTTATAAATGACAGCTATCGTCCAAAAATATACTGAAGTAAGGCTGCCAAGAGGACTTGAAAGCGGGGCAGAATTGCAGGAAACCGATTTCAGGAGGCAGACTGGAATTGCATTGAAAGCATAGGAAAAGAGGCAGAACGTCCACAATGATGCACTTGGCCAAAAAGGGCGTATGCGTTTTTTCCTGAATATATTCAGGAAAAAACGCATACGCCCTTTTTGGCCAACCAAGCAAGCTTGCAAAGGAAATCTGCACTACAATGAAGTCTCACTTCCCCCCGGTCAAAAGGGCCATCTGAAAAAAGTGTAAAATCCAGAAAGGCAGGACAGGCCATGGAGAACTGGGAGCCTTGTTATGCTGATGGTCGGGATGTAAATTGCCAACAGACACTCGGGAGAAGTGTATGGTGTTTCCTGAAACATCTAAAAAACAAAGCAACAGAGCCTAGGGCACTTCCACTTATGGTCCTATAGCTTAGGGAAATTAAAATCAAAAAGACACAGCCACCCCAAAGTTTGGGACGCCTCTGTTTACAAGAACCTCGTTTACCGTACAAGTTCAACATCGCAGAAAGTGAAAAATGGATAAAGAAGTTGTGGTATTTACTTACAAAGCAATATCACTCAGCAATGAAATCTATGTCATCAGGCCCTTAGCAGCACAATGAGTGGATTCAGGTATGATGATTCTAACTGAAATAAGTCACACAGAAAAAGAACCATCATAAGATATCAGTAATACACGGAATGTAAACTTGGCTACACAGGAACTGAATTACAGAACAGAACAGGGTCTCAAATTTAGAAAACCAACTTATGCTTGCTTAAGGGGAAAGGTGAGTTGGGGTGCTGCATAAAACCAGAGATTGAAATGAGCACAGATAAAGTTCCTTAAGCCAAATATGGAATAGACAAGAGCTACTCCTTGCTCAACGAAATGGACTCAACACCGCATATTAAATGCCTAAGAATGTACCTGACTAGTAAGTATCTTAAAACCTATGGATTGCTATGTCTCCGAAAGAGAATCAAGCATGTGTACAGGGGCATAAACGCAGCAGTGATAGGATTGGAGAGGTTCGGTGAGCAAATGAAGACCCTTTGAAGTCATATTGCATGGTACCCATTCCACGGGTTTCAACTACCCAGGTTTAAGGTATTCTTCCTTCAGCTAAAACATGCATGTGGAACCTAGAGTATGATCAACCATGTGATCGGGAGACGTGTTCAAATATGTCTCAGTTTTCGTACCCTGGTACTCGGGTGCAACATTCCAGACGCTTTACTAACACCCTCCCGACTTGGAGAGTCAGTCCCTTTAACCTCCTGTTTGGCCCAGTTTGCAATTTCTGCGGAAGATGAACAGGAATAGCGAGAACCAATGAGAGACTAGCTGGAGGTGTCTGGACGGGCAAATTTAACTCTCATTTCCCACCAGGAAGAGGAATTAACCAAAGGCTCAGCGTGCCGTGCCGGAACCAGATTAGGGCCTGAAGCCATCCTGCGGTGTTGCGGCCAGCTCAAAAGAAAGCGAGTTGAAGAAAGGAGCTCAGGGGCACTGTAATTCACAAACCTGCAGAGTTATAAATGACAGCTATCGTCCAAAAATATACTGAAGTAAGGCTGCCAAGAGGACTTGAAAGCGGGGCAGAATTGCAGGAAACCGATTTCAGGAGGTAGACTGGAATTGCATTGAAAGCATAGGAAAAGAGGCAGAACGTCCACAATGATGCACTTGGCCAAAAAGGGCGTATGCGTTTTTTCCTGAATATATTCAGGAAAAAACGCATACGCCCTTTTTGGCCAACCAAGCAAGCTTGCAAAGGAAATCTGCACTACAATGAAGTCTCACTTCCCCCCGGTCAAAAGGGCCATCTGAAAAAAGTGTAAAATCCAGAAAGGCAGGACAGGCCATGGAGAACTGGGAGCCTTGTTATGCTGATGGGCGGGATGTAAATTGCCAACAGACACTCGGGAGAAGTGTATGGTGTTTCCTGAAACATCTAAAAAACAAAGCAACAGAGCCTAGGGCACTTCCACTTATGGTCCTATAGCTTAGGGAAATTAAAATAAAAAAGACACAGCCACCCCAAAGTTTGGGACGCCTCTGTTTACAAGAACCTCATTTACAGTACAAGTTCAACATCGCAGAAAGTGAAAAATGGATAAAGAAGTTGTGGTATTTACTTACAAAGCAATATCACTCAGCAATGAAATCTATGTCATCAGGCCCTTAGCAGCACAATGAGTGGATTCAGGTATGATGATTCTAACTGAAATAAGTCACACAGAAACAGAAACATCATAAGATATCAGTAATACACGGAATGTAAACTTGGCTACACAGGAACTGAATTACAGAACAGAACAGGGTCTCAAATTTAGAAAACCAACTTATGCTTGCTTAAGGGGAAAGGTGAGTTGGGGTGCTGCATAAAACCAGAGATTGAAATGAGCACAGATAAAGTTCCTTAAGCCAAATATGGAATAGACAAGAGCTACTCCTTGCTCAACGAAATGGACTCAACACCGCATATTAAATGCCTAAGAATGTACCTGACTAGTAAGTATCTTAAAACCTATGGATTGCTATGTCTCCGAAAGAGAATCAAGCATGTGTACAGGGGCATAAACGCAGCAGTGATAGGATTGGAGAGGTTCGGTGAGCAAATGAAGACCCTTTGAAGTCATATTGCATGGTACCCATTCCACGGGTTTCAACTACCCAGGTTTAAGGTATTCTTCCTTCAGCTAAAACATGCATGTGGAACCTAGAGTATGATCAACCATGTGATCGGGAGACGTGTTCAAATATGTCTCAGTTTTCGTACCCTGGTACTCGGGTGCAACATTCCAGACGCTTTACTAACACCCTCCCGACTTGGAGAGTCAGTCCCTTTAACCTCCTGTTTGGCCCAGTTTGCAATTTCTGCGGAAGATGAACAGGAATAGCGAGAACCAATGAGAGACTAGCTGGAGGTGTCTGGACGGGCAAATTTAACTCTCATTTCCCACCAGGAAGAGGAATTAACCAAAGGCTCAGCGTGCCGTGCCGGAACCAGATTAGGGCCTGAAGCCATCCTGCGGTGTTGCGGCCAGCTCAAAAGAAAGCGAGTTGAAGAAAGGAGCTCAGGGGCACTGTAATTCACAAACCTGCAGAGTTATAAATGACAGCTATCGTCCAAAAATATACTGAAGTAAGGCTGCCAAGAGGACTTGAAAGCGGGGCAGAATTGCAGGAAACCGATTTCAGGAGGTAGACTGGAATTGCATTGAAAGCATAGGAAAAGAGGCAGAACGTCCACAATGATGCACTTGGCCAAAAAGGGCGTATGCGTTTTTTCCTGAATATATTCAGGAAAAAACGCATACGCCCTTTTTGGCCAACCAAGCAAGCTTGCAAAGGAAATCTGCACTACAATGAAGTCTCACTTCCCCCCGGTCAAAAGGGCCATCTGAAAAAAGTGTAAAATCCAGAAAGGCAGGACAGGCCATGGAGAACTGGGAGCCTTGTTATGCTGATGGGCGGGATGTAAATTGCCAACAGACACTCGGGAGAAGTGTATGGTGTTTCCTGAAACATCTAAAAAACAAAGCAACAGAGCCTAGGGCACTTCCACTTATGGTCCTATAGCTTAGGGAAATTAAAATCAAAAAGACACAGCCACCCCAAAGTTTGGGACGCCTCTGTTTACAAGAACCTCGTTTACCGTACAAGTTCAACATCGCAGAAAGTGAAAAATGGATAAAGAAGTTGTGGTATTTACTTACAAAGCAATATCACTCAGCAATGAAATCTATGTCATCAGGCCCTTAGCAGCACAATGAGTGGATTCAGGTATGATGATTCTAACTGAAATAAGTCACACAGAAAAAGAACCATCATAAGATATCAGTAATACACGGAATGTAAACTTGGCTACACAGGAACTGAATTACAGAACAGAACAGGGTCTCAAATTTAGAAAACCAACTTATGCTTGCTTAAGGGGAAAGGTGAGTTGGGGTGCTGCATAAAACCAGAGATTGAAATGAGCACAGATAAAGTTCCTTAAGCCAAATATGGAATAGACAAGAGCTACTCCTTGCTCAACGAAATGGACTCAACACCGCATATTAAATGCCTAAGAATGTACCTGACTAGTAAGTATCTTAAAACCTATGGATTGCTATGTCTCCGAAAGAGAATCAAGCATGTGTACAGGGGCATAAACGCAGCAGTGATAGGATTGGAGAGGTTCGGTGAGCAAATGAAGACCCTTTGAAGTCATATTGCATGGTACCCATTCCACGGGTTTCAACTACCCAGGTTTAAGGTATTCTTCCTTCAGCTAAAACATGCATGTGGAACCTAGAGTATGATCAACCATGTGATCGGGAGACGTGTTCAAATATGTCTCAGTTTTCGTACCCTGGTACTCGGGTGCAACATTCCAGACGCTTTACTAACACCCTCCCGACTTGGAGAGTCAGTCCCTTTAACCTCCTGTTTGGCCCAGTTTGCAATTTCTGCGGAAGATGAACAGGAATAGCGAGAACCAATGAGAGACTAGCTGGAGGTGTCTGGACGGGCAAATTTAACTCTCATTTCCCACCAGGAAGAGGAATTAACCAAAGGCTCAGCGTGCCGTGCCGGAACCAGATTAGGGCCTGAAGCCATCCTGCGGTGTTGCGGCCAGCTCAAAAGAAAGCGAGTTGAAGAAAGGAGCTCAGGGGCACTGTAATTCACAAACCTGCAGAGTTATAAATGACAGCTATCGTCCAAAAATATACTGAAGTAAGGCTGCCAAGAGGACTTGAAAGCGGGGCAGAATTGCAGGAAACCGATTTCAGGAGGCAGACTGGAATTGCATTGAAAGCATAGGAAAAGAGGCAGAACGTCCACAATGATGCACTTGGCCAAAAAGGGCGTATGCGTTTTTTCCTGAATATATTCAGGAAAAAACGCATACGCCCTTTTTGGCCAACCAAGCAAGCTTGCAAAGGAAATCTGCACTACAATGAAGTCTCACTTCCCCCCGGTCAAAAGGGCCATCTGAAAAAAGTGTAAAATCCAGAAAGGCAGGACAGGCCATGGAGAACTGGGAGCCTTGTTATGCTGATGGGCGGGATGTAAATTGCCAACAGACACTCGGGAGAAGTGTATGGTGTTTCCTGAAACATCTAAAAAACAAAGCAACAGAGCCTAGGGCACTTCCACTTATGGTCCTATAGCTTAGGGAAATTAAAATCAAAAAGACACAGCCACCCCAAAGTTTGGGACGCCTCTGTTTACAAGAACCTCGTTTACCGTACAAGTTCAACATCGCAGAAAGTGAAAAATGGATAAAGAAGTTGTGGTATTTACTTACAAAGCAATATCACTCAGCAATGAAATCTATGTCATCAGGCCCTTAGCAGCACAATGAGTGGATTCAGGTATGATGATTCTAACTGAAATAAGTCACACAGAAAAAGAAACATCATAAGATATCAGTAATACACGGAATGTAAACTTGGCTACACAGGAACTGAATTACAGAACAGAACAGGGTCTCAAATTTAGAAAACCAACTTATGCTTGCTTAAGGGGAAAGGTGAGTTGGGGTGCTGCATAAAACCAGAGATTGAAATGAGCACAGATAAAGTTCCTTAAGCCAAATATGGAATAGACAAGAGCTACTCCTTGCTCAACGAAATGGACTCAACACCGCATATTAAATGCCTAAGAATGTACCTGACTAGTAAGTATCTTAAAACCTATGGATTGCTATGTCTCCGAAAGAGAATCAAGCATGTGTACAGGGGCATAAACGCAGCAGTGATAGGATTGGAGAGGTTCGGTGAGCAAATGAAGACCCTTTGAAGTCATATTGCATGGTACCCATTCCACGGGTTTCAACTACCCAGGTTTAAGGTATTCTTCCTTCAGCTAAAACATGCATGTGGAACCTAGAGTATGATCAACCATGTGATCGGGAGACGTGTTCAAATATGTCTCAGTTTTCGTACCCTGGTACTCGGGTGCAACATTCCAGACGCTTTACTAACACCCTCCCGACTTGGAGAGTCAGTCCCTTTAACCTCCTGTTTGGCCCAGTTTGCAATTTCTGCGGAAGATGAACAGGAATAGCGAGAACCAATGAGAGACTAGCTGGAGGTGTCTGGACGGGCAAATTTAACTCTCATTTCCCACCAGGAAGAGGAATTAACCAAAGGCTCAGCGTGCCGTGCCGGAACCAGATTAGGGCCTGAAGCCATCCTGCGGTGTTGCGGCCAGCTCAAAAGAAAGCGAGTTGAAGAAAGGAGCTCAGGGGCACTGTAATTCACAAACCTGCAGAGTTATAAATGACAGCTATCGTCCAAAAATATACTGAAGTAAGGCTGCCAAGAGGACTTGAAAGCGGGGCAGAATTGCAGGAAACCGATTTCAGGAGGTAGACTGGAATTGCATTGAAAGCATAGGAAAAGAGGCAGAACGTCCACAATGATGCACTTGGCCAAAAAGGGCGTATGCGTTTTTTCCTGAATATATTCAGGAAAAAACGCATACGCCCTTTTTGGCCAACCAAGCAAGCTTGCAAAGGAAATCTGCACTACAATGAAGTCTCACTTCCCCCCGGTCAAAAGGGCCATCTGAAAAAAGTGTAAAATCCAGAAAGGCAGGACAGGCCATGGAGAACTGGGAGCCTTGTTATGCTGATGGGCGGGATGTAAATTGCCAACAGACACTCGGGAGAAGTGTATGGTGTTTCCTGAAACATCTAAAAAACAAAGCAACAGAGCCTAGGGCACTTCCACTTATGGTCCTATAGCTTAGGGAAATTAAAATCAAAAAGACACAGCCACCCCAAAGTTTGGGACGCCTCTGTTTACAAGAACCTCGTTTACCGTACAAGTTCAACATCGCAGAAAGTGAAAAATGGATAAAGAAGTTGTGGTATTTACTTACAAAGCAATATCACTCAGCAATGAAATCTATGTCATCAGGCCCTTAGCAGCACAATGAGTGGATTCAGGTATGATGATTCTAACTGAAATAAGTCACACAGAAAAAGAAACATCATAAGATATCAGTAATACACGGAATGTAAACTTGGCTACACAGGAACTGAATTACAGAACAGAACAGGGTCTCAAATTTAGAAAACCAACTTATGCTTGCTTAAGGGGAAAGGTGAGTTGGGGTGCTGCATAAAACCAGAGATTGAAATGAGCACAGATAAAGTTCCTTAAGCCAAATATGGAATAGACAAGAGCTACTCCTTGCTCAACGAAATGGACTCAACACCGCATATTAAATGCCTAAGAATGTACCTGACTAGTAAGTATCTTAAAACCTATGGATTGCTATGTCTCCGAAAGAGAATCAAGCATGTGTACAGGGGCATAAACGCAGCAGTGATAGGATTGGAGAGGTTCGGTGAGCAAATGAAGACCCTTTGAAGTCATATTGCATGGTACCCATTCCACGGGTTTCAACTACCCAGGTTTAAGGTATTCTTCCTTCAGCTAAAACATGCATGTGGAACCTAGAGTATGATCAACCATGTGATCGGGAGACGTGTTCAAATATGTCTCAGTTTTCGTACCCTGGTACTCGGGTGCAACATTCCAGACGCTTTACTAACACCCTCCCGACTTGGAGAGTCAGTCCCTTTAACCTCCTGTTTGGCCCAGTTTGCAATTTCTGCGGAAGATGAACAGGAATAGCGAGAACCAATGAGAGACTAGCTGGAGGTGTCTGGACGGGCAAATTTAACTCTCATTTCCCACCAGGAAGAGGAATTAACCAAAGGCTCAGCGTGCCGTGCCGGAACCAGATTAGGGCCTGAAGCCATCCTGCGGTGTTGCGGCCAGCTCAAAAGAAAGCGAGTTGAAGAAAGGAGCTCAGGGGCACTGTAATTCACAAACCTGCAGAGTTATAAATGACAGCTATCGTCCAAAAATATACTGAAGTAAGGCTGCCAAGAGGACTTGAAAGCGGGGCAGAATTGCAGGAAACCGATTTCAGGAGGCAGACTGGAATTGCATTGAAAGCATAGGAAAAGAGGCAGAACGTCCACAATGATGCACTTGGCCAAAAAGGGCGTATGCGTTTTTTCCTGAATATATTCAGGAAAAAACGCATACGCCCTTTTTGGCCAACCAAGCAAGCTTGCAAAGGAAATCTACACTACAATGAAGTCTCACTTCCCCCCGGTCAAAAGGGCCATCTGAAAAAAGTGTAAAATCCAGAAAGGCAGGACAGGCCATGGAGAACTGGGAGCCTTGTTATGCTGATGGGCGGGATGTAAATTGCCAACAGACACTCGGGAGAAGTGTATGGTGTTTCCTGAAACATCTAAAAAACAAAGCAACAGAGCCTAGGGCACTTCCACTTATGGTCCTATAGCTTAGGGAAATTAAAATCAAAAAGACACAGCCACCCCAAAGTTTGGGACGCCTCTGTTTACAAGAACCTCGTTTACCGTACAAGTTCAACATCGCAGAAAGTGAAAAATGGATAAAGAAGTTGTGGTATTTACTTACAAAGCAATATCACTCAGCAATGAAATCTATGTCATCAGGCCCTTAGCAGCACAATGAGTGGATTCAGGTATGATGATTCTAACTGAAATAAGTCACACAGAAAAAGAAACATCATAAGATATCAGTAATACACGGAATGTAAACTTGGCTACACAGGAACTGAATTACAGAACAGAACAGGGTCTCAAATTTAGAAAACCAACTTATGCTTGCTTAAGGGGAAAGGTGAGTTGGGGTGCTGCATAAAACCAGAGATTGAAATGAGCACAGATAAAGTTCCTTAAGCCAAATATGGAATAGACAAGAGCTACTCCTTGCTCAACGAAATAGACTCAACACCGCATATTAAATGCCTAAGAATGTACCTGACTAGTAAGTATCTTAAAACCTATGGATTGCTATGTCTCCGAAAGAGAATCAAGCATGTGTACAGGGGCATAAACGCAGCAGTGATAGGATTGGAGAGGTTCGGTGAGCAAATGAAGACCCTTTGAAGTCATATTGCATGGTACCCATTCCACGGGTTTCAACTACCCAGGTTTAAGGTATTCTTCCTTCAGCTAAAACATGCATGTGGAACCTAGAGTATGATCAACCATGTGATCGGGAGACGTGTTCAAATATGTCTCAGTTTTCGTACCCTGGTACTCGGGTGCAACATTCCAGAAGCTTTACTAACACCCTCCCGACTTGGAGAGTCAGTCCCTTTAACCTCCTGTTTGGCCCAGTTTGCAATTTCTGCGGAAGATGAACAGGAATAGCGAGAACCAATGAGAGACTAGCTGGAGGTGTCTGGACAGGCAAATTTAACTCTCATTTCCCACCAGGAAGAGGAATTAACCAAAGGCTCAGCGTGCCGTGCCGGAACCAGATTAGGGCCTGAAGCCATCCTGCGGTGTTGCGGCCAGCTCAAAAGAAAGCGAGTTGAAGAAAGGAGCTCAGGGGCACTGTAATTCACAAACCTGCAGAGTTATAAATGACAGCTATCGTCCAAAAATATACTGAAGTAAGGCTGCCAAGAGGACTTGAAAGCGGGGCAGAATTGCAGGAAACCGATTTCAGGAGGTAGACTGGAATTGCATTGAAAGCATAGGAAAAGAGGCAGAACGTCCACAATGATGCACTTGGCCAAAAAGGGCGTATGCGTTTTTTCCTGAATATATTCAGGAAAAAACGCATACGCCCTTTTTGGCCAACCAAGCAAGCTTGCAAAGGAAATCTGCACTACAATGAAGTCTCACTTCCCCCCGGTCAAAAGGGCCATCTGAAAAAAGTGTAAAATCCAGAAAGGCAGGACAGGCCATGGAGAACTGGGAGCCTTGTTATGCTGATGGGCGGGATGTAAATTGCCAACAGACACTCGGGAGAAGTGTATGGTGTTTCCTGAAACATCTAAAAAACAAAGCAACAGAGCCTAGGGCACTTCCACTTATGGTCCTATAGCTTAGGGAAATTAAAATCAAAAAGACACAGCCACCCCAAAGTTTGGGACGCCTCTGTTTACAAGAACCTCGTTTACCGTACAAGTTCAACATCGCAGAAAGTGAAAAATGGATAAAGAAGTTGTGGTATTTACTTACAAAGCAATATCACTCAGCAATGAAATCTATGTCATCAGGCCCTTAGCAGCACAATGAGTGGATTCAGGTATGATGATTCTAACTGAAATAAGTCACACAGAAAAAGAACCATCATAAGATATCAGTAATACACGGAATGTAAACTTGGCTACACAGGAACTGAATTACAGAACAGAACAGGGTCTCAAATTTAGAAAACCAACTTATGCTTGCTTAAGGGGAAAGGTGAGTTGGGGTGCTGCATAAAACCAGAGATTGAAATGAGCACAGATAAAGTTCCTTAAGCCAAATATGGAATAGACAAGAGCTACTCCTTGCTCAACGAAATGGACTCAACACCGCATATTAAATGCCTAAGAATGTACCTGACTAGTAAGTATCTTAAAACCTACGGATTGCTATGTCTCCGAAAGAGAATCAAGCATGTGTACAGGGGCATAAACGCAGCAGTGATAGGATTGGAGAGGTTCGGTGAGCAAATGAAGACCCTTTGAAGTCATATTGCATGGTACCCATTCCACGGGTTTCAACTACCCAGGTTTAAGGTATTCTTCCTTCAGCTAAAACATGCATGTGGAACCTAGAGTATGATCAACCATGTGATCGGGAGACGTGTTCAAATATGTCTCAGTTTTCGTACCCTGGTACTCGGGTGCAACATTCCAGACGCTTTACTAACACCCTCCCGACTTGGAGAGTCAGTCCCTTTAACCTCCTGTTTGGCCCAGTTTGCAATTTCTGCGGAAGATGAATAGGAATAGCGAGAACCAATGAGAGACTAGCTGGAGGTGTCTGGACGGGCAAATTTAACTCTCATTTCCCACCAGGAAGAGGAATTAACCAAAGGCTCAGCGTGCCGTGCCGGAACCAGATTAGGGCCTGAAGCCATCCTGCGGTGTTGCGGCCAGCTCAAAAGAAAGCGAGTTGAAGAAAGGAGCTCAGGGGCACTGTAATTCACAAACCTGCAGAGTTATAAATGACAGCTATCGTCCAAAAATATACTGAAGTAAGGCTGCCAAGAGGACTTGAAAGCGGGGCAGAATTGCAGGAAACCGATTTCAGGAGGTAGAATGGAATTGCATTGAAAGCATAGGAAAAGAGGCAGAACGTCCACAATGATGCACTTGGCCAAAAAGGGCGTATGCGTTTTTTCCTGAATATATTCAGGAAAAAACGCATACGCCCTTTTTGGCCAACCAAGCAAGCTTGCAAAGGAAATCTACACTACAATGAAGTCTCACTTCCCCCCGGTCAAAAGGGCCATCTGAAAAAAGTGTAAAATCCAGAAAGGCAGGACAGGCCATGGAGAACTGGGAGCCTTGTTATGCTGATGGGCGGGATGTAAATTGCCAACAGACACTCGGGAGAAGTGTATGGTGTTTCCTGAAACATCTAAAAAACAAAGCAACAGAGCCTAGGGCACTTCCACTTATGGTCCTATAGCTTAGGGAAATTAAAATCAAAAAGACACAGCCACCCCAAAGTTTGGGACGCCTCTGTTTACAAGAACCTCGTTTACAGTACAAGTTCAACATCGCAGAAAGTGAAAAATGGATAAAGAAGTTGTGGTATTTACTTACAAAGCAATATCACTCAGCAATGAAATCTATGTCATCAGGCCCTTAGCAGCACAATGAGTGGATTCAGGTATGATGATTCTAACTGAAATAAGTCACACAGAAAAAGAAACATCATAAGATATCAGTAATACACGGAATGTAAACTTGGCTACACAGGAACTGAATTACAGAACAGAACAGGGTCTCAAATTTAGAAAACCAACTTATGCTTGCTTAAGGGGAAAGGTGAGTTGGGGTGCTGCATAAAACCAGAGATTGAAATGAGCACAGATAAAGTTCCTTAAGCCAAATATGGAATAGACAAGAGCTACTCCTTGCTCAACGAAATGGACTCAACACCGCATATTAAATGCCTAAGAATGTACCTGACTAGTAAGTATCTTAAAACCTATGGATTGCTATGTCTCCGAAAGAGAATCAAGCATGTGTACAGGGGCATAAACGCAGCAGTGATAGGATTGGAGAGGTTCGGTGAGCAAATGAAGACCCTTTGAAGTCATATTGCATGGTACCCATTCCACGGGTTTCAACTACCCAGGTTTAAGGTATTCTTCCTTCAGCTAAAACATGCATGTGGAACCTAGAGTATGATCAACCATGTGATCGGGAGACGTGTTCAAATATGTCTCAGTTTTCGTACCCTGGTACTCGGGTGCAACATTCCAGACGCTTTACTAACACCCTCCCGACTTGGAGAGTCAGTCCCTTTAACCTCCTGTTTGGCCCAGTTTGCAATTTCTGCGGAAGATGAACAGGAATAGCGAGAACCAATGAGAGACTAGCTGGAGGTGTCTGGACGGGCAAATTTAACTCTCATTTCCCACCAGGAAGAGGAATTAACCAAAGGCTCAGCGTGCCGTGCCGGAACCAGATTAGGGCCTGAAGCCATCCTGCGGTGTTGCGGCCAGCTCAAAAGAAAGCGAGTTGAAGAAAGGAGCTCAGGGGCACTGTAATTCACAAACCTGCAGAGTTATAAATGACAGCTATCGTCCAAAAATATACTGAAGTAAGGCTGCCAAGAGGACTTGAAAGCAGGGCAGAATTGCAGGAAACCGATTTCAGGAGGCAGACTGGAATTGCATTGAAAGCATAGGAAAAGAGGCAGAACGTCCACAATGATGCACTTGGCCAAAAAGGGCGTATGCGTTTTTTCCTGAATATATTCAGGAAAAAACGCATACGCCCTTTTTGGCCAACCAAGCAAGCTTGCAAAGGAAATCTGCACTACAATGAAGTCTCACTTCCCCCCGGTCAAAAGGGCCATCTGAAAAAAGTGTAAAATCCAGAAAGGCAGGACAGGCCATGGAGAACTGGGAGCCTTGTTATGCTGATGGGCGGGATGTAAATTGCCAACAGACACTCGGGAGAAGTGTATGGTGTTTCCTGAAACATCTAAAAAACAAAGCAACAGAGCCTAGGGCACTTCCACTTATGGTCCTATAGCTTAGGGAAATTAAAATCAAAAAGACACAGCCACCCCAAAGTTTGGGACGCCTCTGTTTACAAGAACCTCATTTACCGTACAAGTTCAACATCGCAGAAAGTGAAAAATGGATAAAGAAGTTGTGGTATTTACTTACAAAGCAATATCACTCAGCAATGAAATCTATGTCATCAGGCCCTTAGCAGCACAATGAGTGGATTCAGGTATGATGATTCTAACTGAAATAAGTCACACAGAAAAAGAAACATCATAAGATATCAGTAATACACGGAATGTAAACTTGGCTACACAGGAACTGAATTACAGAACAGAACAGGGTCTCAAATTTAGAAAACCAACTTATGCTTGCTTAAGGGTAAAGGTGAGTTGGGGTGCTGCATAAAACCAGAGATTGAAATGAGCACAGATAAAGTTCCTTAAGCCAAATATGGAATAGACAAGAGCTACTCCTTGCTCAACGAAATGGACTCAACACCGCATATTAAATGCCTAAGAATGTACCTGACTAGTAAGTATCTTAAAACCTACGGATTGCTATGTCTCCGAAAGAGAATCAAGCATGTGTACAGGGGCATAAACGCAGCAGTGATAGGATTGGAGAGGTTCGGTGAGCAAATGAAGACCCTTTGAAGTCATATTGCATGGTACCCATTCCACGGGTTTCAACTACCCAGGTTTAAGGTATTCTTCCTTCAGCTAAAACATGCATGGGGAACCTAGAGTATGATCAACCATGTGATCGGGAGACGTGTTCAAATATGTCTCAGTTTTCGTACCCTGGTACTCGGGTGCAACATTCCAGACGCTTTACTAACACCCTCCCGACTTGGAGAGTCAGTCCCTTTAACCTCCTGTTTGGCCCAGTTTGCAATTTCTGCGGAAGATGAACAGGAATAGCGAGAACCAATGAGAGACTAGCTGGAAGGTGTCTGGACGGGCAAATTTAACTCTCATTTCCCACCAGGAAGAGGAATTAACCAAAGGCTCAGCGTGCCGTGCCGGAACCAGATTAGGGCCTGAAGCCATCCTGCGGTGTTGCGGCCAGCTCAAAAGAAAGCGAGTTGAAGAAAGGAGCTCAGGGGCACTGTAATTCACAAACCTGCAGAGTTATAAATGACAGCTATCGTCCAAAAATATACTGAAGTAAGGCTGCCAAGAGGACTTGAAAGCGGGGCAGAATTGCAGGAAACCGATTTCAGGAGGTAGACTGGAATTGCATTGAAAGCATAGGAAAAGAGGCAGAACGTCCACAATGATGCACTTGGCCAAAAAGGGCGTATGCGTTTTTTCCTGAATATATTCAGGAAAAAACGCATACGCCCTTTTTGGCCAACCAAGCAAGCTTGCAAAGGAAATCTACACTACAATGAAGTCTCACTTCCCCCCGGTCAAAAGGGCCATCTGAAAAAAGTGTAAAATCCAGAAAGGCAGGACAGGCCATGGAGAACTGGGAGCCTTGTTATGCTGATGGGCGGGATGTAAATTGCCAACAGACACTCGGGAGAAGTGTATGGTGTTTCCTGAAACATCTAAAAAACAAAGCAACAGAGCCTAGGGCACTTCCACTTATGGTCCTATAGCTTAGGGAAATTAAAATCAAAAAGACACAGCCACCCCAAAGTTTGGGACGCCTCTGTTTACAAGAACCTCGTTTACAGTACAAGTTCAACATCGCAGAAAGTGAAAAATGGATAAAGAAGTTGTGGTATTTACTTACAAAGCAATATCACTCAGCAATGAAATCTATGTCATCAGGCCCTTAGCAGCACAATGAGTGGATTCAGGTATGATGATTCTAACTGAAATAAGTCACACAGAAAAAGAACCATCATAAGATATCAGTAATACACGGAATGTAAACTTGGCTACACAGGAACTGAATTACAGAACAGAACAGGGTCTCAAATTTAGACAACCAACTTATGCTTGCTTAAGGGGAAAGGTGAGTTGGGGTGCTGCATAAAACCAGAGATTGAAATGAACACAGATAAAGTTCCTTAAGCCAAATATGGAATAGACAAGAGCTACTCCTTGCTCAACGAAATGGACTCAACACCGCATATTAAATGCCTAAGAATGTACCTGACTAGTAAGTATCTTAAAACCTATGGATTGCTATGTCTCCGAAAGAGAATCAAGCATGTGTACAGGGGCATAAACGCAGCAGTGATAGGATTGGAGAGGTTCGGTGAGCAAATGAAGACCCTTTGAAGTCATATTGCATGGTACCCATTCCACAGGTTTCAACTACCCAGGTTTAAGGTATTCTTCCTTCAGCTAAAACATGCATGTGGAACCTAGAGTATGATCAACCATGTGTTCGGGAGACGTGTTCAAATATGTCTCAGTTTTCGTACCCTGGTACTCGGGTGCAACATTCCAGACGCTTTACTAACACCCTCCCGACTTGGAGAGTCAGTCCCTTTAACCTCCTGTTTGGCCCAGTTTGCAATTTCTGCGGAAGATGAACAGGAATAGCGAGAACCAATGAGAGACTAGCTGGAGGTGTCTGGACGGGCAAATTTAACTCTCATTTCCCACCAGGAAGAGGAATTAACCAAAGGCTCAGCGTGCCGTGCCGGAACCAGATTAGGGCCTGAAGCCATCCTGCGGTGTTGCGGCCAGCTCAAAAGAAAGCGAGTTGAAGAAAGGAGCTCAGGGGCACTGTAATTCACAAACCTGCAGAGTTATAAATGACAGCTATCGTCCAAAAATATACTGAAGTAAGGCTGCCAAGAGGACTTGAAAGCGGGGCAGAATTGCAGGAAACCGATTTCAGGAGGCAGACTGGAATTGCATTGAAAGCATAGGAAAAGAGGCAGAACGTCCACAATGATGTACTTGGCCAAAAAGGGCGTATGCGTTTTTTCCTGAATATATTCAGGAAAAAACGCATACGCCCTTTTTGGCCAACCAAGCAAGCTTGCAAAGGAAATCTGCACTACAATGAAGTCTCACTTCCCCCCGGTCAAAAGGGCCATCTGAAAAAAGTGTAAAATCCAGAAAGGCAGGACAGGCCATGGAGAACTGGGAGCCTTGTTATGCTGATGGGCGGGATGTAAATTGCCAACAGACACTCGGGAGAAGTGTATGGTGTTTCCTGAAACATCTAAAAAACAAAGCAACAGAGCCTAGGGCACTTCCACTTATGGTCCTATAGCTTAGGGAAATTAAAATCAAAAAGACACAGCCACCCCAAAGTTTGGGACGCCTCTGTTTACAAGAACCTCGTTTACCGTACAAGTTCAACATCGCAGAAAGTGAAAAATGGATAAAGAAGTTGTGGTATTTACTTACAAAGCAATATCACTCAGCAATGAAATCTATGTCATCAGGCCCTTAGCAGCACAATGAGTGGATTCAGGTATGATGATTCTAACTGAAATAAGTCACACAGAAAAAGAACCATCATAAGATATCAGTAATACACGGAATGTAAACTTGGCTACACAGGAACTGAATTACAGAACAGAACAGGGTCTCAAATTTAGAAAACCAACTTATGCTTGCTTAAGGGGAAAGGTGAGTTGGGGTGCTGCATAAAACCAGAGATTGAAATGAGCACAGATAAAGTTCCTTAAGCCAAATATGGAATAGACAAGAGCTACTCCTTGCTCAACGAAATGGACTCAACACCGCATATTAAATGCCTAAGAATGTACCTGACTAGTAAGTATCTTAAAACCTATGGATTGCTATGTCTCCGAAAGAGAATCAAGCATGTGTACAGGGGCATAAACGCAGCAGTGATAGGATTGGAGAGGTTCGGTGAGCAAATGAAGACCCTTTGAAGTCATATTGCATGGTACCCATTCCACGGGTTTCAACTACCCAGGTTTAAGGTATTCTTCCTTCAGCTAAAACATGCATGTGGAACCTAGAGTATGATCAACCATGTGATCGGGAGACGTGTTCAAATATGTCTCAGTTTTCGTACCCTGGTACTCGGGTGCAACATTCCAGACGCTTTACTAACACCCTCCCGACTTGGAGAGTCAGTCCCTTTAACCTCCTGTTTGGCCCAGTTTGCAATTTCTGCGGAAGATGAACAGGAATAGCGAGAACCAATGAGAGACTAGCTGGAGGTGTCTGGACGGGCAAATTTAACTCTCATTTCCCACCAGGAAGAGGAATTAACCAAAGGCTCAGCGTGCCGTGCCGGAACCAGATTAGGGCCTGAAGCCATCCTGCGGTGTTGCGGCCAGCTCAAAAGAAAGCGAGTTGAAGAAAGGAGCTCAGGGGCACTGTAATTCACAAACCTGCAGAGTTATAAATGACAGCTATCGTCCAAAAATATACTGAAGTAAGGCTGCCAAGAGGACTTGAAAGCGGGGCAGAATTGCAGGAAACCGATTTCAGGAGGCAGACTGGAATTGCATTGAAAGCATAGGAAAAGAGGCAGAACGTCCACAATGATGCACTTGGCCAAAAAGGGCGTATGCATTTTTTCCTGAATATATTCAGGAAAAAACGCATACGCCCTTTTTGGCCAACCAAGCAAGCTTGCAAAGGAAATCTGCACTACAATGAAGTCTCACTTCCCCCCGGTCAAAAGGGCCATCTGAAAAAAGTGTAAAATCCAGAAAAGCAGGACAGGCCATGGAGAACTGGGAGCCTTGTTATGCTGATGGGCGGGATGTAAATTGCCAACAGACACTCGGGAGAAGTGTATGGTGTTTCCTGAAACATCTAAAAAACAAAGCAACAGAGCCTAGGGCACTTCCACTTATGGTCCTATAGCTTAGGGAAATTAAAATCAAAAAGACACAGCCACCCCAAAGTTTGGGACGCCTCTGTTTACAAGAACCTCGTTTACCGTACAAGTTCAACATCGCAGAAAGTGAAAAATGGATAAAGAAGTTGTGGTATTTACTTACAAAGCAATATCACTCAGCAATGAAATCTATGTCATCAGGCCCTTAGCAGCACAATGAGTGGATTCAGGTATGATGATTCTAACTGAAATAAGTCACACAGAAAAAGAAACATCATAAGATATCAGTAATACACGGAATGTAAACTTGGCTACACAGGAACTGAATTACAGAACAGAACAGGGTCTCAAATTTAGAAAACCAACTTATGCTTGCTTAAGGGGAAAGGTGAGTTGGGGTGCTGCATAAAACCAGAGATTGAAATGAGCACAGATAAAGTTCCTTAAGCCAAATATGGAATAGACAAGAGCTACTCCTTGCTCAACGAAATGGACTCAACACCGCATATTAAATGCCTAAGAATGTACCTGACTAGTAAGTATCTTAAAACCTATGGATTGCTATGTCTCCGAAAGAGAATCAAGCATGTGTACAGGGGCATAAACGCAGCAGTGATAGGATTGGAGAGGTTCGGTGAGCAAATGAAGACCCTTTGAAGTCATATTGCATGGTACCCATTCCACGGGTTTCAACTACCCAGGTTTAAGGTATTCTTCCTTCAGGTAAAACATGCATGTGGAACCTAGAGTCTGATCAACCATGTGATCGGGAGACGTGTTCAAATATGTCTCAGTTTTCGTACCCTGGTACTCGGGTGCAACATTCCAGACGCTTTACTAACACCCTCCCGACTTGGAGAGTCAGTCCCTTTAACCTCCTGTTTGGCCCAGTTTGCAATTTCTGCGGAAGATGAACAGGAATAGTGAGAACCAATGAGAGACTAGCTGGAGGTGTCTGGACGGGCAAATTTAACTCTCATTTCCCACCAGGAAGAGGAATTAACCAAAGGCTCAGCGTGCCGTGCCGGAACCAGATTAGGGCCTGAAGCCATCCTGCGGTGTTGCGGCCAGCTCAAAAGAAAGCGAGTTGAAGAAAGGAGCTCAGGGGCACTGTAATTCACAAACCTGCAGAGTTATAAATGACAGCTATCGTCCAAAAATATACTGAAGTAAGGCTGCCAAGAGGACTTGAAAGCGGGGCAGAATTGCAGGAAACCGATTTCAGGAGGCAGACTGGAATTGCATTGAAAGCATAGGAAAAGAGGCAGAACGTCCACAATGATGCACTTGGCCAAAAAGGGCGTATGCGTTTTTTCCTGAATATATTCAGGAAAAAACGCATACGCCCTTTTTGGCCAACCAAGCAAGCTTGCAAAGGAAATCTGCACTACAATGAAGTCTCACTTCCCCCCGGTCAAAAGGGCCATCTGAAAAATGTGTAAAATCCAGAAAGGCAGGACAGGCCATGGAGAACTGGGAGCCTTGTTATGCTGATGGGCGGGATGTAAATTGCCAACAGACACTCGGGAGAAGTGTATGGTGTTTCCTGAAACATCTAAAAAACAAAGCAACAGAGCCTAGGGCACTTCCACTTATGGTCCTATAGCTTAGGGAAATTAAAATCAAAAAGACACAGCCACCCCAAAGTTTGGGACACCTCTGTTTACAAGAACCTCGTTTACCGTACAAGTTCAACATCGCAGAAAGTGAAAAATGGATAAAGAAGTTGTGGTATTTACTTACAAAGCAATATCACTCAGCAATGAAATCTATGTCATCAGGCCCTTAGCAGCACAATGAGTGGATTCAGGTATGATGATTCTAACTGAAATAAGTCACACAGAAAAAGAAACATCATAAGATATCAGTAATACACGGAATGTAAACTTGGCTACACAGGAACTGAATTACAGAACAGAACAGGGTCTCAAATTTAGAAAACCAACTTATGCTTGCTTAAGGGGAAAGGTGAGTTGGGGTGCTGCATAAAACCAGAGATTGAAATGAGCACAGATAAAGTTCCTTAAGCCAAATATGGAATAGACAAGAGCTACTCCTTGCTCAACGAAATGGACTCAACACCGCATATTAAATGCCTAAGAATGTACCTGACTAGTAAGTATCTTAAAACCTATGGATTGCTATGTCTCCGAAAGAGAATCAAGCATGTGTACAGGGGCATAAACGCAGCAGTGATAGGATTGGAGAGGTTCGGTGAGCAAATGAAGACCCTTTGAAGTCATATTGCATGGTACCCATTCCACGGGTTTCAACTACCCAGGTTTAAGGTATTCTTCCTTCAGTTAAAACATGCATGTGGAACCTAGAGTATGATCAACCATGTGATCGGGAGACGTGTTCAAATATGTCTCAGTTTTCGTACCCTGGTACTCGGGTGCAACATTCCAGACGCTTTACTAACACCCTCCCGACTTGGAGAGTCAGTCCCTTTAACCTCCTGTTTGGCCCAGTTTGCAATTTCTGCGGAAGATGAACAGGAATAGCGAGAACCAATGAGAGACTAGCTAGAGGTGTCTGGACGGGCAAATTTAACTCTCATTTCCCACCAGGAAGAGGAATTAACCAAAGGCTCAGCGTGCCGTGCCGGAACCAGATTAGGGCCTGAAGCCATCCTGCGGTGTTGCGGCCAGCTCAAAAGAAAGCGAGTTGAAGAAAGGAGCTCAGGGGCACTGTAATTCACAAACCTGCAGAGTTATAAATGACAGCTATCGTCCAAAAATATACTGAAGTAAGGCTGCCAAGAGGACTTGAAAGCGGGGCAGAATTGCAGGAAACCGATTTCAGGAGGCAGACTGGAATTGCATTGAAAGCATAGGAAAAGAGGCAGAACGTCCACAATGATGCACTTGGCCAAAAAGGGCGTATGCGTTTTTTCCTGAATATATTCAGGAAAAAACGCATACGCCCTTTTTGGCCAACCAAGCAAGCTTGCAAAGGAAATCTGCACTACAATGAAGTCTCACTTCCCCCCGGTCAAAAGGGCCATCTGAAAAATGTGTAAAATCCAGAAAGGCAGGACAGGCCATGGAGAACTGGGAGCCTTGTTATGCTGATGGGCGGGATGTAAATTGCCAACAGACACTCGGGAGAAGTGTATGGTGTTTCCTGAAACATCTAAAAAACAAAGCAACAGAGCCTAGGGCACTTCCACTTATGGTCCTATAGCTTAGGGAAATTAAAATCAAAAAGACACAGCCACCCCAAAGTTTGGGACGCCTCTGTTTACAAGAACCTCGTTTACCGTACAAGTTCAACATCGCAGAAAGTGAAAAATGGATAAAGAAGTTGTGGTATTTACTTACAAAGCAATATCACTCAGCAATGAAATCTATGTCATCAGGCCCTTAGCAGCACAATGAGTGGATTCAGGTATGATGATTCTAACTGAAATAAGTCACACAGAAAAAGAACCATCATAAGATATCAGTAATACACGGAATGTAAACTTGGCTACACAGGAACTGAATTACAGAACAGAACAGGGTCTCAAATTTAGAAAACCAACTTATGCTTGCTTAAGGGGAAAGGTGAGTTGGGGTGCTGCATAAAACCAGAGATTGAAATGAGCACAGATAAAGTTCCTTAAGCCAAATATGGAATAGACAAGAGCTACTCCTTGCTCAACGAAATGGACTCAACACCGCATATTAAATGCCTAAGAATGTACCTGACTAGTAAGTATCTTAAAACCTATGGATTGCTATGTCTCCGAAAGAGAATCAAGCATGTGTACAGGGGCATAAACGCAGCAGTGATAGGATTGGAGAGGTTCGGTGAGCAAATGAAGACCCTTTGAAGTCATATTGCATGGTACCCATTCCACGGGTTTCAACTACCCAGGTTTAAGGTATTCTTCCTTCAGTTAAAACATGCATGTGGAACCTAGAGTATGATCAACCATGTGATCGGGAGACGTGTTCAAATATGTCTCAGTTTTCGTACCCTGGTACTCGGGTGCAACATTCCAGACGCTTTACTAACACCCTCCCGACTTGGAGAGTCAGTCCCTTTAACCTCCTGTTTGGCCCAGTTTGCAATTTCTGCGGAAGATGAACAGGAATAGCGAGAACCAATGAGAGACTAGCTGGAGGTGTCTGGACGGGCAAATTTAACTCTCATTTCCCACCAGGAAGAGGAATTAACCAAAGGCTCAGCGTGCCGTGCCGGAACCAGATTAGGGCCTGAAGCCATCCTGCGGTGTTGCGGCCAGCTCAAAAGAAAGCGAGTTGAAGAAAGGAGCTCAGGGGCACTGTAATTCACAAACCTGCAGAGTTATAAATGACAGCTATCGTCCAAAAATATACTGAAGTAAGGCTGCCAAGAGGACTTGAAAGCGGGGCAGAATTGCAGGAAACCGATTTCAGGAGGTAGACTGGAATTGCATTGAAAGCATAGGAAAAGAGGCAGAACGTCCACAATGATGCACTTGGCCAAAAAGGGCGTATGCGTTTTTTCCTGAATATATTCAGGAAAAAACGCATACGCCCTTTTTGGCCAACCAAGCAAGCTTGCAAAGGAAATCTGCACTACAATGAAGTCTCACTTCCCCCCGGTCAAAAGGGCCATCTGAAAAACGTGTAAAATCCAGAAAGGCAGGACAGGCCATGGAGAACTGGGAGCCTTGTTATGCTGATGGGCGGGATGTAAATTGCCAACAGACACTCGGGAGAAGTGTATGGTGTTTCCTGAAACATCTAAAAAACAAAGCAACAGAGCCTAGGGCACTTCCACTTATGGTCCTATAGCTTAGGGAAATTAAAATCAAAAAGACACAGCCACCCCAAAGTTTGGGACGCCTCTGTTTACAAGAACCTCGTTTACCGTACAAGTTCAACATCGCAGAAAGTGAAAAATGGATAAAGAAGTTGTGGTATTTACTTACAAAGCAATATCACTCAGCAATGAAATCTATGTCATCAGGCCCTTAGCAGCACAATGAGTGGATTCAGGTATGATGATTCTAACTGAAATAAGTCACACAGAAAAAGAACCATCATAAGATATCAGTAATACACGGAATGTAAACTTGGCTACACAGGAACTGAATTACAGAACAGAACAGGGTCTCAAATTTAGAAAACCAACTTATGCTTGCTTAAGGGGAAAGGTGAGTTGGGGTGCTGCATAAAACCAGAGATTGAAATGAGCACAGATAAAGTTCCTTAAGCCAAATATGGAATAGACAAGAGCTACTCCTTGCTCAACGAAATGGACTCAACACCGCATATTAAATGCCTAAGAATGTACCTGACTAGTAAGTATCTTAAAACCTATGGATTGCTATGTCTCCGAAAGAGAATCAAGCATGTGTACAGGGGCATAAACGCAGCAGTGATAGGATTGGAGAGGTTCGGTGAGCAAATGAAGACCCTTTGAAGTCATATTGCATGGTACCCATTCCACGGGTTTCAACTACCCAGGTTTAAGGTATTCTTCCTTCAGCTAAAACATGCATGTGGAACCTAGAGTATGATCAACCATGTGATCGGGAGACGTGTTCAAATATGTCTCAGTTTTCGTACCCTGGTACTCGGGTGCAACATTCCAGACGCTTTACTAACACCCTCCCGACTTGGAGAGTCAGTCCCTTTAACCTCCTGTTTGGCCCAGTTTGCAATTTCTGCGGAAGATGAACAGGAATAGCGAGAACCAATGAGAGACTAGCTGGAGGTGTCTGGACGGGCAAATTTAACTCTCATTTCCCACCAGGAAGAGGAATTAACCAAAGGCTCAGCGTGCCGTGCCGGAACCAGATTAGGGCCTGAAGCCATCCTGCGGTGTTGCGGCCAGCTCAAAAGAAAGCGAGTTGAAGAAAGGAGCTCAGGGGCACTGTAATTCACAAACCTGCAGAGTTATAAATGACAGCTATCGTCCAAAAATATACTGAAGTAAGGCTGCCAAGAGGACTTGAAAGCGGGGCAGAATTGCAGGAAACCGATTTCAGGAGGCAGACTGGAATTGCATTGAAAGCATAGGAAAAGAGGCAGAACGTCCACAATGATGCACTTGGCCAAAAAGGGCGTATGCGTTTTTTCCTGAATATATTCAGGAAAAAACGCATACGCCCTTTTTGGCCAACCAAGCAAGCTTGCAAAGGAAATCTACACTACAATGAAGTCTCACTTCCCCCCGGTCAAAAGGGCCATCTGAAAAAAGTGTAAAATCCAGAAAGGCAGGACAGGCCATGGAGAACTGGGAGCCTTGTTATGCTGATGGGCGGGATGTAAATTGCCAACAGACACTCGGGAGAAGTGTATGGTGTTTCCTGAAACATCTAAAAAACAAAGCAACAGAGCCTAGGGCACTTCCACTTATGGTCCTATAGCTTAGGGAAATTAAAATCAAAAAGACACAGCCACCCCAAAGTTTGGGACGCCTCTGTTTACAAGAACCTCGTTTACCGTACAAGTTCAACATCGCAGAAAGTGAAAAATGGATAAAGAAGTTGTGGTATTTACTTACAAAGCAATATCACTCAGCAATGAAATCTATGTCATCAGGCCCTTAGCAGCACAATGAGTGGATTCAGGTATGATGATTCTAACTGAAATAAGTCACACAGAAAAAGAACCATCATAAGATATCAGTAATACACGGAATGTAAACTTGGCTACACAGGAACTGAATTACAGAACAGAACAGGGTCTCAAATTTAGAAAACCAACTTATGCTTGCTTAAGGGGAAAGGTGAGTTGGGGTGCTGCATAAAACCAGAGATTGAAATGAGCACAGATAAAGTTCCTTAAGCCAAATATGGAATAGACAAGAGCTACTCCTTGCTCAACGAAATGGACTCAACACCGCATATTAAATGCCTAAGAATGTACCTGACTAGTAAGTATCTTAAAACCTATGGATTGCTATGTCTCCGAAAGAGAATCAAGCATGTGTACAGGGGCATAAACGCAGCAGTGATAGGATTGGAGAGGTTCGGTGAGCAAATGAAGACCCTTTGAAGTCATATTGCATGGTACCCATTCCACGGGTTTCAACTACCCAGGTTTAAGGTATTCTTCCTTCAGCTAAAACATGCATGTGGAACCTAGAGTATGATCAACCATGTGATCGGGAGACGTGTTCAAATATGTCTCAGTTTTCGTACCCTGGTACTCGGGTGCAACATTCCAGACGCTTTACTAACACCCTCCCGACTTGGAGAGTCAGTCCCTTTAACCTCCTGTTTGGCCCAGTTTGCAATTTCTGCGGAAGATGAACAGGAATAGCGAGAACCAATGAGAGACTAGCTGGAGGTGTCTGGACGGGCAAATTTAACTCTCATTTCCCACCAGGAAGAGGAATTAACCAAAGGCTCAGCGTGCCGTGCCGGAACCAGATTAGGGCCTGAAGCCATCCTGCGGTGTTGCGGCCAGCTCAAAAGAAAGCGAGTTGAAGAAAGGAGCTCAGGGGCACTGTAATTCACAAACCTGCAGAGTTATAAATGACAGCTATCGTCCAAAAATATACTGAAGTAAGGCTGCCAAGAGGACTTGAAAGCGGGGCAGAATTGCAGGAAACCGATTTCAGGAGGCAGACTGGAATTGCATTGAAAGCATAGGAAAAGAGGCAGAACGTCCACAATGATGCACTTGGCCAAAAAGGGCGTATGCGTTTTTTCCTGAATATATTCAGGAAAAAACGCATACGCCCTTTTTGGCCAACCAAGCAAGCTTGCAAAGGAAATCTACACTACAATGAAGTCTCACTTCCCCCCGGTCAAAAGGGCCATCTGAAAAAAGTGTAAAATCCAGAAAGGCAGGACAGGCCATGGAGAACTGGGAGCCTTGTTATGCTGATGGGCGGGATGTAAATTGCCAACAGACACTCGGGAGAAGTGTATGGTGTTTCCTGAAACATCTAAAAAACAAAGCAACAGAGCCTAGGGCACTTCCACTTATGGTCCTATAGCTTAGGGAAATTAAAATCAAAAAGACACAGCCACCCCAAAGTTTGGGACGCCTCTGTTTACAAGAACCTCGTTTACCGTACAAGTTCAACATCGCAGAAAGTGAAAAATGGATAAAGAAGTTGTGGTATTTACTTACAAAGCAATATCACTCAGCAATGAAATCTATGTCATCAGGCCCTTAGCAGCACAATGAGTGGATTCAGGTATGATGATTCTAACTGAAATAAGTCACACAGAAAAAGAACCATCATAAGATATCAGTAATACACGGAATGTAAACTTGGCTACACAGGAACTGAATTACAGAACAGAACAGGGTCTCAAATTTAGAAAACCAACTTATGCTTGCTTAAGGGGAAAGGTGAGTTGGGGTGCTGCATAAAACCAGAGATTGAAATGAGCACAGATAAAGTTCCTTAAGCCAAATATGGAATAGACAAGAGCTACTCCTTGCTCAACGAAATGGACTCAACACCGCATATTAAATGCCTAAGAATGTACCTGACTAGTAAGTATCTTAAAACCTATGGATTGCTATGTCTCCGAAAGAGAATCAAGCATGTGTACAGGGGCATAAACGCAGCAGTGATAGGATTGGAGAGGTTCGGTGAGCAAATGAAGACCCTTTGAAGTCATATTGCATGGTACCCATTCCACGGGTTTCAACTACCCAGGTTTAAGGTATTCTTCCTTCAGCTAAAACATGCATGTGGAACCTAGAGTATGATCAACCATGTGATCGGGAGACGTGTTCAAATATGTCTCAGTTTTCGTACCCTGGTACTCGGGTGCAACATTCCAGACGCTTTACTAACACCTTCCCGACTTGGAGAGTCAGTCCCTTTAACCTCCTGTTTGGCCCAGTTTGCAATTTCTGCGGAAGATGAACAGGAATAGCGAGAACCAATGAGAGACTAGCTGGAGGTGTCTGGACGGGCAAATTTAACCCTCATTTCCCACCAGGAAGAGGAATTAACCAAAGGCTCAGCGTGCCGTGCCGGAACCAGATTAGGGCCTGAAGCCATCCTGCGGTGTTGCGGCCAGCTCAAAAGAAAGCGAGTTGAAGAAAGGAGCTCAGGGGCACTGTAATTCACAAACCTGCAGAGTTATAAATGACAGCTATCGTCCAAAAATATACTGAAGTAAGGCTGCCAAGAGGACTTGAAAGCGGGGCAGAATTGCAGGAAACCGATTTCAGGAGGCAGACTGGAATTGCATTGAAAGCATAGGAAAAGAGGCAGAACGTCCACAATGATGCACTTGGCCAAAAAGGGCGTATGCGTTTTTTCCTGAATATATTCAGGAAAAAACGCATACGCCCTTTTTGGCCAACCAAGCAAGCTTGCAAAGGAAATCTACACTACAATGAAGTCTCACTTCCCCCCGGTCAAAAGGGCCATCTGAAAAAAGTGTAAAATCCAGAAAGGCAGGACAGGCCATGGAGAACTGGGAGCCTTGTTATGCTGATGGGTGGGATGTAAATTGCCAACAGACACTCGGGAGAAGTGTATGGTGTTTCCTGAAACATCTAAAAAACAAAGCAACAGAGCCTAGGGCACTTCCACTTATGGTCCTATAGCTTAGGGAAATTAAAATCAAAAAGACACAGCCACCCCAAAGTTTGGGACGCCTCTGTTTACAAGAACCTCGTTTACCGTACAAGTTCAACATCGCAGAAAGTGAAAAATGGATAAAGAAGTTGTGGTATTTACTTACAAAGCAATATCACTCAGCAATGAAATCTATGTCATCAGGCCCTTAGCAGCACAATGAGTGGATTCAGGTATGATGATTCTAACTGAAATAAGTCACACAGAAAAAGAAACATCATAAGATATCAGTAATACACGGAATGTAAACTTGGCTACACAGGAACTGAATTACAGAACAGAACAGGGTCTCAAATTTAGAAAACCAACTTATGCTTGCTTAAGGGGAAAGGTGAGTTGGGGTGCTGCATAAAACCAGAGATTGAAATGAACACAGATAAAGTTCCTTAAGCCAAATATGGAATAGACAAGAGCTACTCCTTGCTCAACGAAATGGACTCAACACCGCATATTAAATGCCTAAGAATGTACCTGACTAGTAAGTATCTTAAAACCTATGGATTGCTATGTCTCCGAAAGAGAATCAAGCATGTGTACAGGGGCATAAACGCAGCAGTGATAGGATTGGAGAGGTTCGGTGAGCAAATGAAGACCCTTTGAAGTCATATTGCATGGTACCCATTCCACGGGTTTCAACTACCCAGGTTTAAGGTATTCTTCCTTCAGCTAAAACATGCATGTGGAACCTAGAGTATGATCAACCATGTGATCGGGAGACGTGTTCAAATATGTCTCAGTTTTCGTACCCTGGTACTCGGGTGCAACATTCCAGACGCTTTACTAACACCCTCCCGACTTGGAGAGTCAGTCCCTTTAACCTCCTGTTTGGCCCAGTTTGCAATTTCTGCGGAAGATGAACAGGAATAGCGAGAACCAATGAGAGACTAGCTGGAGGTGTCTGGACGGGCAAATTTAACTCTCATTTCCCACCAGGAAGAGGAATTAACCAAAGGCTCAGCGTGCCGTGCCGGAACCAGATTAGGGCCTGAAGCCATCCTGCGGTGTTGCGGCCAGCTCAAAAGAAAGCGAGTTGAAGAAAGGAGCTCAGGGGCACTGTAATTCACAAACCTGCAGAGTTATAAATGACAGCTATCGTCCAAAAATATACTGAAGTAAGGCTGCCAAGAGGACTTGAAAGCGGGGCAGAATTGCAGGAAACCGATTTCAGGAGGCAGACTGGAATTGCATTGAAAGCATAGGAAAAGAGGCAGAACGTCCACAATGATGCACTTGGCCAAAAAGGGCGTATGCGTTTTTTCCTGAATATATTCAGGAAAAAACGCATACGCCCTTTTTGGCCAACCAAGCAAGCTTGCAAAGGAAATCTGCACTACAATGAAGTCTCACTTCCCCCCGGTCAAAAGGGCCATCTGAAAAAAGTGTAAAATCCAGAAAGGCAGGACAGGCCATGGAGAACTGGGAGCCTTGTTATGCTGATGGGCGGGATGTAAATTGCCAACAGACACTCGGGAGAAGTGTATGGTGTTTCCTGAAACATCTAAAAAACAAAGCAACAGAGCCTAGGGCACTTCCACTTATGGTCCTATAGCTTAGGGAAATTAAAATCAAAAAGACACAGCCACCCCAAAGTTTGGGACGCCTCTGTTTACAAGAACCTCGTTTACCGTACAAGTTCAACATCGCAGAAAGTGAAAAATGGATAAAGAAGTTGTGGTATTTACTTACAAAGCAATATCACTCAGCAATGAAATCTATGTCATCAGGCCCTTAGCAGCACAATGAGTGGATTCAGGTATGATGATTCTAACTGAAATAAGTCACACAGAAAAAGAAACATCATAAGATATCAGTAATACACGGAATGTAAACTTGGCTACACAGGAACTGAATTACAGAACAGAACAGGGTCTCAAATTTAGAAAACCAACTTATGCTTGCTTAAGGGGAAAGGTGAGTTGGGGTGCTGCATAAAACCAGAGATTGAAATGAGCACAGATAAAGTTCCTTAAGCCAAATATGGAATAGACAAGAGCTACTCCTTGCTCAACGAAATGGACTCAACACCGCATATTAAATGCCTAAGAATGTACCTGACTAGTAAGTATCTTAAAACCTATGGATTGCTATGTCTCCGAAAGAGAATCAAGCATGTGTACAGGGGCATAAACGCAGCAGTGATAGGATTGGAGAGGTTCGGTGAGCAAATGAAGACCCTTTGAAGTCATATTGCATGGTACCCATTCCACGGGTTTCAACTACCCAGGTTTAAGGTATTCTTCCTTCAGTTAAAACATGCATGTGGAACCTAGAGTATGATCAACCATGTGATCGGGAGACGTGTTCAAATATGTCTCAGTTTTCGTACCCTGGTACTCGGGTGCAACATTCCAGACGCTTTACTAACACCCTCCCGACTTGGAGAGTCAGTCCCTTTAACCTCCTGTTTGGCCCAGTTTGCAATTTCTGCGGAAGATGAACAGGAATAGCGAGAACCAATGAGAGACTAGCTGGAGGTGTCTGGACGGGCAAATTTAACTCTCATTTCCCACCAGGAAGAGGAATTAACCAAAGGCTCAGCGTGCCGTGCCGGAACCAGATTAGGGCCTGAAGCCATCCTGCGGTGTTGCGGCCAGCTCAAAAGAAAGCGAGTTGAAGAAAGGAGCTCAGGGGCACTGTAATTCACAAACCTGCAGAGTTATAAATGACAGCTATCGTCCAAAAATATACTGAAGTAAGGCTGCCAAGAGGACTTGAAAGCGGGGCAGAATTGCAGGAAACCGATTTCAGGAGGCAGACTGGAATTGCATTGAAAGCATAGGAAAAGAGGCAGAACGTCCACAATGATGCACTTGGCCAAAAAGGGCGTATGCGTTTTTTCCTGAATATATTCAGGAAAAAACGCATACGCCCTTTTTGGCCAACCAAGCAAGCTTGCAAAGGAAATCTGCACTACAATGAAGTCTCACTTCCCCCCGGTCAAAAGGGCCATCTGAAAAAAGTGTAAAATCCAGAAAGGCAGGACAGGCCATGGAGAACTGGGAGCCTTGTTATGCTGATGGGCGGGATGTAAATTGCCAACAGACACTCGGGAGAAGTGTATGGTGTTTCCTGAAACATCTAAAAAACAAAGCAACAGAGCCTAGGGCACTTCCACTTATGGTCCTATAGCTTAGGGAAATTAAAATCAAAAAGACACAGCCACCCCAAACATTGGGACGCCTCTGTTTACAAGAACCTCGTTTACAGTACAAGTTCAACATCGCAGAAAGTGAAAAATGGATAAAGAAGTTGTGGTATTTACTTACAAAGCAATATCACTCAGCAATGAAATCTATGTCATCAGGCCCTTAGCAGCACAATGAGTGGATTCAGGTATGATGATTCTAACTGAAATAAGTCACACAGAAAAAGAACCATCATAAGATGTCAGTAATACACGGAATGTAAACTTGGCTACACAGGAACTGAATTACAGAACAGAACAGGGTCTCAAATTTAGAAAACCAACTTATGCTTGCTTAAGGGGAAAGGTGAGTTGGGGTGCTGCATAAAACCAGAGATTGAAATGAGCACAGATAAAGTTCCTTAAGCCAAATATGGAATAGACAAGAGCTACTCCTTGCTCAACGAAATGGACTCAACACCGCATATTAAATGCCTAAGAATGTACCTGACTAGTAAGTATCTTAAAACCTATGGATTGCTATGTCTCCGAAAGAGAATCAAGCATGTGTACAGGGGCATAAACGCAGCAGTGATAGGATTGGAGAGGTTCGGTGAGCAAATGAAGACCCTTTGAAGTCATATTGCATGGTACCCATTCCACGGGTTTCAACTACCCAGGTTTAAGGTATTCTTCCTTCAGCTAAAACATGCATGTGGAACCTAGAGTATGATCAACCATGTGATCGGGAGACGTGTTCAAATATGTCTCAGTTTTCGTACCCTGGTACTCGGGTGCAACATTCCAGACGCTTTACTAACACCCTCACGCCTTGGAGAGTCAGTCCCTTTAACCTCCTGTTTGGCCCAGTTTGCAATTTCTGCGGAAGATGAACAGGAATAGCGAGAACCAATGAGAGACTAGCTGGAGGTGTCTGGACGGGCAAATTTAACTCTCATTTCCCACCAGGAAGAGGAATTAACCAAAGGATCAGCGTGCCGTGCCGGAACCAGATTAGGGCCTGAAGCCATCCTGCGGTGTTGCGGCCAGCTCAAAAGAAAGCGAGTTGAAGAAAGGAGCTCAGGGGCACTGTAATTCACAAACCTGCAGAGTTATAAATGACAGCTATCGTCCAAAAATATACTGAAGTAAGGCTGCCAAGAGGACTTGAAAGCGGGGCAGAATTGCAGGAAACCGATTTCAGGAGGTAGACTGGAATTGCATTGAAAGCATAGGAAAAGAGGCAGAACGTCCACAATGATGCACTTGGCCAAAAAGGGCGTATGCGTTTTTTCCTGAATATATTCAGGAAAAAACGCATACGCCCTTTTTGGCCAACCAAGCAAGCTTGCAAAGGAAATCTGCACTACAATGAAGTCTCACTTCCCCCCGGTCAAAAGGGCCATCTGAAAAAAGTGTAAAATCCAGAAAGACAGGACAGGCCATGGAGAACTGGGAGCCTTGTTATGCTGATGGGCGGGATGTAAATTGCCAACAGACACTCGGGAGAAGTGTATGGTGTTTCCTGAAACATCTAAAAAACAAAGCAACAGAGCCTAGGGCACTTCCACTTATGGTCCTATAGCTTAGGGAAATTAAAATCAAAAAGACACAGCCACCCCAAAGTTTGGGACGCCTCTGTTTACAAGAACCTCGTTTACCGTACAAGTTCAACATCGCAGAAAGTGAAAAATGGATAAAGAAGTTGTGGTATTTACTTACAAAGCAATATCACTCAGCAATGAAATCTATGTCATCAGGCCCTTAGCAGCACAATGAGTGGATTCAGGTATGATGATTCTAACTGAAATAAGTCACACAGAAAAAGAAACATCATAAGATATCAGTAATACACGGAATGTAAACTTGGCTACACAGGAACTGAATTACAGAACAGAACAGGGTCTCAAATTTAGAAAACCAACTTATGCTTGCTTAAGGGGAAAGGTGAGTTGGGGTGCTGCATAAAACCAGAGATTGAAATGAGCACAGATAAAGTTCCTTAAGCCAAATATGGAATAGACAAGAGCTACTCCTTGCTCAACGAAATGGACTCAACACCGCATATTAAATGCCTAAGAATGTACCTGACTAGTAAGTATCTTAAAACCTATGGATTGCTACGTCTCCGAAAGAGAATCAAGCATGTGTACAGGGGCATAAACGCAGCAGTGATAGGATTGGAGAGGTTCGGTGAGCAAATGAAGACCCTTTGAAGTCATATTGCATGGTACCCATTCCACGGGTTTCAACTACCCAGGTTTAAGGTATTCTTCCTTCAGCTAAAACATGCATGTGGAACCTAGAGTATGATCAACCATGTGATCGGGAGACGTGTTCAAATATGTCTCAGTTTTCGTACCCTGGTACTCGGGTGCAACATTCCAGACGCTTTACTAACACCCTCCCGACTTGGAGAGTCAGTCCCTTTAACCTCCTGTTTGGCCCAGTTTGCAATTTCTGCGGAAGATGAACAGGAATAGCGAGAACCAATGAGAGACTAGCTGGAGGTGTCTGGACGGGCAAATTTAACTCTCATTTCCCACCAGGAAGAGGAATTAACCAAAGGCTCAGCGTGCCGTGCCGGAACCAGATTAGGGCCTGAAGCCATCCTGCGGTGTTGCGGCCAGCTCAAAAGAAAGCGAGTTGAAGAAAGGAGCTCAGGGGCACTGTAATTCACAAACCTGCAGAGTTATAAATGACAGCTATCGTCCAAAAATATACTGAAGTAAGGCTGCCAAGAGGACTTGAAAGCGGGGCAGAATTGCAGGAAACCGATTTCAGGAGGCAGACTGGAATTGCATTGAAAGCATAGGAAAAGAGGCAGAACGTCCACAATGATGCACTTGGCCAAAAAGGGCGTATGCGTTTTTTCCTGAATATATTCAGGAAAAAACGCATACGCCCTTTTTGGCCAACCAAGCAAGCTTGCAAAGGAAATCTGCACTACAATGAAGTCTCACTTCCCCCCGGTCAAAAGGGCCATCTGAAAAAAGTGTAAAATCCAGAAAGGCAGGACAGGCCATGGAGAACTGGGAGCCTTGTTATGCTGATGGGCGGGATGTAAATTGCCAACAGACACTCGGGAGAAGTGTATGGTGTTTCCTGAAACATCTAAAAAACAAAGCAACAGAGCCTAGGGCACTTCCACTTATGGTCCTATAGCTTAGGGAAATTAAAATCAAAAAGACACAGCCACCCCAAAGTTTGGGACGCCTCTGTTTACAAGAACCTCGTTTACAGTACAAGTTCAACATCGCAGAAAGTGAAAAATGGATAAAGAAGTTGTGGTATTTACTTACAAAGCAATATCACTCAGCAATGAAATCTATGTCATCAGGCCCTTAGCAGCACAATGAGTGGATTCAGGTATGATGATTCTAACTGAAATAAGTCACACAGAAAAAGAAACATCATAAGATATCAGTAATACACGGAATGTAAACTTGGCTACACAGGAACTGAATTACAGAACAGAACAGGGTCTCAAATTTAGAAAACCAACTTATGCTTGCTTAAGGGGAAAGGTGAGTTGGGGTGCTGCATAAAACCAGAGATTGAAATGAGCACAGATAAAGTTCCTTAAGCCAAATATGGAATAGACAAGAGCTACTCCTTGCTCAACGAAATGGACTCAACACCGCATATTAAATGCCTAAGAATGTACCTGACTAGTAAGTATCTTAAAACCTATGGATTGCTATGTCTCCGAAAGAGAATCAAGCATGTGTACAGGGGCATAAACGCAGCAGTGATAGGATTGGAGAGGTTCGGTGAGCAAATGAAGACCCTTTGAAGTCATATTGCATGGTACCCATTCCACGGGTTTCAACTACCCAGGTTTAAGGTATTCTTCCTTCAGCTAAAACATGCATGTGGAACCTAGAGTATGATCAACCATGTGATCGGGAGACGTGTTCAAATATGTCTCAGTTTTCGTACCCTGGTACTCGGGTGCAACATTCCAGACGCTTTACTAACACCCTCCCGCCTTGGAGAGTCAGTCCCTTTAACCTCCTGTTTGGCCCAGTTTGCAATTTCTGCGGAAGATGAACAGGAATAGCGAGAACCAATGAGAGACTAGCTGGAGGTGTCTGGACGGGCAAATTTAACTCTCATTTCCCACCAGGAAGAGGAATTAACCAAAGGCTCAGCGTGCCGTGCCGGAACCAGATTAGGGCCTGAAGCCATCCTGCGGTGTTGCGGCCAGCTCAAAAGAAAGCGAGTTGAAGAAAGGAGCTCAGGGGCACTGTAATTCACAAACCTGCAGAGTTATAAATGACAGCTATCGTCCAAAAATATACTGAAGTAAGGCTGCCAAGAGGACTTGAAAGCGGGGCAGAATTGCAGGAAACCGATTTCAGGAGGTAGACTGGAATTGCATTGAAAGCATAGGAAAAGAGGCAGAACGTCCACAATGATGCACTTGGCCAAAAAGGGCGTATGCGTTTTTTCCTGAATATATTCAGGAAAAAACGCATACGCCCTTTTTGGCCAACCAAGCAAGCTTGCAAAGGAAATCTACACTACAATGAAGTCTCACTTCCCCCCGGTCAAAAGGGCCATCTGAAAAAAGTGTAAAATCCAGAAAGGCAGGACAGGCCATGGAGAACTGGGAGCCTTGTTATGCTGATGGGCGGGATGTAAATTGCCAACAGACACTCGGGAGAAGTGTATGGTGTTTCCTGAAACATCTAAAAAACAAAGCAACAGAGCCTAGGGCACTTCCACTTATGGTCCTATAGCTTAGGGAAATTAAAATCAAAAAGACACAGCCACCCCAAAGTTTGGGACGCCTCTGTTTACAAGAACCTCGTTTACAGTACAAGTTCAACATCGCAGAAAGTGAAAAATGGATAAAGAAGTTGTGGTATTTACTTACAAAGCAATATCACTCAGCAATGAAATCTATGTCATCAGGCCCTTAGCAGCACAATGAGTGGATTCAGGTATGATGATTCTAACTGAAATAAGTCACACAGAAAAAGAAACATCATAAGATATCAGTAATACACGGAATGTAAACTTGGCTACACAGGAACTGAATTACAGAACAGAACAGGGTCTCAAATTTAGAAAACCAACTTATGCTTGCTTAAGGGGAAAGGTGAGTTGGGGTGCTGCATAAAACCAGAGATTGAAATGAGCACAGATAAAGTTCCTTAAGCCAAATATGGAATAGACAAGAGCTACTCCTTGCTCAACGAAATGGACTCAACACCGCATATTAAATGCCTAAGAATGTACCTGACTAGTAAGTATCTTAAAACCTATGGATTGCTATGTCTCCGAAAGAGAATCAAACATGTGTACAGGGGCATAAACGCAGCAGTGATAGGATTGGAGAGGTTCGGTGAGCAAATGAAGACCCTTTGAAGTCATATTGCATGGTACCCATTCCACGGGTTTCAACTACCCAGGTTTAAGGTATTCTTCCTTCAGCTAAAACATGCATGTGGAACCTAGAGTATGATCAACCATGTGATCGGGAGACGTGTTCAAATATGTCTCAGTTTTCGTACCCTGGTACTCGGGTGCAACATTCCAGACGCTTTACTAACACCCTCCCGACTTGGAGAGTCAGTCCCTTTAACCTCCTGTTTGGCCCAGTTTGCAATTTCTGCGGAAGATGAACAGGAATAGTGAGAACCAATGAGAGACTAGCTGGAGGTGTCTGGACGGGCAAATTTAACTCTCATTTCCCACCAGGAAGAGGAATTAACCAAAGTCTCAGCGTGCCGTGCCAGAACCAGATTAGGGCCTGAAGCCATCCTGCGGTGTTGCGGCCAGCTCAAAAGAAAGCGAGTTGAAGAAAGGAGCTCAGGGGCACTGTAATTCACAAACCTGCAGAGTTATAAATGACAGCTATCGTCCAAAAATATACTGAAGTAAGGCTGCCAAGAGGACTTGAAAGCGGGGCAGAATTGCAGGAAACCGATTTCAGGAGGCAGACTGGAATTGCATTGAAAGCATAGGAAAAGAGGCAGAACGTCCACAATGATGCACTTGGCCAAAAAGGGCGTATGCGTTTTTTCCTGAATATATTCAGGAAAAAACGCATACGCCCTTTTTGGCCAACCAAGCAAGCTTGCAAAGGAAATCTGCACTACAATGAAGTCTCACTTCCCCCCGGTCAAAAGGGCCATCTGAAAAAAGTGTAAAATGCAGAAAGGCAGGACAGGCCATGGAGAACTGGGAGCCTTGTTATGCTGATGGGCGGGATGTAAATTGCCAACAGACACTCGGGAGAAGTGTATGGTGTTTCCTGAAACATCTAAAAAACAAAGCAACAGAGCCTAGGGCACTTCCACTTATGGTCCTATAGCTTAGGGAAATTAAAATCAAAAAGACACAGCCACCCCAAACATTGGGACGCCTCTGTTTACAAGAACCTCGTTTACAGTACAAGTTCAACATCGCAGAAAGTGAAAAATGGATAAAGAAGTTGTGGTATTTACTTACAAAGCAATATCACTCAGCAATGAAATCTATGTCATCAGGCCCTTAGCAGCACAATGAGTGGATTCAGGTATGATGATTCTAACTGAAATAAGTCACACAGAAAAAGAACCATCATAAGATGTCAGTAATACACGGAATGTAAACTTGGCTACACAGGAACTGAATTACAGAACAGAACAGGGTCTCAAATTTAGAAAACCAACTTATGCTTGCTTAAGGGGAAAGGTGAGTTGGGGTGCTGCATAAAACCAGAGATTGAAATGAGCACAGATAAAGTTCCTTAAGCCAAATATGGAATAGACAAGAGCTACTCCTTGCTCAACGAAATGGACTCAACACCGCATATTAAATGCCTAAGAATGTACCTGACTAGTAAGTATCTTAAAACCTATGGATTGCTATGTCTCCGAAAGAGAATCAAGCATGTGTACAGGGGCATAAACGCAGCAGTGATAGGATTGGAGAGGTTCGGTGAGCAAATGAAGACCCTTTGAAGTCATATTGCATGGTACCCATTCCACGGGTTTCAACTACCCAGGTTTAAGGTATTCTTCCTTCAGCTAAAACATGCATGTGGAACCTAGAGTATGATCAACCATGTGATCGGGAGACGTGTTCAAATATGTCTCAGTTTTCGTACCCTGGTACTCGGGTGCAACATTCCAGACGCTTTACTAACACCCTCCCGACTTGGAGAGTCAGTCCCTTTAACCTCCTGTTTGGCCCAGTTTGCAATTTCTGCGGAAGATGAACAGGAATAGCGAGAACCAATGAGAGACTAGCTGGAGGTGTCTGGACGGGCAAATTTAACTCTCATTTCCCACCAGGAAGAGGAATTAACCAAAGGCTCAGCGTGCCGTGCCGGAACCAGATTAGGGCCTGAAGCCATCCTGCGGTGTTGCGGCCAGCTCAAAAGAAAGCGAGTTGAAGAAAGGAGCTCAGGGGCACTGTAATTCACAAACCTGCAGAGTTATAAATGACAGCTATCGTCCAAAAATATACTGAAGTAAGGCTGCCAAGAGGACTTGAAAGCGGGGCAGAATTGCAGGAAACCGATTTCAGGAGGCAGACTGGAATTGCATTGAAAGCATAGGAAAAGAGGCAGAACGTCCACAATGATGCACTTGGCCAAAAAGGGCGTATGCGTTTTTTCCTGAATATATTCAGGAAAAAACGCATACGCTCTTTTTGGCCAACCAAGCCAGCTTGCAAAGGAAATCTACACTACAATGAAGTCTCACTTCCCCCCGGTCAAAAGGGCCATCTGAAAAAAGTGTAAAATCCAGAAAGGCAGGACAGGCCATGGAGAACTGGGAGCCTTGTTATGCTGATGGGCGGGATGTAAATTGCCAACAGACACTCGGGAGAAGTGTATGGTGTTTCCTGAAACATCTAAAAAACAAAGCAACAGAGCCTAGGGCACTTCCACTTATGGTCCTATAGCTTAGGGAAATTAAAATCAAAAAGACACAGCCACCCCAAAGTTTGGGACGCCTCTGTTTACAAGAACCTCGTTTACCGTACAAGTTCAACATCGCAGAAAGTGAAAAATGGATAAAGAAGTTGTGGTATTTACTTACAAAGCAATATCACTCAGCAATGAAATCTATGTCATCAGGCCCTTAGCAGCACAATGAGTGGATTCAGGTATGATGATTCTAACTGAAATAAGTCACACAGAAAAAGAAACATCATAAGATATCAGTAATACACGGAATGTAAACTTGGCTACACAGGAACTGAATTACAGAACAGAACAGGGTCTCAAATTTAGAAAACCAACTTATGCTTGCTTAAGGGGAAAGGTGAGTTGGGGTGCTGCATAAAACCAGAGATTGAAATGAGCACAGATAAAGTTCCTTAAGCCAAATATGGAATAGACAAGAGCTACTCCTTGCTCAACGAAATGGACTCAACACCGCATATTAAATGCCTAAGAATGTACCTGACTAGTAAGTATCTTAAAACCTATGGATTGCTATGTCTCCGAAAGAGAATCAAGCATGTGTACAGGGGCATAAACGCAGCAGTGATAGGATTGGAGAGGTTCGGTGAGCAAATGAAGACCCTTTGAAGTCATATTGCATGGTACCCATTCCACGGGTTTCAACTACCCAGGTTTAAGGTATTCTTCCTTCAGCTAAAACATGCATGTGGAACCTAGAGTATGATCAACCATGTGATCGGGAGACGTGTTCAAATATGTCTCAGTTTTCGTACCCTGGTACTCGGGTGCAACATTCCAGACGCTTTACTAACACCCTCCCGACTTGGAGAGTCAGTCCCTTTAACCTCCTGTTTGGCCCAGTTTGCAATTTCTGCGGAAGATGAACAGGAATAGCGAGAACCAATGAGAGACTAGCTGGAGGTGTCTGGACGGGCAAATTTAACTCTCATTTCCCACCAGGAAGAGGAATTAACCAAAGGCTCAGCGTGCCGTGCCGGAACCAGATTAGGGCCTGAAGCCATCCTGCGGTGTTGCGGCCAGCTCAAAAGAAAGCGAGTTGAAGAAAGGAGCTCAGGGGCACTGTAATTCACAAACCTGCAGAGTTATAAATGACAGCTATCGTCCAAAAATATACTGAAGTAAGGCTGCCAAGAGGACTTGAAAGCGGGGCAGAATTGCAGGAAACCGATTTCAGGAGGCAGACTGGAATTGCATTGAAAGCATAGGAAAAGAGGCAGAACGTCCACAATGATGCACTTGGCCAAAAAGGGCGTATGCGTTTTTTCCTGAATATATTCAGGAAAAAACGCATACGCCCTTTTTGGCCAACCAAGCAAGCTTGCAAAGGAAATCTGCACTACAATGAAGTCTCACTTCCCCCCGGTCAAAAGGGCCATCTGAAAAAAGTGTAAAATCCAGAAAGGCAGGACAGGCCATGGAGAACTGGGAGCCTTGTTATGCTGATGGGCGGGATGTAAATTGCCAACAGACACTCGGGAGAAGTGTATGGTGTTTCCTGAAACATCTAAAAAACAAAGCAACAGAGCCTAGGGCACTTCCACTTATGGTCCTATAGCTTAGGGAAATTAAAATCAAAAAGACACAGCCACCCCAAAGTTTGGGACGCCTCTGTTTACAAGAACCTCGTTTACAGTACAAGTTCAACATCGCAGAAAGTGAAAAATGGATAAAGAAGTTGTGGTATTTACTTACAAAGCAATATCACTCAGCAATGAAATCTATGTCATCAGGCCCTTAGCAGCACAATGAGTGGATTCAGGTATGATGATTCTAACTGAAATAAGTCACACAGAAACAGAAACATCATAAGATATCAGTAATACACGGAATGTAAACTTGGCTACACAGGAACTGAATTACAGAACAGAACAGGGTCTCAAATTTAGAAAACCAACTTATGCTTGCTTAAGGGGAAAGGTGAGTTGGGGTGCTGCATAAAACCAGAGATTGAAATGAGCACAGATAAAGTTCCTTAAGCCAAATATGGAATAGACAAGAGCTACTCCTTGCTCAACGAAATGGACTCAACACCGCATATTAAATGCCTAAGAATGTACCTGACTAGTAAGTATCTTAAAACCTATGGATTGCTATGTCTCCGAAAGAGAATCAAGCATGTGTACAGGGGCATAAACGCAGCAGTGATAGGATTGGAGAGGTTCGGTGAGCAAATGAAGACCCTTTGAAGTCATATTGCATGGTACCCATTCCACGGGTTTCAACTACCCAGGTTTAAGGTATTCTTCCTTCAGCTAAAACATGCATGTGGAACCTAGAGTATGATCAACCATGTGATCGGGAGACGTGTTCAAATATGTCTCAGTTTTCGTACCCTGGTACTCGGGTGCAACATTCCAGACGCTTTACTAACACCCTCCCGACTTGGAGAGTCAGTCCCTTTAACCTCCTGTTTGGCCCAGTTTGCAATTTCTGCGGAAGATGAACAGGAATAGCGAGAACCAATGAGAGACTAGCTGGAGGTGTCTGGACGGGCAAATTTAACTCTCATTTCCCACCAGGAAGAGGAATTAACCAAAGGCTCAGCGTGCCGTGCCGGAACCAGATTAGGGCCTGAAGCCATCCTGCGGTGTTGCGGCCAGCTCAAAAGAAAGCGAGTTGAAGAAAGGAGCTCAGGGGCACTGTAATTCACAAACCTGCAGAGTTATAAATGACAGCTATCGTCCAAAAATATACTGAAGTAAGGCTGCCAAGAGGACTTGAAAGCGGGGCAGAATTGCAGGAAACCGATTTCAGGAGGTAGACTGGAATTGCATTGAAAGCATAGGAAAAGAGGCAGAACGTCCACAATGATGCACTTGGCCAAAAAGGGCGTATGCGTTTTTTCTGGAATATATTCAGGAAAAAACGCATACGCCCTTTTTGGCCAACCAAGCAAGCTTGCAAAGGAAATCTGCACTACAATGAAGTCTCACTTCCCCCCGGTCAAAAGGGCCATCTGAAAAAAGTGTAAAATCCAGAAAGGCAGGACAGGCCATGGAGAACTGGGAGCCTTGTTATGCTGATGGGCGGGATGTAAATTGCCAACAGACACTCGGGAGAAGTGTATGGTGTTTCCTGAAACATCTAAAAAACAAAGCAACAGAGCCTAGGGCACTTCCACTTATGGTCCTATAGCTTAGGGAAATTAAAATCAAAAAGACACAGCCACCCCAAAGTTTGGGACGCCTCTGTTTACAAGAACCTCGTTTACAGTACAAGTTCAACATCGCAGAAAGTGAAAAATGGATAAAGAAGTTGTGGTATTTACTTACAAAGCAATATCACTCAGCAATGAAATCTATGTCATCAGGCCCTTAGCAGCACAATGAGTGGATTCAGGTATGATGATTCTAACTGAAATAAGTCACACAGAAAAAGAAACATCATAAGATATCAGTAATACACGGAATGTAAACTTGGCTACACAGGAACTGAATTACAGAACAGAACAGGGTCTCAAATTTAGAAAACCAACTTATGCTTGCTTAAGGGGAAAGGTGAGTTGGGGTGCTGCATAAAACCAGAGATTGAAATGAGCACAGATAAAGTTCCTTAAGCCAAATATGGAATAGACAAGAGCTACTCCTTGCTCAACGAAATGGACTCAACACCGCATATTAAATGCCTAAGAATGTACCTGACTAGTAAGTATCTTAAAACCTATGGATTGCTATGTCTCCGAAAGAGAATCAAGCATGTGTACAGGGGCATAAACGCAGCAGTGATAGGATTGGAGAGGTTCGGTGAGCAAATGAAGACCCTTTGAAGTCATATTGCATGGTACCCATTCCACGGGTTTCAACTACCCAGGTTTAAGGTATTCTTCCTTCAGCTAAAACATGCATGTGGAACCTAGAGTATGATCAACCATGTGATCGGGAGACGTGTTCAAATATGTCTCAGTTTTTGTACCCTGGTACTCGGGTGCAACATTCCAGACGCTTTACTAACACCCTCCCGACTTGGAGAGTCAGTCCCTTTAACCTCCTGTTTGGCCCAGTTTGCAATTTCTGCGGAAGATGAACAGGAATAGCGAGAACCAATGAGAGACTAGCTGGAGGTGTCTGGACGGGCAAATTTAACTCTCATTTCCCACCAGGAAGAGGAATTAACCAAAGGCTCAGCGTGCCGTGCCGGAACCAGATTAGGGCCTGAAGCCATCCTGCGGTGTTGCGGCCAGCTCAAAAGAAAGCGAGTTGAAGAAAGGAGCTCAGGGGCACTGTAATTCACAAACCTGCAGAGTTATAAATGACAGCTATCGTCCAAAAATATACTGAAGTAAGGCTGCCAAGAGGACTTGAAAGCGGGGCAGAATTGCAGGAAACCGATTTCAGGAGGTAGACTGGAATTGCATTGAAAGCATAGGAAAAGAGGCAGAACGTCCACAATGATGCACTTGGCCAAAAAGGGCGTATGCGTTTTTTCCTGAATATATTCAGGAAAAAACGCATACGCCCTTTTTGGCCAACCAAGCAAGCTTGCAAAGGAAATCTGCACTACAATGAAGTCTCACTTCCCCCCGGTCAAAAGGGCCATCTGAAAAAAGTGTAAAATCCAGAAAGGCAGGACAGGCCATGGAGAACTGGGAGCCTTGTTATGCTGATGGGCGGGATGTAAATTGCCAACAGACACTCGGGAGAAGTGTATGGTGTTTCCTGAAACATCTAAAAAACAAAGCAACAGAGCCTAGGGCACTTCCACTTATGGTCCTATAGCTTAGGGAAATTAAAATCAAAAAGACACAGCCACCCCAAAGTTTGGGACGCCTCTGTTTACAAGAACCTCGTTTACAGTACAAGTTCAACATCGCAGAAAGTGAAAAATGGATAAAGAAGTTGTGGTATTTACTTACAAAGCAATATCACTCAGCAATGAAATCTATGTCATCAGGCCCTTAGCAGCACAATGAGTGGATTCAGGTATGATGATTCTAACTGAAATAAGTCACACAGAAAAAGAAACATCATAAGATATCAGTAATACACGGAATGTAAACTTGGCTACACAGGAACTGAATTACAGAACAGAACAGGGTCTCAAATTTAGAAAACCAACTTATGCTTGCTTAAGGGGAAAGGTGAGTTGGGGTGCTGCATAAAACCAGAGATTGAAATGAGCACAGATAAAGTTCCTTAAGCCAAATATGGAATAGACAAGAGCTACTCCTTGCTCAACGAAATGGACTCAACACCGCATATTAAATGCCTAAGAATGTACCTGACTAGTAAGTATCTTAAAACCTATGGATTGCTATGTCTCCGAAAGAGAATCAAGCATGTGTACAGGGGCATAAACGCAGCAGTGATAGGATTGGAGAGGTTCGGTGAGCAAATGAAGACCCTTTGAAGTCATATTGCATGGTACCCATTCCACGGGTTTCAACTACCCAGGTTTAAGGTATTCTTCCTTCAGCTAAAACATGCATGTGGAACCTAGAGTATGATCAACCATGTGATCGGGAGACGTGTTCAAATATGTCTCAGTTTTCGTACCCTGGTACTCGGGTGCAACATTCCAGACGCTTTACTAACACCCTCCCGCCTTGGAGAGTCAGTCCCTTTAACCTCCTGTTTGGCCCAGTTTGCAATTTCTGCGGAAGATGAACAGGAATAGCGAGAACCAATGAGAGACTAGCTGGAGGTGTCTGGACGGGCAAATTTAACTCTCATTTCCCACCAGGAAGAGGAATTAACCAAAGGCTCAGCGTGCCGTGCCGGAACCAGATTAGGGCCTGAAGCCATCCTGCGGTGTTGCGGCCAGCTCAAAAGAAAGCGAGTTGAAGAAAGGAGCTCAGGGGCACTGTAATTCACAAACCTGCAGAGTTATAAATGACAGCTATCGTCCAAAAATATACTGAAGTAAGGCTGCCAAGAGGACTTGAAAGCGGGGCAGAATTGCAGGAAACCGATTTCAGGAGGTAGACTGGAATTGCATTGAAAGCATAGGAAAAGAGGCAGAACGTCCACAATGATGCACTTGGCCAAAAAGGGCGTATGCGTTTTTTCCTGAATATATTCAGGAAAAAACGCATACGCCCTTTTTGGCCAACCAAGCAAGCTTGCAAAGGAAATCTACACTACAATGAAGTCTCACTTCCCCCCGGTCAAAAGGGCCATCTGAAAAAAGTGTAAAATCCAGAAAGGCAGGACAGGCCATGGAGAACTGGGAGCCTTGTTATGCTGATGGGCGGGATGTAAATTGCCAACAGACACTCGGGAGAAGTGTATGGTGTTTCCTGAAACATCTAAAAAACAAAGCAACAGAGCCTAGGGCACTTCCACTTATGGTCCTATAGCTTAGGGAAATTAAAATCAAAAAGACACAGCCACCCCAAAGTTTGGGACGCCTCTGTTTACAAGAACCTCGTTTACAGTACAAGTTCAACATCGCAGAAAGTGAAAAATGGATAAAGAAGTTGTGGTATTTACTTACAAAGCAATATCACTCAGCAATGAAATCTATGTCATCAGGCCCTTAGCAGCACAATGAGTGGATTCAGGTATGATGATTCTAACTGAAATAAGTCACACAGAAAAAGAAACATCATAAGATATCAGTAATACACGGAATGTAAACTTGGCTACACAGGAACTGAATTACAGAACAGAACAGGGTCTCAAATTTAGAAAACCAACTTATGCTTGCTTAAGGGGAAAGGTGAGTTGGGGTGCTGCATAAAACCAGAGATTGAAATGAGCACAGATAAAGTTCCTTAAGCCAAATATGGAATAGACAAGAGCTACTCCTTGCTCAACGAAATGGACTCAACACCGCATATTAAATGCCTAAGAATGTACCTGACTAGTAAGTATCTTAAAACCTATGGATTGCTATGTCTCCGAAAGAGAATCAAACATGTGTACAGGGGCATAAACGCAGCAGTGATAGGATTGGAGAGGTTCGGTGAGCAAATGAAGACCCTTTGAAGTCATATTGCATGGTACCCATTCCACGGGTTTCAACTACCCAGGTTTAAGGTATTCTTCCTTCAGCTAAAACATGCATGTGGAACCTAGAGTATGATCAACCATGTGATCGGGAGACGTGTTCAAATATGTCTCAGTTTTCGTACCCTGGTACTCGGGTGCAACATTCCAGACGCTTTACTAACACCCTCCCGACTTGGAGAGTCAGTCCCTTTAACCTCCTGTTTGGCCCAGTTTGCAATTTCTGCGGAAGATGAACAGGAATAGTGAGAACCAATGAGAGACTAGCTGGAGGTGTCTGGACGGGCAAATTTAACTCTCATTTCCCACCAGGAAGAGGAATTAACCAAAGTCTCAGCGTGCCGTGCCGGAACCAGATTAGGGCCTGAAGCCATCCTGCGGTGTTGCGGCCAGCTCAAAAGAAAGCGAGTTGAAGAAAGGAGCTCAGGGGCACTGTAATTCACAAACCTGCAGAGTTATAAATGACAGCTATCGTCCAAAAATATACTGAAGTAAGGCTGCCAAGAGGACTTGAAAGCGGGGCAGAATTGCAGGAAACCGATTTCAGGAGGCAGACTGGAATTGCATTGAAAGCATAGGAAAAGAGGCAGAACGTCCACAATGATGCACTTGGCCAAAAAGGGCGTATGCGTTTTTTCCTGAATATATTCAGGAAAAAACGCATACGCCCTTTTTGGCCAACCAAGCAAGCTTGCAAAGGAAATCTGCACTACAATGAAGTCTCACTTCCCCCCGGTCAAAAGGGCCATCTGAAAAAAGTGTAAAATCCAGAAAGGCAGGACAGGCCATGGAGAACTGGGAGCCTTGTTATGCTGATGGGCGGGATGTAAATTGCCAACAGACACTCGGGAGAAGTGTATGGTGTTTCCTGAAACATCTAAAAAACAAAGCAACAGAGCCTAGGGCACTTCCACTTATGGTCCTATAGCTTAGGGAAATTAAAATCAAAAAGACACAGCCACCCCAAACATTGGGACGCCTCTGTTTACAAGAACCTCGTTTACAGTACAAGTTCAACATCGCAGAAAGTGAAAAATGGATAAAGAAGTTGTGGTATTTACTTACAAAGCAATATCACTCAGCAATGAAATCTATGTCATCAGGCCCTTAGCAGCACAATGAGTGGATTCAGGTATGATGATTCTAACTGAAATAAGTCACACAGAAAAAGAACCATCATAAGATGTCAGTAATACACGGAATGTAAACTTGGCTACACAGGAACTGAATTACAGAACAGAACAGGGTCTCAAATTTAGAAAACCAACTTATGCTTGCTTAAGGGGAAAGGTGAGTTGGGGTGCTGCATAAAACCAGAGATTGAAATGAGCACAGATAAAGTTCCTTAAGCCAAATATGGAATAGACAAGAGCTACTCCTTGCTCAACGAAATGGACTCAACACCGCATATTAAATGCCTAAGAATGTACCTGACTAGTAAGTATCTTAAAACCTATGGATTGCTATGTCTCCGAAAGAGAATCAAGCATGTGTACAGGGGCATAAACGCAGCAGTGATAGGATTGGAGAGGTTCGGTGAGCAAATGAAGACCCTTTGAAGTCATATTGCATGGTACCCATTCCACGGGTTTCAACTACCCAGGTTTAAGGTATTCTTCCTTCAGCTAAAACATGCATGTGGAACCTAGAGTATGATCAACCATGTGATCGGGAGACGTGTTCAAATATGTCTCAGTTTTCGTACCCTGGTACTCGGGTGCAACATTCCAGACGCTTTACTAACACCCTCCCGACTTGGAGAGTCAGTCCCTTTAACCTCCTGTTTGGCCCAGTTTGCAATTTCTGCGGAAGATGAACAGGAATAGCGAGAACCAATGAGAGACTAGCTGGAGGTGTCTGGACGGGCAAATTTAACTCTCATTTCCCACCAGGAAGAGGAATTAACCAAAGGCTCAGCGTGCCGTGCCGGAACCAGATTAGGGCCTGAAGCCATCCTGCGGTGTTGCGGCCAGCTCAAAAGAAAGCGAGTTGAAGAAAGGAGCTCAGGGGCACTGTAATTCACAAACCTGCAGAGTTATAAATGACAGCTATCGTCCAAAAATATACTGAAGTAAGGCTGCCAAGAGGACTTGAAAGCGGGGCAGAATTGCAGGAAACCGATTTCAGGAGGCAGACTGGAATTGCATTGAAAGCATAGGAAAAGAGGCAGAACGTCCACAATGATGCACTTGGCCAAAAAGGGCGTATGCGTTTTTTCCTGAATATATTCAGGAAAAAACGCATACGCTCTTTTTGGCCAACCAAGCCAGCTTGCAAAGGAAATCTACACTACAATGAAGTCTCACTTCCCCCCGGTCAAAAGGGCCATCTGAAAAAAGTGTAAAATCCAGAAAGGCAGGACAGGCCATGGAGAACTGGGAGCCTTGTTATGCTGATGGGCGGGATGTAAATTGCCAACAGACACTCGGGAGAAGTGTATGGTGTTTCCTGAAACATCTAAAAAACAAAGCAACAGAGCCTAGGGCACTTCCACTTATGGTCCTATAGCTTAGGGAAATTAAAATCAAAAAGACACAGCCACCCCAAAGTTTGGGACGCCTCTGTTTACAAGAACCTCGTTTACCGTACAAGTTCAACATCGCAGAAAGTGAAAAATGGATAAAGAAGTTGTGGTATTTACTTACAAAGCAATATCACTCAGCAATGAAATCTATGTCATCAGGCCCTTAGCAGCACAATGAGTGGATTCAGGTATGATGATTCTAACTGAAATAAGTCACACAGAAAAAGAAACATCATAAGATATCAGTAATACACGGAATGTAAACTTGGCTACACAGGAACTGAATTACAGAACAGAACAGGGTCTCAAATTTAGAAAACCAACTTATGCTTGCTTAAGGGGAAAGGTGAGTTGGGGTGCTGCATAAAACCAGAGATTGAAATGAGCACAGATAAAGTTCCTTAAGCCAAATATGGAATAGACAAGAGCTACTCCTTGCTCAACGAAATGGACTCAACACCGCATATTAAATGCCTAAGAATGTACCTGACTAGTAAGTATCTTAAAACCTATGGATTGCTATGTCTCCGAAAGAGAATCAAGCATGTGTACAGGGGCATAAACGCAGCAGTGATAGGATTGGAGAGGTTCGGTGAGCAAATGAAGACCCTTTGAAGTCATATTGCATGGTACCCATTCCACGGGTTTCAACTACCCAGGTTTAAGGTATTCTTCCTTCAGCTAAAACATGCATGTGGAACCTAGAGTATGATCAACCATGTGATCGGGAGACGTGTTCAAATATGTCTCAGTTTTCGTACCCTGGTACTCGGGTGCAACATTCCAGACGCTTTACTAACACCCTCCCGACTTGGAGAGTCAGTCCCTTTAACCTCCTGTTTGGCCCAGTTTGCAATTTCTGCGGAAGATGAACAGGAATAGCGAGAACCAATGAGAGACTAGCTGGAGGTGTCTGGACGGGCAAATTTAACTCTCATTTCCCACCAGGAAGAGGAATTAACCAAAGGCTCAGCGTGCCGTGCCGGAACCAGATTAGGGCCTGAAGCCATCCTGCGGTGTTGCGGCCAGCTCAAAAGAAAGCGAGTTGAAGAAAGGAGCTCAGGGGCACTGTAATTCACAAACCTGCAGAGTTATAAATGACAGCTATCGTCCAAAAATATACTGAAGTAAGGCTGCCAAGAGGACTTGAAAGCGGGGCAGAATTGCAGGAAACCGATTTCAGGAGGCAGACTGGAATTGCATTGAAAGCATAGGAAAAGAGGCAGAACGTCCACAATGATGCACTTGGCCAAAAAGGGCGTATGCGTTTTTTCCTGAATATATTCAGGAAAAAACGCATACGCCCTTTTTGGCCAACCAAGCAAGCTTGCAAAGGAAATCTGCACTACAATGAAGTCTCACTTCCCCCCGGTCAAAAGGGCCATCTGAAAAAAGTGTAAAATCCAGAAAGGCAGGACAGGCCATGGAGAACTGGGAGCCTTGTTATGCTGATGGGCGGGATGTAAATTGCCAACAGACACTCGGGAGAAGTGTATGGTGTTTCCTGAAACATCTAAAAAACAAAGCAACAGAGCCTAGGGCACTTCCACTTATGGTCCTATAGCTTAGGGAAATTAAAATCAAAAAGACACAGCCACCCCAAAGTTTGGGACGCCTCTGTTTACAAGAACCTCGTTTACAGTACAAGTTCAACATCGCAGAAAGTGAAAAATGGATAAAGAAGTTGTGGTATTTACTTACAAAGCAATATCACTCAGCAATGAAATCTATGTCATCAGGCCCTTAGCAGCACAATGAGTGGATTCAGGTATGATGATTCTAACTGAAATAAGTCACACAGAAACAGAAACATCATAAGATATCAGTAATACACGGAATGTAAACTTGGCTACACAGGAACTGAATTACAGAACAGAACAGGGTCTCAAATTTAGAAAACCAACTTATGCTTGCTTAAGGGGAAAGGTGAGTTGGGGTGCTGCATAAAACCAGAGATTGAAATGAGCACAGATAAAGTTCCTTAAGCCAAATATGGAATAGACAAGAGCTACTCCTTGCTCAACGAAATGGACTCAACACCGCATATTAAATGCCTAAGAATGTACCTGACTAGTAAGTATCTTAAAACCTATGGATTGCTATGTCTCCGAAAGAGAATCAAGCATGTGTACAGGGGCATAAACGCAGCAGTGATAGGATTGGAGAGGTTCGGTGAGCAAATGAAGACCCTTTGAAGTCATATTGCATGGTACCCATTCCACGGGTTTCAACTACCCAGGTTTAAGGTATTCTTCCTTCAGCTAAAACATGCATGTGGAACCTAGAGTATGATCAACCATGTGATCGGGAGACGTGTTCAAATATGTCTCAGTTTTCGTACCCTGGTACTCGGGTGCAACATTCCAGACGCTTTACTAACACCCTCCCGACTTGGAGAGTCAGTCCCTTTAACCTCCTGTTTGGCCCAGTTTGCAATTTCTGCGGAAGATGAACAGGAATAGCGAGAACCAATGAGAGACTAGCTGGAGGTGTCTGGACGGGCAAATTTAACTCTCATTTCCCACCAGGAAGAGGAATTAACCAAAGGCTCAGCGTGCCGTGCCGGAACCAGATTAGGGCCTGAAGCCATCCTGCGGTGTTGCGGCCAGCTCAAAAGAAAGCGAGTTGAAGAAAGGAGCTCAGGGGCACTGTAATTCACAAACCTGCAGAGTTATAAATGACAGCTATCGTCCAAAAATATACTGAAGTAAGGCTGCCAAGAGGACTTGAAAGCGGGGCAGAATTGCAGGAAACCGATTTCAGGAGGCAGACTGGAATTGCATTGAAAGCATAGGAAAAGAGGCAGAACGTCCACAATGATGCACTTGGCCAAAAAGGGCGTATGCGTTTTTTCCTGAATATATTCAGGAAAAAACGCATACGCCCTTTTTGGCCAACCAAGCAAGCTTGCAAAGGAAATCTGCACTACAATGAAGTCTCACTTCCCCCCGGTCAAAAGGGCCATCTGAAAAAAGTGTAAAATCCAGAAAGGCAGGACAGGCCATGGAGAACTGGGAGCCTTGTTATGCTGATGGGCGGGATGTAAATTGCCAACAGACACTCGGGAGAAGTGTATGGTGTTTCCTGAAACATCTAAAAAACAAAGCAACAGAGCCTAGGGCACTTCCACTTATGGTCCTATAGCTTAGGGAAATTAAAATCAAAAAGACACAGCCACCCCAAAGTTTGGGACGCCTCTGTTTACAAGAACCTCGTTTACAGTACAAGTTCAACATCGCAGAAAGTGAAAAATGGATAAAGAAGTTGTGGTATTTACTTACAAAGCAATATCACTCAGCAATGAAATCTATGTCATCAGGCCCTTAGCAGCACAATGAGTGGATTCAGGTATGATGATTCTAACTGAAATAAGTCACACAGAAACAGAAACATCATAAGATATCAGTAATACACGGAATGTAAACTTGGCTACACAGGAACTGAATTACAGAACAGAACAGGGTCTCAAATTTAGAAAACCAACTTATGCTTGCTTAAGGGGAAAGGTGAGTTGGGGTGCTGCATAAAACCAGAGATTGAAATGAGCACAGATAAAGTTCCTTAAGCCAAATATGGAATAGACAAGAGCTACTCCTTGCTCAACGAAATGGACTCAACACCGCATATTAAATGCCTAAGAATGTACCTGACTAGTAAGTATCTTAAAACCTATGGATTGCTATGTCTCCGAAAGAGAATCAAGCATGTGTACAGGGGCATAAACGCAGCAGTGATAGGATTGGAGAGGTTCGGTGAGCAAATGAAGACCCTTTGAAGTCATATTGCATGGTACCCATTCCACGGGTTTCAACTACCCAGGTTTAAGGTATTCTTCCTTCAGCTAAAACATGCATGTGGAACCTAGAGTATGATCAACCATGTGATCGGGAGACGTGTTCAAATATGTCTCAGTTTTCGTACCCTGGTACTCGGGTGCAACATTCCAGACGCTTTACTAACACCCTCCCGACTTGGAGAGTCAGTCCCTTTAACCTCCTGTTTGGCCCAGTTTGCAATTTCTGCGGAAGATGAACAGGAATAGCGAGAACCAATGAGAGACTAGCTGGAGGTGTCTGGACGGGCAAATTTAACTCTCATTTCCCACCAGGAAGAGGAATTAACCAAAGGCTCAGCGTGCCGTGCCGGAACCAGATTAGGGCCTGAAGCCATCCTGCGGTGTTGCGGCCAGCTCAAAAGAAAGCGAGTTGAAGAAAGGAGCTCAGGGGCACTGTAATTCACAAACCTGCAGAGTTATAAATGACAGCTATCGTCCAAAAATATACTGAAGTAAGGCTGCCAAGAGGACTTGAAAGCGGGGCAGAATTGCAGGAAACCGATTTCAGGAGGTAGACTGGAATTGCATTGAAAGCATAGGAAAAGAGGCAGAACGTCCACAATGATGCACTTGGCCAAAAAGGGCGTATGCGTTTTTTCTGGAATATATTCAGGAAAAAACGCATACGCCCTTTTTGGCCAACCAAGCAAGCTTGCAAAGGAAATCTGCACTACAATGAAGTCTCACTTCCCCCCGGTCAAAAGGGCCATCTGAAAAAAGTGTAAAATCCAGAAAGGCAGGACAGGCCATGGAGAACTGGGAGCCTTGTTATGCTGATGGGCGGGATGTAAATTGCCAACAGACACTCGGGAGAAGTGTATGGTGTTTCCTGAAACATCTAAAAAACAAAGCAACAGAGCCTAGGGCACTTCCACTTATGGTCCTATAGCTTAGGGAAATTAAAATCAAAAAGACACAGCCACCCCAAAGTTTGGGACGCCTCTGTTTACAAGAACCTCGTTTACAGTACAAGTTCAACATCGCAGAAAGTGAAAAATGGATAAAGAAGTTGTGGTATTTACTTACAAAGCAATATCACTCAGCAATGAAATCTATGTCATCAGGCCCTTAGCAGCACAATGAGTGGATTCAGGTATGATGATTCTAACTGAAATAAGTCACACAGAAAAAGAAACATCATAAGATATCAGTAATACACGGAATGTAAACTTGGCTACACAGGAACTGAATTACAGAACAGAACAGGGTCTCAAATTTAGAAAACCAACTTATGCTTGCTTAAGGGGAAAGGTGAGTTGGGGTGCTGCATAAAACCAGAGATTGAAATGAGCACAGATAAAGTTCCTTAAGCCAAATATGGAATAGACAAGAGCTACTCCTTGCTCAACGAAATGGACTCAACACCGCATATTAAATGCCTAAGAATGTACCTGACTAGTAAGTATCTTAAAACCTATGGATTGCTACGTCTCCGAAAGAGAATCAAGCATGTGTACAGGGGCATAAACGCAGCAGTGATAGGATTGGAGAGGTTCGGTGAGCAAATGAAGACCCTTTGAAGTCATATTGCATGGTACCCATTCCACGGGTTTCAACTACCCAGGTTTAAGGTATTCTTCCTTCAGCTAAAACATGCATGTGGAACCTAGAGTATGATCAACCATGTGATCGGGAGACGTGTTCAAATATGTCTCAGTTTTCGTACCCTGGTACTCGGGTGCAACATTCCAGACGCTTTACTAACACCCTCCCGACTTGGAGAGTCAGTCCCTTTAACCTCCTGTTTGGCCCAGTTTGCAATTTCTGCGGAAGATGAACAGGAATAGCGAGAACCAATGAGAGACTAGCTGGAGGTGTCTGGACGGGCAAATTTAACTCTCATTTCCCACCAGGAAGAGGAATTAACCAAAGGCTCAGCGTGCCGTGCCGGAACCAGATTAGGGCCTGAAGCCATCCTGCGGTGTTGCGGCCAGCTCAAAAGAAAGCGAGTTGAAGAAAGGAGCTCAGGGGCACTGTAATTCACAAACCTGCAGAGTTATAAATGACAGCTATCGTCCAAAAATATACTGAAGTAAGGCTGCCAAGAGGACTTGAAAGCGGGGCAGAATTGCAGGAAACCGATTTCAGGAGGCAGACTGGAATTGCATTGAAAGCATAGGAAAAGAGGCAGAACGTCCACAATGATGCACTTGGCCAAAAAGGGCGTATGCGTTTTTTCCTGAATATATTCAGGAAAAAACGCATACGCCCTTTTTGGCCAACCAAGCAAGCTTGCAAAGGAAATCTGCACTACAATGAAGTCTCACTTCCCCCCGGTCAAAAGGGCCATCTGAAAAAAGTGTAAAATCCAGAAAGGCAGGACAGGCCATGGAGAACTGGGAGCCTTGTTATGCTGATGGGCGGGATGTAAATTGCCAACAGACACTCGGGAGAAGTGTATGGTGTTTCCTGAAACATCTAAAAAACAAAGCAACAGAGCCTAGGGCACTTCCACTTATGGTCCTATAGCTTAGGGAAATTAAAATCAAAAAGACACAGCCACCCCAAAGTTTGGGACGCCTCTGTTTACAAGAACCTCGTTTACAGTACAAGTTCAACATCGCAGAAAGTGAAAAATGGATAAAGAAGTTGTGGTATTTACTTACAAAGCAATATCACTCAGCAATGAAATCTATGTCATCAGGCCCTTAGCAGCACAATGAGTGGATTCAGGTATGATGATTCTAACTGAAATAAGTCACACAGAAAAAGAAACATCATAAGATATCAGTAATACACGGAATGTAAACTTGGCTACACAGGAACTGAATTACAGAACAGAACAGGGTCTCAAATTTAGAAAACCAACTTATGCTTGCTTAAGGGGAAAGGTGAGTTGGGGTGCTGCATAAAACCAGAGATTGAAATGAGCACAGATAAAGTTCCTTAAGCCAAATATGGAATAGACAAGAGCTACTCCTTGCTCAACGAAATGGACTCAACACCGCATATTAAATGCCTAAGAATGTACCTGACTAGTAAGTATCTTAAAACCTATGGATTGCTATGTCTCCGAAAGAGAATCAAGCATGTGTACAGGGGCATAAACGCAGCAGTGATAGGATTGGAGAGGTTCGGTGAGCAAATGAAGACCCTTTGAAGTCATATTGCATGGTACCCATTCCACGGGTTTCAACTACCCAGGTTTAAGGTATTCTTCCTTCAGCTAAAACATGCATGTGGAACCTAGAGTATGATCAACCATGTGATCGGGAGACGTGTTCAAATATGTCTCAGTTTTCGTACCCTGGTACTCGGGTGCAACATTCCAGACGCTTTACTAACACCCTCCCGCCTTGGAGAGTCAGTCCCTTTAACCTCCTGTTTGGCCCAGTTTGCAATTTCTGCGGAAGATGAACAGGAATAGCGAGAACCAATGAGAGACTAGCTGGAGGTGTCTGGACGGGCAAATTTAACTCTCATTTCCCACCAGGAAGAGGAATTAACCAAAGGCTCAGCGTGCCGTGCCGGAACCAGATTAGGGCCTGAAGCCATCCTGCGGTGTTGCGGCCAGCTCAAAAGAAAGCGAGTTGAAGAAAGGAGCTCAGGGGCACTGTAATTCACAAACCTGCAGAGTTATAAATGACAGCTATCGTCCAAAAATATACTGAAGTAAGGCTGCCAAGAGGACTTGAAAGCGGGGCAGAATTGCAGGAAACCGATTTCAGGAGGTAGACTGGAATTGCATTGAAAGCATAGGAAAAGAGGCAGAACGTCCACAATGATGCACTTGGCCAAAAAGGGCGTATGCGTTTTTTCCTGAATATATTCAGGAAAAAACGCATACGCCCTTTTTGGCCAACCAAGCAAGCTTGCAAAGGAAATCTACACTACAATGAAGTCTCACTTCCCCCCGGTCAAAAGGGCCATCTGAAAAAAGTGTAAAATCCAGAAAGGCAGGACAGGCCATGGAGAACTGGGAGCCTTGTTATGCTGATGGGCGGGATGTAAATTGCCAACAGACACTCGGGAGAAGTGTATGGTGTTTCCTGAAACATCTAAAAAACAAAGCAACAGAGCCTAGGGCACTTCCACTTATGGTCCTATAGCTTAGGGAAATTAAAATCAAAAAGACACAGCCACCCCAAAGTTTGGGACGCCTCTGTTTACAAGAACCTCGTTTACAGTACAAGTTCAACATCGCAGAAAGTGAAAAATGGATAAAGAAGTTGTGGTATTTACTTACAAAGCAATATCACTCAGCAATGAAATCTATGTCATCAGGCCCTTAGCAGCACAATGAGTGGATTCAGGTATGATGATTCTAACTGAAATAAGTCACACAGAAAAAGAAACATCATAAGATATCAGTAATACACGGAATGTAAACTTGGCTACACAGGAACTGAATTACAGAACAGAACAGGGTCTCAAATTTAGAAAACCAACTTATGCTTGCTTAAGGGGAAAGGTGAGTTGGGGTGCTGCATAAAACCAGAGATTGAAATGAGCACAGATAAAGTTCCTTAAGCCAAATATGGAATAGACAAGAGCTACTCCTTGCTCAACGAAATGGACTCAACACCGCATATTAAATGCCTAAGAATGTACCTGACTAGTAAGTATCTTAAAACCTATGGATTGCTATGTCTCCGAAAGAGAATCAAGCATGTGTACAGGGGCATAAACGCAGCAGTGATAGGATTGGAGAGGTTCGGTGAGCAAATGAAGACCCTTTGAAGTCATATTGCATGGTACCCATTCCACGGGTTTCAACTACCCAGGTTTAAGGTATTCTTCCTTCAGCTAAAACATGCATGTGGAACCTAGAGTATGATCAACCATGTGATCGGGAGACGTGTTCAAATATGTCTCAGTTTTCGTACCCTGGTACTCGGGTGCAACATTCCAGACGCTTTACTAACACCCTCCCGCCTTGGAGAGTCAGTCCCTTTAACCTCCTGTTTGGCCCAGTTTGCAATTTCTGCGGAAGATGAACAGGAATAGCGAGAACCAATGAGAGACTAGCTGGAGGTGTCTGGACGGGCAAATTTAACTCTCATTTCCCACCAGGAAGAGGAATTAACCAAAGGCTCAGCGTGCCGTGCCGGAACCAGATTAGGGCCTGAAGCCATCCTGCGGTGTTGCGGCCAGCTCAAAAGAAAGCGAGTTGAAGAAAGGAGCTCAGGGGCACTGTAATTCACAAACCTGCAGAGTTATAAATGACAGCTATCGTCCAAAAATATACTGAAGTAAGGCTGCCAAGAGGACTTGAAAGCGGGGCAGAATTGCAGGAAACCGATTTCAGGAGGTAGACTGGAATTGCATTGAAAGCATAGGAAAAGAGGCAGAACGTCCACAATGATGCACTTGGCCAAAAAGGGCGTATGCGTTTTTTCCTGAATATATTCAGGAAAAAACGCATACGCCCTTTTTGGCCAACCAAGCAAGCTTGCAAAGGAAATCTACACTACAATGAAGTCTCACTTCCCCCCGGTCAAAAGGGCCATCTGAAAAAAGTGTAAAATCCAGAAAGGCAGGACAGGCCATGGAGAACTGGGAGCCTTGTTATGCTGATGGGCGGGATGTAAATTGCCAACAGACACTCGGGAGAAGTGTATGGTGTTTCCTGAAACATCTAAAAAACAAAGCAACAGAGCCTAGGGCACTTCCACTTATGGTCCTATAGCTTAGGGAAATTAAAATCAAAAAGACACAGCCACCCCAAAGTTTGGGACGCCTCTGTTTACAAGAACCTCGTTTACAGTACAAGTTCAACATCGCAGAAAGTGAAAAATGGATAAAGAAGTTGTGGTATTTACTTACAAAGCAATATCACTCAGCAATGAAATCTATGTCATCAGGCCCTTAGCAGCACAATGAGTGGATTCAGGTATGATGATTCTAACTGAAATAAGTCACACAGAAAAAGAAACATCATAAGATATCAGTAATACACGGAATGTAAACTTGGCTACACAGGAACTGAATTACAGAACAGAACAGGGTCTCAAATTTAGAAAACCAACTTATGCTTGCTTAAGGGGAAAGGTGAGTTGGGGTGCTGCATAAAACCAGAGATTGAAATGAGCACAGATAAAGTTCCTTAAGCCAAATATGGAATAGACAAGAGCTACTCCTTGCTCAACGAAATGGACTCAACACCGCATATTAAATGCCTAAGAATGTACCTGACTAGTAAGTATCTTAAAACCTATGGATTGCTATGTCTCCGAAAGAGAATCAAACATGTGTACAGGGGCATAAACGCAGCAGTGATAGGATTGGAGAGGTTCGGTGAGCAAATGAAGACCCTTTGAAGTCATATTGCATGGTACCCATTCCACGGGTTTCAACTACCCAGGTTTAAGGTATTCTTCCTTCAGCTAAAACATGCATGTGGAACCTAGAGTATGATCAACCATGTGATCGGGAGACGTGTTCAAATATGTCTCAGTTTTCGTACCCTGGTACTCGGGTGCAACATTCCAGACGCTTTACTAACACCCTCCCGACTTGGAGAGTCAGTCCCTTTAACCTCCTGTTTGGCCCAGTTTGCAATTTCTGCGGAAGATGAACAGGAATAGTGAGAACCAATGAGAGACTAGCTGGAGGTGTCTGGACGGGCAAATTTAACTCTCATTTCCCACCAGGAAGAGGAATTAACCAAAGTCTCAGCGTGCCGTGCCAGAACCAGATTAGGGCCTGAAGCCATCCTGCGGTGTTGCGGCCAGCTCAAAAGAAAGCGAGTTGAAGAAAGGAGCTCAGGGGCACTGTAATTCACAAACCTGCAGAGTTATAAATGACAGCTATCGTCCAAAAATATACTGAAGTAAGGCTGCCAAGAGGACTTGAAAGCGGGGCAGAATTGCAGGAAACCGATTTCAGGAGGCAGACTGGAATTGCATTGAAAGCATAGGAAAAGAGGCAGAACGTCCACAATGATGCACTTGGCCAAAAAGGGCGTATGCGTTTTTTCCTGAATATATTCAGGAAAAAACGCATACGCCCTTTTTGGCCAACCAAGCAAGCTTGCAAAGGAAATCTGCACTACAATGAAGTCTCACTTCCCCCCGGTCAAAAGGGCCATCTGAAAAAAGTGTAAAATGCAGAAAGGCAGGACAGGCCATGGAGAACTGGGAGCCTTGTTATGCTGATGGGCGGGATGTAAATTGCCAACAGACACTCGGGAGAAGTGTATGGTGTTTCCTGAAACATCTAAAAAACAAAGCAACAGAGCCTAGGGCACTTCCACTTATGGTCCTATAGCTTAGGGAAATTAAAATCAAAAAGACACAGCCACCCCAAACATTGGGACGCCTCTGTTTACAAGAACCTCGTTTACAGTACAAGTTCAACATCGCAGAAAGTGAAAAATGGATAAAGAAGTTGTGGTATTTACTTACAAAGCAATATCACTCAGCAATGAAATCTATGTCATCAGGCCCTTAGCAGCACAATGAGTGGATTCAGGTATGATGATTCTAACTGAAATAAGTCACACAGAAAAAGAACCATCATAAGATGTCAGTAATACACGGAATGTAAACTTGGCTACACAGGAACTGAATTACAGAACAGAACAGGGTCTCAAATTTAGAAAACCAACTTATGCTTGCTTAAGGGGAAAGGTGAGTTGGGGTGCTGCATAAAACCAGAGATTGAAATGAGCACAGATAAAGTTCCTTAAGCCAAATATGGAATAGACAAGAGCTACTCCTTGCTCAACGAAATGGACTCAACACCGCATATTAAATGCCTAAGAATGTACCTGACTAGTAAGTATCTTAAAACCTATGGATTGCTATGTCTCCGAAAGAGAATCAAGCATGTGTACAGGGGCATAAACGCAGCAGTGATAGGATTGGAGAGGTTCGGTGAGCAAATGAAGACCCTTTGAAGTCATATTGCATGGTACCCATTCCACGGGTTTCAACTACCCAGGTTTAAGGTATTCTTCCTTCAGCTAAAACATGCATGTGGAACCTAGAGTATGATCAACCATGTGATCGGGAGACGTGTTCAAATATGTCTCAGTTTTCGTACCCTGGTACTCGGGTGCAACATTCCAGACGCTTTACTAACACCCTCCCGACTTGGAGAGTCAGTCCCTTTAACCTCCTGTTTGGCCCAGTTTGCAATTTCTGCGGAAGATGAACAGGAATAGCGAGAACCAATGAGAGACTAGCTGGAGGTGTCTGGACGGGCAAATTTAACTCTCATTTCCCACCAGGAAGAGGAATTAACCAAAGGCTCAGCGTGCCGTGCCGGAACCAGATTAGGGCCTGAAGCCATCCTGCGGTGTTGCGGCCAGCTCAAAAGAAAGCGAGTTGAAGAAAGGAGCTCAGGGGCACTGTAATTCACAAACCTGCAGAGTTATAAATGACAGCTATCGTCCAAAAATATACTGAAGTAAGGCTGCCAAGAGGACTTGAAAGCGGGGCAGAATTGCAGGAAACCGATTTCAGGAGGCAGACTGGAATTGCATTGAAAGCATAGGAAAAGAGGCAGAACGTCCACAATGATGCACTTGGCCAAAAAGGGCGTATGCGTTTTTTCCTGAATATATTCAGGAAAAAACGCATACGCTCTTTTTGGCCAACCAAGCCAGCTTGCAAAGGAAATCTACACTACAATGAAGTCTCACTTCCCCCCGGTCAAAAGGGCCATCTGAAAAAAGTGTAAAATCCAGAAAGGCAGGACAGGCCATGGAGAACTGGGAGCCTTGTTATGCTGATGGGCGGGATGTAAATTGCCAACAGACACTCGGGAGAAGTGTATGGTGTTTCCTGAAACATCTAAAAAACAAAGCAACAGAGCCTAGGGCACTTCCACTTATGGTCCTATAGCTTAGGGAAATTAAAATCAAAAAGACACAGCCACCCCAAAGTTTGGGACGCCTCTGTTTACAAGAACCTCGTTTACCGTACAAGTTCAACATCGCAGAAAGTGAAAAATGGATAAAGAAGTTGTGGTATTTACTTACAAAGCAATATCACTCAGCAATGAAATCTATGTCATCAGGCCCTTAGCAGCACAATGAGTGGATTCAGGTATGATGATTCTAACTGAAATAAGTCACACAGAAAAAGAAACATCATAAGATATCAGTAATACACGGAATGTAAACTTGGCTACACAGGAACTGAATTACAGAACAGAACAGGGTCTCAAATTTAGAAAACCAACTTATGCTTGCTTAAGGGGAAAGGTGAGTTGGGGTGCTGCATAAAACCAGAGATTGAAATGAGCACAGATAAAGTTCCTTAAGCCAAATATGGAATAGACAAGAGCTACTCCTTGCTCAACGAAATGGACTCAACACCGCATATTAAATGCCTAAGAATGTACCTGACTAGTAAGTATCTTAAAACCTATGGATTGCTATGTCTCCGAAAGAGAATCAAGCATGTGTACAGGGGCATAAACGCAGCAGTGATAGGATTGGAGAGGTTCGGTGAGCAAATGAAGACCCTTTGAAGTCATATTGCATGGTACCCATTCCACGGGTTTCAACTACCCAGGTTTAAGGTATTCTTCCTTCAGCTAAAACATGCATGTGGAACCTAGAGTATGATCAACCATGTGATCGGGAGACGTGTTCAAATATGTCTCAGTTTTCGTACCCTGGTACTCGGGTGCAACATTCCAGACGCTTTACTAACACCCTCCCGACTTGGAGAGTCAGTCCCTTTAACCTCCTGTTTGGCCCAGTTTGCAATTTCTGCGGAAGATGAACAGGAATAGCGAGAACCAATGAGAGACTAGCTGGAGGTGTCTGGACGGGCAAATTTAACTCTCATTTCCCACCAGGAAGAGGAATTAACCAAAGGCTCAGCGTGCCGTGCCGGAACCAGATTAGGGCCTGAAGCCATCCTGCGGTGTTGCGGCCAGCTCAAAAGAAAGCGAGTTGAAGAAAGGAGCTCAGGGGCACTGTAATTCACAAACCTGCAGAGTTATAAATGACAGCTATCGTCCAAAAATATACTGAAGTAAGGCTGCCAAGAGGACTTGAAAGCGGGGCAGAATTGCAGGAAACCGATTTCAGGAGGCAGACTGGAATTGCATTGAAAGCATAGGAAAAGAGGCAGAACGTCCACAATGATGCACTTGGCCAAAAAGGGCGTATGCGTTTTTTCCTGAATATATTCAGGAAAAAACGCATACGCCCTTTTTGGCCAACCAAGCAAGCTTGCAAAGGAAATCTGCACTACAATGAAGTCTCACTTCCCCCCGGTCAAAAGGGCCATCTGAAAAAAGTGTAAAATCCAGAAAGGCAGGACAGGCCATGGAGAACTGGGAGCCTTGTTATGCTGATGGGCGGGATGTAAATTGCCAACAGACACTCGGGAGAAGTGTATGGTGTTTCCTGAAACATCTAAAAAACAAAGCAACAGAGCCTAGGGCACTTCCACTTATGGTCCTATAGCTTAGGGAAATTAAAATCAAAAAGACACAGCCACCCCAAAGTTTGGGACGCCTCTGTTTACAAGAACCTCGTTTACAGTACAAGTTCAACATCGCAGAAAGTGAAAAATGGATAAAGAAGTTGTGGTATTTACTTACAAAGCAATATCACTCAGCAATGAAATCTATGTCATCAGGCCCTTAGCAGCACAATGAGTGGATTCAGGTATGATGATTCTAACTGAAATAAGTCACACAGAAACAGAAACATCATAAGATATCAGTAATACACGGAATGTAAACTTGGCTACACAGGAACTGAATTACAGAACAGAACAGGGTCTCAAATTTAGAAAACCAACTTATGCTTGCTTAAGGGGAAAGGTGAGTTGGGGTGCTGCATAAAACCAGAGATTGAAATGAGCACAGATAAAGTTCCTTAAGCCAAATATGGAATAGACAAGAGCTACTCCTTGCTCAACGAAATGGACTCAACACCGCATATTAAATGCCTAAGAATGTACCTGACTAGTAAGTATCTTAAAACCTATGGATTGCTATGTCTCCGAAAGAGAATCAAGCATGTGTACAGGGGCATAAACGCAGCAGTGATAGGATTGGAGAGGTTCGGTGAGCAAATGAAGACCCTTTGAAGTCATATTGCATGGTACCCATTCCACGGGTTTCAACTACCCAGGTTTAAGGTATTCTTCCTTCAGCTAAAACATGCATGTGGAACCTAGAGTATGATCAACCATGTGATCGGGAGACGTGTTCAAATATGTCTCAGTTTTCGTACCCTGGTACTCGGGTGCAACATTCCAGACGCTTTACTAACACCCTCCCGACTTGGAGAGTCAGTCCCTTTAACCTCCTGTTTGGCCCAGTTTGCAATTTCTGCGGAAGATGAACAGGAATAGCGAGAACCAATGAGAGACTAGCTGGAGGTGTCTGGACGGGCAAATTTAACTCTCATTTCCCACCAGGAAGAGGAATTAACCAAAGGCTCAGCGTGCCGTGCCGGAACCAGATTAGGGCCTGAAGCCATCCTGCGGTGTTGCGGCCAGCTCAAAAGAAAGCGAGTTGAAGAAAGGAGCTCAGGGGCACTGTAATTCACAAACCTGCAGAGTTATAAATGACAGCTATCGTCCAAAAATATACTGAAGTAAGGCTGCCAAGAGGACTTGAAAGCGGGGCAGAATTGCAGGAAACCGATTTCAGGAGGTAGACTGGAATTGCATTGAAAGCATAGGAAAAGAGGCAGAACGTCCACAATGATGCACTTGGCCAAAAAGGGCGTATGCGTTTTTTCTGGAATATATTCAGGAAAAAACGCATACGCCCTTTTTGGCCAACCAAGCAAGCTTGCAAAGGAAATCTGCACTACAATGAAGTCTCACTTCCCCCCGGTCAAAAGGGCCATCTGAAAAAAGTGTAAAATCCAGAAAGGCAGGACAGGCCATGGAGAACTGGGAGCCTTGTTATGCTGATGGGCGGGATGTAAATTGCCAACAGACACTCGGGAGAAGTGTATGGTGTTTCCTGAAACATCTAAAAAACAAAGCAACAGAGCCTAGGGCACTTCCACTTATGGTCCTATAGCTTAGGGAAATTAAAATCAAAAAGACACAGCCACCCCAAAGTTTGGGACGCCTCTGTTTACAAGAACCTCGTTTACAGTACAAGTTCAACATCGCAGAAAGTGAAAAATGGATAAAGAAGTTGTGGTATTTACTTACAAAGCAATATCACTCAGCAATGAAATCTATGTCATCAGGCCCTTAGCAGCACAATGAGTGGATTCAGGTATGATGATTCTAACTGAAATAAGTCACACAGAAAAAGAAACATCATAAGATATCAGTAATACACGGAATGTAAACTTGGCTACACAGGAACTGAATTACAGAACAGAACAGGGTCTCAAATTTAGAAAACCAACTTATGCTTGCTTAAGGGGAAAGGTGAGTTGGGGTGCTGCATAAAACCAGAGATTGAAATGAGCACAGATAAAGTTCCTTAAGCCAAATATGGAATAGACAAGAGCTACTCCTTGCTCAACGAAATGGACTCAACACCGCATATTAAATGCCTAAGAATGTACCTGACTAGTAAGTATCTTAAAACCTATGGATTGCTATGTCTCCGAAAGAGAATCAAGCATGTGTACAGGGGCATAAACGCAGCAGTGATAGGATTGGAGAGGTTCGGTGAGCAAATGAAGACCCTTTGAAGTCATATTGCATGGTACCCATTCCACGGGTTTCAACTACCCAGGTTTAAGGTATTCTTCCTTCAGCTAAAACATGCATGTGGAACCTAGAGTATGATCAACCATGTGATCGGGAGACGTGTTCAAATATGTCTCAGTTTTTGTACCCTGGTACTCGGGTGCAACATTCCAGACGCTTTACTAACACCCTCCCGACTTGGAGAGTCAGTCCCTTTAACCTCCTGTTTGGCCCAGTTTGCAATTTCTGCGGAAGATGAACAGGAATAGCGAGAACCAATGAGAGACTAGCTGGAGGTGTCTGGACGGGCAAATTTAACTCTCATTTCCCACCAGGAAGAGGAATTAACCAAAGGCTCAGCGTGCCGTGCCGGAACCAGATTAGGGCCTGAAGCCATCCTGCGGTGTTGCGGCCAGCTCAAAAGAAAGCGAGTTGAAGAAAGGAGCTCAGGGGCACTGTAATTCACAAACCTGCAGAGTTATAAATGACAGCTATCGTCCAAAAATATACTGAAGTAAGGCTGCCAAGAGGACTTGAAAGCGGGGCAGAATTGCAGGAAACCGATTTCAGGAGGTAGACTGGAATTGCATTGAAAGCATAGGAAAAGAGGCAGAACGTCCACAATGATGCACTTGGCCAAAAAGGGCGTATGCGTTTTTTCTGGAATATATTCAGGAAAAAACGCATACGCCCTTTTTGGCCAACCAAGCAAGCTTGCAAAGGAAATCTGCACTACAATGAAGTCTCACTTCCCCCCGGTCAAAAGGGCCATCTGAAAAAAGTGTAAAATCCAGAAAGGCAGGACAGGCCATGGAGAACTGGGAGCCTTGTTATGCTGATGGGCGGGATGTAAATTGCCAACAGACACTCGGGAGAAGTGTATGGTGTTTCCTGAAACATCTAAAAAACAAAGCAACAGAGCCTAGGGCACTTCCACTTATGGTCCTATAGCTTAGGGAAATTAAAATCAAAAAGACACAGCCACCCCAAAGTTTGGGACGCCTCTGTTTACAAGAACCTCGTTTACAGTACAAGTTCAACATCGCAGAAAGTGAAAAATGGATAAAGAAGTTGTGGTATTTACTTACAAAGCAATATCACTCAGCAATGAAATCTATGTCATCAGGCCCTTAGCAGCACAATGAGTGGATTCAGGTATGATGATTCTAACTGAAATAAGTCACACAGAAAAAGAAACATCATAAGATATCAGTAATACACGGAATGTAAACTTGGCTACACAGGAACTGAATTACAGAACAGAACAGGGTCTCAAATTTAGAAAACCAACTTATGCTTGCTTAAGGGGAAAGGTGAGTTGGGGTGCTGCATAAAACCAGAGATTGAAATGAGCACAGATAAAGTTCCTTAAGCCAAATATGGAATAGACAAGAGCTACTCCTTGCTCAACGAAATGGACTCAACACCGCATATTAAATGCCTAAGAATGTACCTGACTAGTAAGTATCTTAAAACCTATGGATTGCTATGTCTCCGAAAGAGAATCAAGCATGTGTACAGGGGCATAAACGCAGCAGTGATAGGATTGGAGAGGTTCGGTGAGCAAATGAAGACCCTTTGAAGTCATATTGCATGGTACCCATTCCACGGGTTTCAACTACCCAGGTTTAAGGTATTCTTCCTTCAGCTAAAACATGCATGTGGAACCTAGAGTATGATCAACCATGTGATCGGGAGACGTGTTCAAATATGTCTCAGTTTTTGTACCCTGGTACTCGGGTGCAACATTCCAGACGCTTTACTAACACCCTCCCGACTTGGAGAGTCAGTCCCTTTAACCTCCTGTTTGGCCCAGTTTGCAATTTCTGCGGAAGATGAACAGGAATAGCGAGAACCAATGAGAGACTAGCTGGAGGTGTCTGGACGGGCAAATTTAACTCTCATTTCCCACCAGGAAGAGGAATTAACCAAAGGCTCAGCGTGCCGTGCCGGAACCAGATTAGGGCCTGAAGCCATCCTGCGGTGTTGCGGCCAGCTCAAAAGAAAGCGAGTTGAAGAAAGGAGCTCAGGGGCACTGTAATTCACAAACCTGCAGAGTTATAAATGACAGCTATCGTCCAAAAATATACTGAAGTAAGGCTGCCAAGAGGACTTGAAAGCGGGGCAGAATTGCAGGAAACCGATTTCAGGAGGTAGACTGGAATTGCATTGAAAGCATAGGAAAAGAGGCAGAACGTCCACAATGATGCACTTGGCCAAAAAGGGCGTATGCGTTTTTTCCTGAATATATTCAGGAAAAAACGCATACGCCCTTTTTGGCCAACCAAGCAAGCTTGCAAAGGAAATCTGCACTACAATGAAGTCTCACTTCCCCCCGGTCAAAAGGGCCATCTGAAAAAAGTGTAAAATCCAGAAAGGCAGGACAGGCCATGGAGAACTGGGAGCCTTGTTATGCTGATGGGCGGGATGTAAATTGCCAACAGACACTCGGGAGAAGTGTATGGTGTTTCCTGAAACATCTAAAAAACAAAGCAACAGAGCCTAGGGCACTTCCACTTATGGTCCTATAGCTTAGGGAAATTAAAATCAAAAAGACACAGCCACCCCAAAGTTTGGGACGCCTCTGTTTACAAGAACCTCGTTTACAGTACAAGTTCAACATCGCAGAAAGTGAAAAATGGATAAAGAAGTTGTGGTATTTACTTACAAAGCAATATCACTCAGCAATGAAATCTATGTCATCAGGCCCTTAGCAGCACAATGAGTGGATTCAGGTATGATGATTCTAACTGAAATAAGTCACACAGAAAAAGAAACATCATAAGATATCAGTAATACACGGAATGTAAACTTGGCTACACAGGAACTGAATTACAGAACAGAACAGGGTCTCAAATTTAGAAAACCAACTTATGCTTGCTTAAGGGGAAAGGTGAGTTGGGGTGCTGCATAAAACCAGAGATTGAAATGAGCACAGATAAAGTTCCTTAAGCCAAATATGGAATAGACAAGAGCTACTCCTTGCTCAACGAAATGGACTCAACACCGCATATTAAATGCCTAAGAATGTACCTGACTAGTAAGTATCTTAAAACCTATGGATTGCTATGTCTCCGAAAGAGAATCAAGCATGTGTACAGGGGCATAAACGCAGCAGTGATAGGATTGGAGAGGTTCGGTGAGCAAATGAAGACCCTTTGAAGTCATATTGCATGGTACCCATTCCACGGGTTTCAACTACCCAGGTTTAAGGTATTCTTCCTTCAGCTAAAACATGCATGTGGAACCTAGAGTATGATCAACCATGTGATCGGGAGACGTGTTCAAATATGTCTCAGTTTTTGTACCCTGGTACTCGGGTGCAACATTCCAGACGCTTTACTAACACCCTCCCGACTTGGAGAGTCAGTCCCTTTAACCTCCTGTTTGGCCCAGTTTGCAATTTCTGCGGAAGATGAACAGGAATAGCGAGAACCAATGAGAGACTAGCTGGAGGTGTCTGGACGGGCAAATTTAACTCTCATTTCCCACCAGGAAGAGGAATTAACCAAAGGCTCAGCGTGCCGTGCCGGAACCAGATTAGGGCCTGAAGCCATCCTGCGGTGTTGCGGCCAGCTCAAAAGAAAGCGAGTTGAAGAAAGGAGCTCAGGGGCACTGTAATTCACAAACCTGCAGAGTTATAAATGACAGCTATCGTCCAAAAATATACTGAAGTAAGGCTGCCAAGAGGACTTGAAAGCGGGGCAGAATTGCAGGAAACCGATTTCAGGAGGTAGACTGGAATTGCATTGAAAGCATAGGAAAAGAGGCAGAACGTCCACAATGATGCACTTGGCCAAAAAGGGCGTATGCGTTTTTTCTGGAATATATTCAGGAAAAAACGCATACGCCCTTTTTGGCCAACCAAGCAAGCTTGCAAAGGAAATCTGCACTACAATGAAGTCTCACTTCCCCCCGGTCAAAAGGGCCATCTGAAAAAAGTGTAAAATCCAGAAAGGCAGGACAGGCCATGGAGAACTGGGAGCCTTGTTATGCTGATGGGCGGGATGTAAATTGCCAACAGACACTCGGGAGAAGTGTATGGTGTTTCCTGAAACATCTAAAAAACAAAGCAACAGAGCCTAGGGCACTTCCACTTATGGTCCTATAGCTTAGGGAAATTAAAATCAAAAAGACACAGCCACCCCAAAGTTTGGGACGCCTCTGTTTACAAGAACCTCGTTTACAGTACAAGTTCAACATCGCAGAAAGTGAAAAATGGATAAAGAAGTTGTGGTATTTACTTACAAAGCAATATCACTCAGCAATGAAATCTATGTCATCAGGCCCTTAGCAGCACAATGAGTGGATTCAGGTATGATGATTCTAACTGAAATAAGTCACACAGAAAAAGAAACATCATAAGATATCAGTAATACACGGAATGTAAACTTGGCTACACAGGAACTGAATTACAGAACAGAACAGGGTCTCAAATTTAGAAAACCAACTTATGCTTGCTTAAGGGGAAAGGTGAGTTGGGGTGCTGCATAAAACCAGAGATTGAAATGAGCACAGATAAAGTTCCTTAAGCCAAATATGGAATAGACAAGAGCTACTCCTTGCTCAACGAAATGGACTCAACACCGCATATTAAATGCCTAAGAATGTACCTGACTAGTAAGTATCTTAAAACCTATGGATTGCTATGTCTCCGAAAGAGAATCAAGCATGTGTACAGGGGCATAAACGCAGCAGTGATAGGATTGGAGAGGTTCGGTGAGCAAATGAAGACCCTTTGAAGTCATATTGCATGGTACCCATTCCACGGGTTTCAACTACCCAGGTTTAAGGTATTCTTCCTTCAGCTAAAACATGCATGTGGAACCTAGAGTATGATCAACCATGTGATCGGGAGACGTGTTCAAATATGTCTCAGTTTTTGTACCCTGGTACTCGGGTGCAACATTCCAGACGCTTTACTAACACCCTCCCGACTTGGAGAGTCAGTCCCTTTAACCTCCTGTTTGGCCCAGTTTGCAATTTCTGCGGAAGATGAACAGGAATAGCGAGAACCAATGAGAGACTAGCTGGAGGTGTCTGGACGGGCAAATTTAACTCTCATTTCCCACCAGGAAGAGGAATTAACCAAAGGCTCAGCGTGCCGTGCCGGAACCAGATTAGGGCCTGAAGCCATCCTGCGGTGTTGCGGCCAGCTCAAAAGAAAGCGAGTTGAAGAAAGGAGCTCAGGGGCACTGTAATTCACAAACCTGCAGAGTTATAAATGACAGCTATCGTCCAAAAATATACTGAAGTAAGGCTGCCAAGAGGACTTGAAAGCGGGGCAGAATTGCAGGAAACCGATTTCAGGAGGTAGACTGGAATTGCATTGAAAGCATAGGAAAAGAGGCAGAACGTCCACAATGATGCACTTGGCCAAAAAGGGCGTATGCGTTTTTTCCTGAATATATTCAGGAAAAAACGCATACGCCCTTTTTGGCCAACCAAGCAAGCTTGCAAAGGAAATCTGCACTACAATGAAGTCTCACTTCCCCCCGGTCAAAAGGGCCATCTGAAAAAAGTGTAAAATCCAGAAAGGCAGGACAGGCCATGGAGAACTGGGAGCCTTGTTATGCTGATGGGCGGGATGTAAATTGCCAACAGACACTCGGGAGAAGTGTATGGTGTTTCCTGAAACATCTAAAAAACAAAGCAACAGAGCCTAGGGCACTTCCACTTATGGTCCTATAGCTTAGGGAAATTAAAATCAAAAAGACACAGCCACCCCAAAGTTTGGGACGCCTCTGTTTACAAGAACCTCGTTTACAGTACAAGTTCAACATCGCAGAAAGTGAAAAATGGATAAAGAAGTTGTGGTATTTACTTACAAAGCAATATCACTCAGCAATGAAATCTATGTCATCAGGCCCTTAGCAGCACAATGAGTGGATTCAGGTATGATGATTCTAACTGAAATAAGTCACACAGAAAAAGAAACATCATAAGATATCAGTAATACACGGAATGTAAACTTGGCTACACAGGAACTGAATTACAGAACAGAACAGGGTCTCAAATTTAGAAAACCAACTTATGCTTGCTTAAGGGGAAAGGTGAGTTGGGGTGCTGCATAAAACCAGAGATTGAAATGAGCACAGATAAAGTTCCTTAAGCCAAATATGGAATAGACAAGAGCTACTCCTTGCTCAACGAAATGGACTCAACACCGCATATTAAATGCCTAAGAATGTACCTGACTAGTAAGTATCTTAAAACCTATGGATTGCTATGTCTCCGAAAGAGAATCAAGCATGTGTACAGGGGCATAAACGCAGCAGTGATAGGATTGGAGAGGTTCGGTGAGCAAATGAAGACCCTTTGAAGTCATATTGCATGGTACCCATTCCACGGGTTTCAACTACCCAGGTTTAAGGTATTCTTCCTTCAGCTAAAACATGCATGTGGAACCTAGAGTATGATCAACCATGTGATCGGGAGACGTGTTCAAATATGTCTCAGTTTTCGTACCCTGGTACTCGGGTGCAACATTCCAGACGCTTTACTAACACCCTCCCGCCTTGGAGAGTCAGTCCCTTTAACCTCCTGTTTGGCCCAGTTTGCAATTTCTGCGGAAGATGAACAGGAATAGCGAGAACCAATGAGAGACTAGCTGGAGGTGTCTGGACGGGCAAATTTAACTCTCATTTCCCACCAGGAAGAGGAATTAACCAAAGGCTCAGCGTGCCGTGCCGGAACCAGATTAGGGCCTGAAGCCATCCTGCGGTGTTGCGGCCAGCTCAAAAGAAAGCGAGTTGAAGAAAGGAGCTCAGGGGCACTGTAATTCACAAACCTGCAGAGTTATAAATGACAGCTATCGTCCAAAAATATACTGAAGTAAGGCTGCCAAGAGGACTTGAAAGCGGGGCAGAATTGCAGGAAACCGATTTCAGGAGGTAGACTGGAATTGCATTGAAAGCATAGGAAAAGAGGCAGAACGTCCACAATGATGCACTTGGCCAAAAAGGGCGTATGCGTTTTTTCCTGAATATATTCAGGAAAAAACGCATACGCCCTTTTTGGCCAACCAAGCAAGCTTGCAAAGGAAATCTACACTACAATGAAGTCTCACTTCCCCCCGGTCAAAAGGGCCATCTGAAAAAAGTGTAAAATCCAGAAAGGCAGGACAGGCCATGGAGAACTGGGAGCCTTGTTATGCTGATGGGCGGGATGTAAATTGCCAACAGACACTCGGGAGAAGTGTATGGTGTTTCCTGAAACATCTAAAAAACAAAGCAACAGAGCCTAGGGCACTTCCACTTATGGTCCTATAGCTTAGGGAAATTAAAATCAAAAAGACACAGCCACCCCAAAGTTTGGGACGCCTCTGTTTACAAGAACCTCGTTTACAGTACAAGTTCAACATCGCAGAAAGTGAAAAATGGATAAAGAAGTTGTGGTATTTACTTACAAAGCAATATCACTCAGCAATGAAATCTATGTCATCAGGCCCTTAGCAGCACAATGAGTGGATTCAGGTATGATGATTCTAACTGAAATAAGTCACACAGAAAAAGAAACATCATAAGATATCAGTAATACACGGAATGTAAACTTGGCTACACAGGAACTGAATTACAGAACAGAACAGGGTCTCAAATTTAGAAAACCAACTTATGCTTGCTTAAGGGGAAAGGTGAGTTGGGGTGCTGCATAAAACCAGAGATTGAAATGAGCACAGATAAAGTTCCTTAAGCCAAATATGGAATAGACAAGAGCTACTCCTTGCTCAACGAAATGGACTCAACACCGCATATTAAATGCCTAAGAATGTACCTGACTAGTAAGTATCTTAAAACCTATGGATTGCTATGTCTCCGAAAGAGAATCAAACATGTGTACAGGGGCATAAACGCAGCAGTGATAGGATTGGAGAGGTTCGGTGAGCAAATGAAGACCCTTTGAAGTCATATTGCATGGTACCCATTCCACGGGTTTCAACTACCCAGGTTTAAGGTATTCTTCCTTCAGCTAAAACATGCATGTGGAACCTAGAGTATGATCAACCATGTGATCGGGAGACGTGTTCAAATATGTCTCAGTTTTCGTACCCTGGTACTCGGGTGCAACATTCCAGACGCTTTACTAACACCCTCCCGACTTGGAGAGTCAGTCCCTTTAACCTCCTGTTTGGCCCAGTTTGCAATTTCTGCGGAAGATGAACAGGAATAGTGAGAACCAATGAGAGACTAGCTGGAGGTGTCTGGACGGGCAAATTTAACTCTCATTTCCCACCAGGAAGAGGAATTAACCAAAGTCTCAGCGTGCCGTGCCGGAACCAGATTAGGGCCTGAAGCCATCCTGCGGTGTTGCGGCCAGCTCAAAAGAAAGCGAGTTGAAGAAAGGAGCTCAGGGGCACTGTAATTCACAAACCTGCAGAGTTATAAATGACAGCTATCGTCCAAAAATATACTGAAGTAAGGCTGCCAAGAGGACTTGAAAGCGGGGCAGAATTGCAGGAAACCGATTTCAGGAGGCAGACTGGAATTGCATTGAAAGCATAGGAAAAGAGGCAGAACGTCCACAATGATGCACTTGGCCAAAAAGGGCGTATGCGTTTTTTCCTGAATATATTCAGGAAAAAACGCATACGCCCTTTTTGGCCAACCAAGCAAGCTTGCAAAGGAAATCTGCACTACAATGAAGTCTCACTTCCCCCCGGTCAAAAGGGCCATCTGAAAAAAGTGTAAAATCCAGAAAGGCAGGACAGGCCATGGAGAACTGGGAGCCTTGTTATGCTGATGGGCGGGATGTAAATTGCCAACAGACACTCGGGAGAAGTGTATGGTGTTTCCTGAAACATCTAAAAAACAAAGCAACAGAGCCTAGGGCACTTCCACTTATGGTCCTATAGCTTAGGGAAATTAAAATCAAAAAGACACAGCCACCCCAAACATTGGGACGCCTCTGTTTACAAGAACCTCGTTTACAGTACAAGTTCAACATCGCAGAAAGTGAAAAATGGATAAAGAAGTTGTGGTATTTACTTACAAAGCAATATCACTCAGCAATGAAATCTATGTCATCAGGCCCTTAGCAGCACAATGAGTGGATTCAGGTATGATGATTCTAACTGAAATAAGTCACACAGAAAAAGAACCATCATAAGATGTCAGTAATACACGGAATGTAAACTTGGCTACACAGGAACTGAATTACAGAACAGAACAGGGTCTCAAATTTAGAAAACCAACTTATGCTTGCTTAAGGGGAAAGGTGAGTTGGGGTGCTGCATAAAACCAGAGATTGAAATGAGCACAGATAAAGTTCCTTAAGCCAAATATGGAATAGACAAGAGCTACTCCTTGCTCAACGAAATGGACTCAACACCGCATATTAAATGCCTAAGAATGTACCTGACTAGTAAGTATCTTAAAACCTATGGATTGCTATGTCTCCGAAAGAGAATCAAGCATGTGTACAGGGGCATAAACGCAGCAGTGATAGGATTGGAGAGGTTCGGTGAGCAAATGAAGACCCTTTGAAGTCATATTGCATGGTACCCATTCCACGGGTTTCAACTACCCAGGTTTAAGGTATTCTTCCTTCAGCTAAAACATGCATGTGGAACCTAGAGTATGATCAACCATGTGATCGGGAGACGTGTTCAAATATGTCTCAGTTTTCGTACCCTGGTACTCGGGTGCAACATTCCAGACGCTTTACTAACACCCTCCCGACTTGGAGAGTCAGTCCCTTTAACCTCCTGTTTGGCCCAGTTTGCAATTTCTGCGGAAGATGAACAGGAATAGCGAGAACCAATGAGAGACTAGCTGGAGGTGTCTGGACGGGCAAATTTAACTCTCATTTCCCACCAGGAAGAGGAATTAACCAAAGGCTCAGCGTGCCGTGCCGGAACCAGATTAGGGCCTGAAGCCATCCTGCGGTGTTGCGGCCAGCTCAAAAGAAAGCGAGTTGAAGAAAGGAGCTCAGGGGCACTGTAATTCACAAACCTGCAGAGTTATAAATGACAGCTATCGTCCAAAAATATACTGAAGTAAGGCTGCCAAGAGGACTTGAAAGCGGGGCAGAATTGCAGGAAACCGATTTCAGGAGGCAGACTGGAATTGCATTGAAAGCATAGGAAAAGAGGCAGAACGTCCACAATGATGCACTTGGCCAAAAAGGGCGTATGCGTTTTTTCCTGAATATATTCAGGAAAAAACGCATACGCTCTTTTTGGCCAACCAAGCCAGCTTGCAAAGGAAATCTACACTACAATGAAGTCTCACTTCCCCCCGGTCAAAAGGGCCATCTGAAAAAAGTGTAAAATCCAGAAAGGCAGGACAGGCCATGGAGAACTGGGAGCCTTGTTATGCTGATGGGCGGGATGTAAATTGCCAACAGACACTCGGGAGAAGTGTATGGTGTTTCCTGAAACATCTAAAAAACAAAGCAACAGAGCCTAGGGCACTTCCACTTATGGTCCTATAGCTTAGGGAAATTAAAATCAAAAAGACACAGCCACCCCAAAGTTTGGGACGCCTCTGTTTACAAGAACCTCGTTTACCGTACAAGTTCAACATCGCAGAAAGTGAAAAATGGATAAAGAAGTTGTGGTATTTACTTACAAAGCAATATCACTCAGCAATGAAATCTATGTCATCAGGCCCTTAGCAGCACAATGAGTGGATTCAGGTATGATGATTCTAACTGAAATAAGTCACACAGAAAAAGAAACATCATAAGATATCAGTAATACACGGAATGTAAACTTGGCTACACAGGAACTGAATTACAGAACAGAACAGGGTCTCAAATTTAGAAAACCAACTTATGCTTGCTTAAGGGGAAAGGTGAGTTGGGGTGCTGCATAAAACCAGAGATTGAAATGAGCACAGATAAAGTTCCTTAAGCCAAATATGGAATAGACAAGAGCTACTCCTTGCTCAACGAAATGGACTCAACACCGCATATTAAATGCCTAAGAATGTACCTGACTAGTAAGTATCTTAAAACCTATGGATTGCTATGTCTCCGAAAGAGAATCAAGCATGTGTACAGGGGCATAAACGCAGCAGTGATAGGATTGGAGAGGTTCGGTGAGCAAATGAAGACCCTTTGAAGTCATATTGCATGGTACCCATTCCACGGGTTTCAACTACCCAGGTTTAAGGTATTCTTCCTTCAGCTAAAACATGCATGTGGAACCTAGAGTATGATCAACCATGTGATCGGGAGACGTGTTCAAATATGTCTCAGTTTTCGTACCCTGGTACTCGGGTGCAACATTCCAGACGCTTTACTAACACCCTCCCGACTTGGAGAGTCAGTCCCTTTAACCTCCTGTTTGGCCCAGTTTGCAATTTCTGCGGAAGATGAACAGGAATAGCGAGAACCAATGAGAGACTAGCTGGAGGTGTCTGGACGGGCAAATTTAACTCTCATTTCCCACCAGGAAGAGGAATTAACCAAAGGCTCAGCGTGCCGTGCCGGAACCAGATTAGGGCCTGAAGCCATCCTGCGGTGTTGCGGCCAGCTCAAAAGAAAGCGAGTTGAAGAAAGGAGCTCAGGGGCACTGTAATTCACAAACCTGCAGAGTTATAAATGACAGCTATCGTCCAAAAATATACTGAAGTAAGGCTGCCAAGAGGACTTGAAAGCGGGGCAGAATTGCAGGAAACCGATTTCAGGAGGCAGACTGGAATTGCATTGAAAGCATAGGAAAAGAGGCAGAACGTCCACAATGATGCACTTGGCCAAAAAGGGCGTATGCGTTTTTTCCTGAATATATTCAGGAAAAAACGCATACGCCCTTTTTGGCCAACCAAGCAAGCTTGCAAAGGAAATCTGCACTACAATGAAGTCTCACTTCCCCCCGGTCAAAAGGGCCATCTGAAAAAAGTGTAAAATCCAGAAAGGCAGGACAGGCCATGGAGAACTGGGAGCCTTGTTATGCTGATGGGCGGGATGTAAATTGCCAACAGACACTCGGGAGAAGTGTATGGTGTTTCCTGAAACATCTAAAAAACAAAGCAACAGAGCCTAGGGCACTTCCACTTATGGTCCTATAGCTTAGGGAAATTAAAATCAAAAAGACACAGCCACCCCAAAGTTTGGGACGCCTCTGTTTACAAGAACCTCGTTTACAGTACAAGTTCAACATCGCAGAAAGTGAAAAATGGATAAAGAAGTTGTGGTATTTACTTACAAAGCAATATCACTCAGCAATGAAATCTATGTCATCAGGCCCTTAGCAGCACAATGAGTGGATTCAGGTATGATGATTCTAACTGAAATAAGTCACACAGAAACAGAAACATCATAAGATATCAGTAATACACGGAATGTAAACTTGGCTACACAGGAACTGAATTACAGAACAGAACAGGGTCTCAAATTTAGAAAACCAACTTATGCTTGCTTAAGGGGAAAGGTGAGTTGGGGTGCTGCATAAAACCAGAGATTGAAATGAGCACAGATAAAGTTCCTTAAGCCAAATATGGAATAGACAAGAGCTACTCCTTGCTCAACGAAATGGACTCAACACCGCATATTAAATGCCTAAGAATGTACCTGACTAGTAAGTATCTTAAAACCTATGGATTGCTATGTCTCCGAAAGAGAATCAAGCATGTGTACAGGGGCATAAACGCAGCAGTGATAGGATTGGAGAGGTTCGGTGAGCAAATGAAGACCCTTTGAAGTCATATTGCATGGTACCCATTCCACGGGTTTCAACTACCCAGGTTTAAGGTATTCTTCCTTCAGCTAAAACATGCATGTGGAACCTAGAGTATGATCAACCATGTGATCGGGAGACGTGTTCAAATATGTCTCAGTTTTCGTACCCTGGTACTCGGGTGCAACATTCCAGACGCTTTACTAACACCCTCCCGACTTGGAGAGTCAGTCCCTTTAACCTCCTGTTTGGCCCAGTTTGCAATTTCTGCGGAAGATGAACAGGAATAGCGAGAACCAATGAGAGACTAGCTGGAGGTGTCTGGACGGGCAAATTTAACTCTCATTTCCCACCAGGAAGAGGAATTAACCAAAGGCTCAGCGTGCCGTGCCGGAACCAGATTAGGGCCTGAAGCCATCCTGCGGTGTTGCGGCCAGCTCAAAAGAAAGCGAGTTGAAGAAAGGAGCTCAGGGGCACTGTAATTCACAAACCTGCAGAGTTATAAATGACAGCTATCGTCCAAAAATATACTGAAGTAAGGCTGCCAAGAGGACTTGAAAGCGGGGCAGAATTGCAGGAAACCGATTTCAGGAGGCAGACTGGAATTGCATTGAAAGCATAGGAAAAGAGGCAGAACGTCCACAATGATGCACTTGGCCAAAAAGGGCGTATGCGTTTTTTCCTGAATATATTCAGGAAAAAACGCATACGCCCTTTTTGGCCAACCAAGCAAGCTTGCAAAGGAAATCTGCACTACAATGAAGTCTCACTTCCCCCCGGTCAAAAGGGCCATCTGAAAAAAGTGTAAAATCCAGAAAGGCAGGACAGGCCATGGAGAACTGGGAGCCTTGTTATGCTGATGGGCGGGATGTAAATTGCCAACAGACACTCGGGAGAAGTGTATGGTGTTTCCTGAAACATCTAAAAAACAAAGCAACAGAGCCTAGGGCACTTCCACTTATGGTCCTATAGCTTAGGGAAATTAAAATCAAAAAGACACAGCCACCCCAAAGTTTGGGACGCCTCTGTTTACAAGAACCTCGTTTACAGTACAAGTTCAACATCGCAGAAAGTGAAAAATGGATAAAGAAGTTGTGGTATTTACTTACAAAGCAATATCACTCAGCAATGAAATCTATGTCATCAGGCCCTTAGCAGCACAATGAGTGGATTCAGGTATGATGATTCTAACTGAAATAAGTCACACAGAAACAGAAACATCATAAGATATCAGTAATACACGGAATGTAAACTTGGCTACACAGGAACTGAATTACAGAACAGAACAGGGTCTCAAATTTAGAAAACCAACTTATGCTTGCTTAAGGGGAAAGGTGAGTTGGGGTGCTGCATAAAACCAGAGATTGAAATGAGCACAGATAAAGTTCCTTAAGCCAAATATGGAATAGACAAGAGCTACTCCTTGCTCAACGAAATGGACTCAACACCGCATATTAAATGCCTAAGAATGTACCTGACTAGTAAGTATCTTAAAACCTATGGATTGCTATGTCTCCGAAAGAGAATCAAGCATGTGTACAGGGGCATAAACGCAGCAGTGATAGGATTGGAGAGGTTCGGTGAGCAAATGAAGACCCTTTGAAGTCATATTGCATGGTACCCATTCCACGGGTTTCAACTACCCAGGTTTAAGGTATTCTTCCTTCAGCTAAAACATGCATGTGGAACCTAGAGTATGATCAACCATGTGATCGGGAGACGTGTTCAAATATGTCTCAGTTTTCGTACCCTGGTACTCGGGTGCAACATTCCAGACGCTTTACTAACACCCTCCCGACTTGGAGAGTCAGTCCCTTTAACCTCCTGTTTGGCCCAGTTTGCAATTTCTGCGGAAGATGAACAGGAATAGCGAGAACCAATGAGAGACTAGCTGGAGGTGTCTGGACGGGCAAATTTAACTCTCATTTCCCACCAGGAAGAGGAATTAACCAAAGGCTCAGCGTGCCGTGCCGGAACCAGATTAGGGCCTGAAGCCATCCTGCGGTGTTGCGGCCAGCTCAAAAGAAAGCGAGTTGAAGAAAGGAGCTCAGGGGCACTGTAATTCACAAACCTGCAGAGTTATAAATGACAGCTATCGTCCAAAAATATACTGAAGTAAGGCTGCCAAGAGGACTTGAAAGCGGGGCAGAATTGCAGGAAACCGATTTCAGGAGGTAGACTGGAATTGCATTGAAAGCATAGGAAAAGAGGCAGAACGTCCACAATGATGCACTTGGCCAAAAAGGGCGTATGCGTTTTTTCTGGAATATATTCAGGAAAAAACGCATACGCCCTTTTTGGCCAACCAAGCAAGCTTGCAAAGGAAATCTGCACTACAATGAAGTCTCACTTCCCCCCGGTCAAAAGGGCCATCTGAAAAAAGTGTAAAATCCAGAAAGGCAGGACAGGCCATGGAGAACTGGGAGCCTTGTTATGCTGATGGGCGGGATGTAAATTGCCAACAGACACTCGGGAGAAGTGTATGGTGTTTCCTGAAACATCTAAAAAACAAAGCAACAGAGCCTAGGGCACTTCCACTTATGGTCCTATAGCTTAGGGAAATTAAAATCAAAAAGACACAGCCACCCCAAAGTTTGGGACGCCTCTGTTTACAAGAACCTCGTTTACAGTACAAGTTCAACATCGCAGAAAGTGAAAAATGGATAAAGAAGTTGTGGTATTTACTTACAAAGCAATATCACTCAGCAATGAAATCTATGTCATCAGGCCCTTAGCAGCACAATGAGTGGATTCAGGTATGATGATTCTAACTGAAATAAGTCACACAGAAAAAGAAACATCATAAGATATCAGTAATACACGGAATGTAAACTTGGCTACACAGGAACTGAATTACAGAACAGAACAGGGTCTCAAATTTAGAAAACCAACTTATGCTTGCTTAAGGGGAAAGGTGAGTTGGGGTGCTGCATAAAACCAGAGATTGAAATGAGCACAGATAAAGTTCCTTAAGCCAAATATGGAATAGACAAGAGCTACTCCTTGCTCAACGAAATGGACTCAACACCGCATATTAAATGCCTAAGAATGTACCTGACTAGTAAGTATCTTAAAACCTATGGATTGCTATGTCTCCGAAAGAGAATCAAGCATGTGTACAGGGGCATAAACGCAGCAGTGATAGGATTGGAGAGGTTCGGTGAGCAAATGAAGACCCTTTGAAGTCATATTGCATGGTACCCATTCCACGGGTTTCAACTACCCAGGTTTAAGGTATTCTTCCTTCAGCTAAAACATGCATGTGGAACCTAGAGTATGATCAACCATGTGATCGGGAGACGTGTTCAAATATGTCTCAGTTTTTGTACCCTGGTACTCGGGTGCAACATTCCAGACGCTTTACTAACACCCTCCCGACTTGGAGAGTCAGTCCCTTTAACCTCCTGTTTGGCCCAGTTTGCAATTTCTGCGGAAGATGAACAGGAATAGCGAGAACCAATGAGAGACTAGCTGGAGGTGTCTGGACGGGCAAATTTAACTCTCATTTCCCACCAGGAAGAGGAATTAACCAAAGGCTCAGCGTGCCGTGCCGGAACCAGATTAGGGCCTGAAGCCATCCTGCGGTGTTGCGGCCAGCTCAAAAGAAAGCGAGTTGAAGAAAGGAGCTCAGGGGCACTGTAATTCACAAACCTGCAGAGTTATAAATGACAGCTATCGTCCAAAAATATACTGAAGTAAGGCTGCCAAGAGGACTTGAAAGCGGGGCAGAATTGCAGGAAACCGATTTCAGGAGGTAGACTGGAATTGCATTGAAAGCATAGGAAAAGAGGCAGAACGTCCACAATGATGCACTTGGCCAAAAAGGGCGTATGCGTTTTTTCCTGAATATATTCAGGAAAAAACGCATACGCCCTTTTTGGCCAACCAAGCAAGCTTGCAAAGGAAATCTGCACTACAATGAAGTCTCACTTCCCCCCGGTCAAAAGGGCCATCTGAAAAAAGTGTAAAATCCAGAAAGGCAGGACAGGCCATGGAGAACTGGGAGCCTTGTTATGCTGATGGGCGGGATGTAAATTGCCAACAGACACTCGGGAGAAGTGTATGGTGTTTCCTGAAACATCTAAAAAACAAAGCAACAGAGCCTAGGGCACTTCCACTTATGGTCCTATAGCTTAGGGAAATTAAAATCAAAAAGACACAGCCACCCCAAAGTTTGGGACGCCTCTGTTTACAAGAACCTCGTTTACAGTACAAGTTCAACATCGCAGAAAGTGAAAAATGGATAAAGAAGTTGTGGTATTTACTTACAAAGCAATATCACTCAGCAATGAAATCTATGTCATCAGGCCCTTAGCAGCACAATGAGTGGATTCAGGTATGATGATTCTAACTGAAATAAGTCACACAGAAACAGAAACATCATAAGATATCAGTAATACACGGAATGTAAACTTGGCTACACAGGAACTGAATTACAGAACAGAACAGGGTCTCAAATTTAGAAAACCAACTTATGCTTGCTTAAGGGGAAAGGTGAGTTGGGGTGCTGCATAAAACCAGAGATTGAAATGAGCACAGATAAAGTTCCTTAAGCCAAATATGGAATAGACAAGAGCTACTCCTTGCTCAACGAAATGGACTCAACACCGCATATTAAATGCCTAAGAATGTACCTGACTAGTAAGTATCTTAAAACCTATGGATTGCTATGTCTCCGAAAGAGAATCAAGCATGTGTACAGGGGCATAAACGCAGCAGTGATAGGATTGGAGAGGTTCGGTGAGCAAATGAAGACCCTTTGAAGTCATATTGCATGGTACCCATTCCACGGGTTTCAACTACCCAGGTTTAAGGTATTCTTCCTTCAGCTAAAACATGCATGTGGAACCTAGAGTATGATCAACCATGTGATCGGGAGACGTGTTCAAATATGTCTCAGTTTTCGTACCCTGGTACTCGGGTGCAACATTCCAGACGCTTTACTAACACCCTCCCGACTTGGAGAGTCAGTCCCTTTAACCTCCTGTTTGGCCCAGTTTGCAATTTCTGCGGAAGATGAACAGGAATAGCGAGAACCAATGAGAGACTAGCTGGAGGTGTCTGGACGGGCAAATTTAACTCTCATTTCCCACCAGGAAGAGGAATTAACCAAAGGCTCAGCGTGCCGTGCCGGAACCAGATTAGGGCCTGAAGCCATCCTGCGGTGTTGCGGCCAGCTCAAAAGAAAGTGAGTTGAAGAAAGGAGCTCAGGGGCACTGTAATTCACAAACCTGCAGAGTTATAAATGACAGCTATCGTCCAAAAATATACTGAAGTAAGGCTGCCAAGAGGACTTGAAAGCGGGGCAGAATTGCAGGAAACCGATTTCAGGAGGTAGACTGGAATTGCATTGAAAGCATAGGAAAAGAGGCAGAACGTCCACAATGATGCACTTGGCCAAAAAGGGCGTATGCGTTTTTTCCTGAATATATTCAGGAAAAAACGCATACGCACTTTTTGGCCAACCAAGCAAGCTTGCAAACGAAATCTACACTACAATGAAGTCTCACTTCCCCCCGGTCAAAAGGGCCATCTGAAAAAAGTGTAAAATCCAGAAAGGCAGGACAGGCCATGGAGAACTGGGAGCCTTGTTATGCTGATGGGCGGGATGTAAATTGCCAACAGACACTCGGGAGAAGTGTATGGTGTTTCCTGAAACATCTAAAAAACAAAGCAACAGAGCCTAGGGCACTTCCACTTATGGTCCTATAGCTTAGGGAAATTAAAATCAAAAAGACACAGCCACCCCAAAGTTTGGGACGCCTCTGTTTACAAGAACCTCGTTTAGCGTACAAGTTCAACATCGCAGAAAGTGAAAAATGGATAAAGAAGTTGTGGTATTTACTTACAAAGCAATATCACTCAGCAATGAAATCTATGTCATCAGGCCCTTAGCAGCACAATGAGTGGATTCAGGTATGATGATTCTAACTGAAATAAGTCACACAGAAACAGAAACATCATAAGATATCAGTAATACACGGAATGTAAACTTGGCTACACAGGAACTGAATTACAGAACAGAACAGGGTCTCAAATTTAGAAAACCAACTTATGCTTGCTTAAGGGGAAAGGTGAGTTGGGGTGCTGCATAAAACCAGAGATTGAAATGAGCACAGATAAAGTTCCTTAAGCCAAATATGGAATAGACAAGAGCTACTCCTTGCTCAACGAAATGGACTCAACACCGCATATTAAATGCCTAAGAATGTACCTGACTAGTAAGTATCTTAAAACCTATGGATTGCTATGTCTCCGAAAGAGAATCAAGCATGTGTACAGGGGCATAAACGCAGCAGTGATAGGATTGGAGAGGTTCGGTGAGCAAATGAAGACCCTTTGAAGTCATATTGCATGGTACCCATTCCACGGGTTTCAACTACCCAGGTTTAAGGTATTCTTCCTTCAGCTAAAACATGCATGTGGAACCTAGAGTATGATCAACCATGTGATCGGGAGATGTGTTCAAATATGTCTCAGTTTTCGTACCCTGGTACTCGGGTGCAACATTCCAGACGCTTTACTAACACCCTCCCGACTTGGAGAGTCAGTCCCTTTAACCTCCTGTTTGGCCCAGTTTGCAATTTCTGCGGAAGATGAACAGGAATAGCGAGAACCAATGAGAGACTAGCTGGAGGTGTCTGGACGGGCAAATTTAACTCTCATTTCCCACCAGGAAGAGGAATTAACCAAAGGCTCAGCGTGCCGTGCCGGAACCAGATTAGGGCCTGAAGCCATCCTGCGGTGTTGCGGCCAGCTCAAAAGAAAGCGAGTTGAAGAAAGGAGCTCAGGGGCACTGTAATTCACAAACCTGCAGAGTTATAAATGACAGCTATCGTCCAAAAATATACTGAAGTAAGGCTGCCAAGAGGACTTGAAAGCGGGGCAGAATTGCAGGAAACCGATTTCAGGAGGTAGACTGGAATTGCATTGAAAGCATAGGAAAAGAGGCAGAACGTCCACAATGATGCACTTGGCCAAAAAGGGCGTATGCGTTTTTTCTGGAATATATTCAGGAAAAAACGCATACGCCCTTTTTGGCCAACCAAGCAAGCTTGCAAAGGAAATCTGCACTACAATGAAGTCTCACTTCCCCCCGGTCAAAAGGGCCATCTGAAAAAAGTGTAAAATCCAGAAAGGCAGGACAGGCCATGGAGAACTGGGAGCCTTGTTATGCTGATGGGCGGGATGTAAATTGCCAACAGACACTCGGGAGAAGTGTATGGTGTTTCCTGAAACATCTAAAAAACAAAGCAACAGAGCCTAGGGCACTTCCACTTATGGTCCTATAGCTTAGGGAAATTAAAATCAAAAAGACACAGCCACCCCAAAGTTTGGGACGCCTCTGTTTACAAGAACCTCGTTTAGCGTACAAGTTCAACATCGCAGAAAGTGAAAAATGGATAAAGAAGTTGTGGTATTTACTTACAAAGCAATATCACTCAGCAATGAAATCTATGTCATCAGGCCCTTAGCAGCACAATGAGTGGATTCAGGTATGATGATTCTAACTGAAATAAGTCACACAGAAAAAGAAACATCATAAGATATCAGTAATACACGGAATGTAAACTTGGCTACACAGGAACTGAATTACAGAACAGAACAGGGTCTCAAATTTAGAAAACCAACTTATGCTTGCTTAAGGGGAAAGGTGAGTTGGGGTGCTGCATAAAACCAGAGATTGAAATGAGCACAGATAAAGTTCCTTAAGCCAAATATGGAATAGACAAGAGCTACTCCTTGCTCAACGAAATGGACTCAACACCGCATATTAAATGCCTAAGAATGTACCTGACTAGTAAGTATCTTAAAACCTATGGATTGCTATGTCTCCGAAAGAGAATCAAGCATGTGTACAGGGGCATAAACGCAGCAGTGATAGGATTGGAGAGGTTCGGTGAGCAAATGAAGACCCTTTGAAGTCATATTGCATGGTACCCATTCCACGGGTTTCAACTACCCAGGTTTAAGGTATTCTTCCTTCAGCTAAAACATGCATGTGGAACCTAGAGTATGATCAACCATGTGATCGGGAGACGTGTTCAAATATGTCTCAGTTTTCGTACCCTGGTACTCGGGTGCAACATTCCAGACGCTTTACTAACACCCTCCCGACTTGGAGAGTCAGTCCCTTTAACCTCCTGTTTGGCCCAGTTTGCAATTTCTGCGGAAGATGAACAGGAATAGCGAGAACCAATGAGAGACTAGCTGGAGGTGTCTGGACGGGCAAATTTAACTCTCATTTCCCACCAGGAAGAGGAATTAACCAAAGGCTCAGCGTGCCGTGCCGGAACCAGATTAGGGCCTGAAGCCATCCTGCGGTGTTGCGGCCAGCTCAAAAGAAAGCGAGTTGAAGAAAGGAGCTCAGGGGCACTGTAATTCACAAACCTGCAGAGTTATAAATGACAGCTATCGTCCAAAAATATACTGAAGTAAGGCTGCCAAGAGGACTTGAAAGCGGGGCAGAATTGCAGGAAACCGATTTCAGGAGGTAGACTGGAATTGCATTGAAAGCATAGGAAAAGAGGCAGAACGTCCACAATGATGCACTTGGCCAAAAAGGGCGTATGCGTTTTTTCCTGAATATATTCAGGAAAAAACGCATACGCCCTTTTTGGCCAACCAAGCAAGCTTGCAAAGGAAATCTGCACTACAATGAAGTCTCACTTCCCCCCGGTCAAAAGGGCCATCTGAAAAAAGTGTAAAATCCAGAAAGGCAGGACAGGCCATGGAGAACTGGGAGCCTTGTTATGCTGATGGGCGGGATGTAAATTGCCAACAGACACTCGGGAGAAGTGTATGGTGTTTCCTGAAACATCTAAAAAACAAAGCAACAGAGCCTAGGGCACTTCCACTTATGGTCCTATAGCTTAGGGAAATTAAAATCAAAAAGACACAGCCACCCCAAAGTTTGGGACGCCTCTGTTTACAAGAACCTCGTTTACAGTACAAGTTCAACATCGCAGAAAGTGAAAAATGGATAAAGAAGTTGTGGTATTTACTTACAAAGCAATATCACTCAGCAATGAAATCTATGTCATCAGGCCCTTAGCAGCACAATGAGTGGATTCAGGTATGATGATTCTAACTGAAATAAGTCACACAGAAACAGAAACATCATAAGATATCAGTAATACACGGAATGTAAACTTGGCTACACAGGAACTGAATTACAGAACAGAACAGGGTCTCAAATTTAGAAAACCAACTTATGCTTGCTTAAGGGGAAAGGTGAGTTGGGGTGCTGCATAAAACCAGAGATTGAAATGAGCACAGATAAAGTTCCTTAAGCCAAATATGGAATAGACAAGAGCTACTCCTTGCTCAACGAAATGGACTCAACACCGCATATTAAATGCCTAAGAATGTACCTGACTAGTAAGTATCTTAAAACCTATGGATTGCTATGTCTCCGAAAGAGAATCAAGCATGTGTACAGGGGCATAAACGCAGCAGTGATAGGATTGGAGAGGTTCGGTGAGCAAATGAAGACCCTTTGAAGTCATATTGCATGGTACCCATTCCACGGGTTTCAACTACCCAGGTTTAAGGTATTCTTCCTTCAGCTAAAACATGCATGTGGAACCTAGAGTATGATCAACCATGTGATCGGGAGACGTGTTCAAATATGTCTCAGTTTTCGTACCCTGGTACTCGGGTGCAACATTCCAGACGCTTTACTAACACCCTCCCGACTTGGAGAGTCAGTCCCTTTAACCTCCTGTTTGGCCCAGTTTGCAATTTCTGCGGAAGATGAACAGGAATAGCGAGAACCAATGAGAGACTAGCTGGAGGTGTCTGGACGGGCAAATTTAACTCTCATTTCCCACCAGGAAGAGGAATTAACCAAAGGCTCAGCGTGCCGTGCCGGAACCAGATTAGGGCCTGAAGCCATCCTGCGGTGTTGCGGCCAGCTCAAAAGAAAGCGAGTTTAAGAAAGGAGCTCAGGGGCACTGTAATTCACAAACCTGCAGAGTTATAAATGACAGCTATCGTCCAAAAATATACTGAAGTAAGGCTGCCAAGAGGACTTGAAAGCGGGGCAGAATTGCAGGAAACCGATTTCAGGAGGTAGACTGGAATTGCATTGAAAGCATAGGAAAAGAGGCAGAACGTCCACAATGATGCACTTGGCCAAAAAGGGCGTATGCGTTTTTTCCTGAATATATTCAGGAAAAAACGCATACGCCCTTTTTGGCCAACCAAGCAAGCTTGCAAAGGAAATCTGCACTACAATGAAGTCTCACTTCCCCCCGGTCAAAAGGGCCATCTGAAAAAAGTGTAAAATCCAGAAAGGCAGGACAGGCCATGGAGAACTGGGAGCCTTGTTATGCTGATGGGCGGGATGTAAATTGCCAACAGACACTCGGGACAAGTGTATGGTGTTTCCTGAAACATCTAAAAAACAAAGCAACAGAGCCTAGGGCACTTCCACTTATGGTCCTATAGCTTAGGGAAATTAAAATCAAAAAGACACAGCCACCCCAAAGTTTGGGACGCCTCTGTTTACAAGAACCTCGTTTACAGTACAAGTTCAACATCGCAGAAAGTGAAAAATGGATAAAGAAGTTGTGGTATTTACTTACAAAGCAATATCACTCAGCAATGAAATCTATGTCATCAGGCCCTTAGCAGCACAATGAGTGGATTCAGGTATGATGATTCTAACTGAAATAAGTCACACAGAAACAGAAACATCATAAGATATCAGTAATACACGGAATGTAAACTTGGCTACACAGGAACTGAATTACAGAACAGAACAGGGTCTCAAATTTAGAAAACCAACTTATGCTTGCTTAAGGGGAAAGGTGAGTTGGGGTGCTGCATAAAACCAGAGATTGAAATGAGCACAGATAAAGTTCCTTAAGCCAAATATGGAATAGACAAGAGCTACTCCTTGCTCAACGAAATGGACTCAACACCGCATATTAAATGCCTAAGAATGTACCTGACTAGTAAGTATCTTAAAACCTATGGATTGCTATGTCTCCGAAAGAGAATCAAGCATGTGTACAGGGGCATAAACGCAGCAGTGATAGGATTGGAGAGGTTCGGTGAGCAAATGAAGACCCTTTGAAGTCATATTGCATGGTACCCATTCCACGGGTTTCAACTACCCAGGTTTAAGGTATTCTTCCTTCAGCTAAAACATGCATGTGGAACCTAGAGTATGATCAACCATGTGATCGGGAGACGTGTTCAAATATGTCTCAGTTTTCGTACCCTGGTACTCGGGTGCAACATTCCAGACGCTTTACTAACACCCTCCCGACTTGGAGAGTCAGTCCCTTTAACCTCCTGTTTGGCCCAGTTTGCAATTTCTGCGGAAGATGAACAGGAATAGCGAGAACCAATGAGAGACTAGCTGGAGGTGTCTGGACGGGCAAATTTAACTCTCATTTCCCACCAGGAAGAGGAATTAACCAAAGGCTCAGCGTGCCGTGCCGGAACCAGATTAGGGCCTGAAGCCATCCTGCGGTGTTGCGGCCAGCTCAAAAGAAAGCGAGTTGAAGAAAGGAGCTCAGGGGCACTGTAATTCACAAACCTGCAGAGTTATAAATGACAGCTATCGTCCAAAAATATACTGAAGTAAGGCTGCCAAGAGGACTTGAAAGCGGGGCAGAATTGCAGGAAACCGATTTCAGGAGGCAGACTGGAATTGCATTGAAAGCATAGGAAAAGAGGCAGAACGTCCACAATGATGCACTTGGCCAAAAAGGGCGTATGCGTTTTTTCCTGAATATATTCAGGAAAAAACGCATACGCCCTTTTTGGCCAACCAAGCAAGCTTGCAAAGGAAATCTGCACTACAATGAAGTCTCACTTCCCCCCGGTCAAAAGGGCCATCTGAAAAAAGTGTAAAATCCAGAAAGGCAGGACAGGCCATGGAGAACTGGGAGCCTTGTTATGCTGATGGGCGGGATGTAAATTGCCAACAGACACTCGGGAGAAGTGTATGGTGTTTCCTGAAACATCTAAAAAACAAAGCAACAGAGCCTAGGGCACTTCCACTTATGGTCCTATAGCTTAGGGAAATTAAAATCAAAAAGACACAGCCACCCCAAAGTTTGGGACGCCTCTGTTTACAAGAACCTCGTTTACCGTACAAGTTCAACATCGCAGAAAGTGAAAAATGGATAAAGAAGTTGTGGTATTTACTTACAAAGCAATATCACTCAGCAATGAAATCTATGTCATCAGGCCCTTAGCAGCACAATGAGTGGATTCAGGTATGATGATTCTAACTGAAATAAGTCACACAGAAAAAGAAACATCATAAGATATCAGTAATACACGGAATGTAAACTTGGCTACACAGGAACTGAATTACAGAACAGAACAGGGTCTCAAATTTAGAAAACCAACTTATGCTTGCTTAAGGGGAAAGGTGAGTTGGGGTGCTGCATAAAACCAGAGATTGAAATGAGCACAGATAAAGTTCCTTAAGCCAAATATGGAATAGACAAGAGCTACTCCTTGCTCAACGAAATGGACTCAACACCGCATATTAAATGCCTAAGAATGTACCTGACTAGTAAGTATCTTAAAACCTATGGATTGCTATGTCTCCGAAAGAGAATCAAGCATGTGTACAGGGGCATAAACGCAGCAGTGATAGGATTGGAGAGGTTCGGTGAGCAAATGAAGACCCTTTGAAGTCATATTGCATGGTACCCATTCCACGGGTTTCAACTACCCAGGTTTAAGGTATTCTTCCTTCAGCTAAAACATGCATGTGGAACCTAGAGTATGATCAACCATGTGATCGGGAGACGTGTTCAAATATGTCTCAGTTTTCGTACCCTGGTACTCGGGTGCAACATTCCAGACGCTTTACTAACACCCTCCCGACTTGGAGAGTCAGTCCCTTTAACCTCCTGTTTGGCCCAGTTTGCAATTTCTGCGGAAGATGAACAGGAATAGCGAGAACCAATGAGAGACTAGCTGGAGGTGTCTGGACGGGCAAATTTAACTCTCATTTCCCACCAGGAAGAGGAATTAACCAAAGGCTCAGCGTGCCGTGCCGGAACCAGATTAGGGCCTGAAGCCATCCTGCGGTGTTGCGGCCAGCTCAAAAGAAAGCGAGTTGAAGAAAGGAGCTCAGGGGCACTGTAATTCACAAACCTGCAGAGTTATAAATGACAGCTATCGTCCAAAAATATACTGAAGTAAGGCTGCCAAGAGGACTTGAAAGCGGGGCAGAATTGCAGGAAACCGATTTCAGGAGGCAGACTGGAATTGCATTGAAAGCATAGGAAAAGAGGCAGAACGTCCACAATGATGCACTTGGCCAAAAAGGGCGTATGCGTTTTTTCCTGAATATATTCAGGAAAAAACGCATACGCCCTTTTTGGCCAACCAAGCAAGCTTGCAAAGGAAATCTACACTACAATGAAGTCTCACTTCCCCCCGGTCAAAAGGGCCATCTGAAAAAAGTGTAAAATCCAGAAAGGCAGGACAGGCCATGGAGAACTGGGAGCCTTGTTATGCTGATGGGCGGGATGTAAATTGCCAACAGACACTCGGGAGAAGTGTATGGTGTTTCCTGAAACATCTAAAAAACAAAGCAACAGAGCCTAGGGCACTTCCACTTATGGTCCTATAGCTTAGGGAAATTAAAATCAAAAAGACACAGCCACCCCAAAGTTTGGGACGCCTCTGTTTACAAGAACCTCGTTTAGCGTACAAGTTCAACATCGCAGAAAGTGAAAAATGGATAAAGAAGTTGTGGTATTTACTTACAAAGCAATATCACTCAGCAATGAAATCTATGTCATCAGGCCCTTAGCAGCACAATGAGTGGATTCAGGTATGATGATTCTAACTGAAATAAGTCACACAGAAAAAGAAACATCATAAGATATCAGTAATACACGGAATGTAAACTTGGCTACACAGGAACTGAATTACAGAACAGAACAGGGTCTCAAATTTAGAAAACCAACTTATGCTTGCTTAAGGGGAAAGGTGAGTTGGGGTGCTGCATAAAACCAGAGATTGAAATGAGCACAGATAAAGTTCCTTAAGCCAAATATGGAATAGACAAGAGCTACTCCTTGCTCAACGAAATGGACTCAACACCGCATATTAAATGCCTAAGAATGTACCTGACTAGTAAGTATCTTAAAACCTATGGATTGCTATGTCTCCGAAAGAGAATCAAGCATGTGTACAGGGGCATAAACGCAGCAGTGATAGGATTGGAGAGGTTCGGTGAGCAAATGAAGACCCTTTGAAGTCATATTGCATGGTACCCATTCCACGGGTTTCAACTACCCAGGTTTAAGGTATTCTTCCTTCAGCTAAAACATGCATGTGGAACCTAGAGTATGATCAACCATGTGATCGGGAGACGTGTTCAAATATGTCTCAGTTTTCGTACCCTGGTACTCGGGTGCAACATTCCAGACGCTTTACTAACACCCTCCCGACTTGGAGAGTCAGTCCCTTTAACCTCCTGTTTGGCCCAGTTTGCAATTTCTGCGGAAGATGAACAGGAATAGCGAGAACCAATGAGAGACTAGCTGGAGGTGTCTGGACGGGCAAATTTAACTCTCATTTCCCACCAGGAAGAGGAATTAACCAAAGGCTCAGCGTGCCGTGCCGGAACCAGATTAGGGCCTGAAGCCATCCTGCGGTGTTGCGGCCAGCTCAAAAGAAAGCGAGTTGAAGAAAGGAGCTCAGGGGCACTGTAATTCACAAACCTGCAGAGTTATAAATGACAGCTATCGTCCAAAAATATACTGAAGTAAGGCTGCCAAGAGGACTTGAAAGCGGGGCAGAATTGCAGGAAACCGATTTCAGGAGGTAGACTGGAATTGCATTGAAAGCATAGGAAAAGAGGCAGAACGTCCACAATGATGCACTTGGCCAAAAAGGGCGTATGCGTTTTTTCCTGAATATATTCAGGAAAAAACGCATACGCCCTTTTTGGCCAACCAAGCAAGCTTGCAAAGGAAATCTGCACTACAATGAAGTCTCACTTCCCCCCGGTCAAAAGGGCCATCTGAAAAAAGTGTAAAATCCAGAAAGGCAGGACAGGCCATGGAGAACTGGGAGCCTTGTTATGCTGATGGGCGGGATGTAAATTGCCAACAGACACTCGGGAGAAGTGTATGGTGTTTCCTGAAACATCTAAAAAACAAAGCAACAGAGCCTAGGGCACTTCCACTTATGGTCCTATAGCTTAGGGAAATTAAAATCAAAAAGACACAGCCACCCCAAAGTTTGGGACGCCTCTGTTTACAAGAACCTCGTTTACAGTACAAGTTCAACATCGCAGAAAGTGAAAAATGGATAAAGAAGTTGTGGTATTTACTTACAAAGCAATATCACTCAGCAATGAAATCTATGTCATCAGGCCCTTAGCAGCACAATGAGTGGATTCAGGTATGATGATTCTAACTGAAATAAGTCACACAGAAACAGAAACATCATAAGATATCAGTAATACACGGAATGTAAACTTGGCTACACAGGAACTGAATTACAGAACAGAACAGGGTCTCAAATTTAGAAAACCAACTTATGCTTGCTTAAGGGGAAAGGTGAGTTGGGGTGCTGCATAAAACCAGAGATTGAAATGAGCACAGATAAAGTTCCTTAAGCCAAATATGGAATAGACAAGAGCTACTCCTTGCTCAACGAAATGGACTCAACACCGCATATTAAATGCCTAAGAATGTACCTGACTAGTAAGTATCTTAAAACCTATGGATTGCTATGTCTCCGAAAGAGAATCAAGCATGTGTACAGGGGCATAAACGCAGCAGTGATAGGATTGGAGAGGTTCGGTGAGCAAATGAAGACCCTTTGAAGTCATATTGCATGGTACCCATTCCACGGGTTTCAACTACCCAGGTTTAAGGTATTCTTCCTTCAGCTAAAACATGCATGTGGAACCTAGAGTATGATCAACCATGTGATCGGGAGACGTGTTCAAATATGTCTCAGTTTTCGTACCCTGGTACTCGGGTGCAACATTCCAGACGCTTTACTAACACCCTCCCGACTTGGAGAGTCAGTCCCTTTAACCTCCTGTTTGGCCCAGTTTGCAATTTCTGCGGAAGATGAACAGGAATAGCGAGAACCAATGAGAGACTAGCTGGAGGTGTCTGGACGGGCAAATTTAACTCTCATTTCCCACCAGGAAGAGGAATTAACCAAAGGCTCAGCGTGCCGTGCCGGAACCAGATTAGGGCCTGAAGCCATCCTGCGGTGTTGCAGCCAGCTCAAAAGAAAGCGAGTTGAAGAAAGGAGCTCAGGGGCACTGTAATTCACAAACCTGCAGAGTTATAAATGACAGCTATCGTCCAAAAATATACTGAAGTAAGGCTGCCAAGAGGACTTGAAAGCGGGGCAGAATTGCAGGAAACCGATTTCAGGAGGTAGACTGGAATTGCATTGAAAGCATAGGAAAAGAGGCAGAACGTCCACAATGATGCACTTGGCCAAAAAGGGCGTATGCGTTTTTTCCTGAATATATTCAGGAAAAAACGCATACGCCCTTTTTGGCCAACCAAGCAAGCTTGCAAAGGAAATCTGCACTACAATGAAGTCTCACTTCCCCCCGGTCAAAAGGGCCATCTGAAAAAAGTGTAAAATCCAGAAAGGCAGGACAGGCCATGGAGAACTGGGAGCCTTGTTATGCTGATGGGCGGGATGTAAATTGCCAACAGACACTCGGGAGAAGTGTATGGTGTTTCCTGAAACATCTAAAAAACAAAGCAACAGAGCCTAGGGCACTTCCACTTATGGTCCTATAGCTTAGGGAAATTAAAATCAAAAAGACACAGCCACCCCAAAGTTTGGGACGCCTCTGTTTACAAGAACCTCGTTTACAGTACAAGTTCAACATCGCAGAAAGTGAAAAATGGATAAAGAAGTTGTGGTATTTACTTACAAAGCAATATCACTCAGCAATGAAATCTATGTCATCAGGCCCTTAGCAGCACAATGAGTGGATTCAGGTATGATGATTCTAACTGAAATAAGTCACACAGAAAAAGAACCATCATAAGATATCAGTAATACACGGAATGTAAACTTGGCTACACAGGAACTGAATTACAGAACAGAACAGGGTCTCAAATTTAGAAAACCAACTTATGCTTGCTTAAGGGGAAAGGTGAGTTGGGGTGCTGCATAAAACCAGAGATTGAAATGAGCACAGATAAAGTTCCTTAAGCCAAATATGGAATAGACAAGAGCTACTCCTTGCTCAACGAAATGGACTCAACACCGCATATTAAATGCCTAAGAATGTACCTGACTAGTAAGTATCTTAAAACCTATGGATTGCTATGTCTCCGAAAGAGAATCAAGCATGTGTACAGGGGCATAAACGCAGCAGTGATAGGATTGGAGAGGTTCGGTGAGCAAATGAAGACCCTTTGAAGTCATATTGCATGGTACCCATTCCACGGGTTTCAACTACCCAGGTTTAAGGTATTCTTCCTTCAGCTAAAACATGCATGTGGAACCTAGAGTATGATCAACCATGTGATCGGGAGACGTGTTCAAATATGTCTCAGTTTTCGTACCCTGGTACTCGGGTGCAACATTCCAGACGCTTTACTAACACCCTCCCGACTTGGAGAGTCAGTCCCTTTAACCTCCTGTTTGGCCCAGTTTGCAATTTCTGCGGAAGATGAACAGGAATAGCGAGAACCAATGAGAGACTAGCTGGAGGTGTCTGGACGGGCAAATTTAACTCTCATTTCCCACCAGGAAGAGGAATTAACCAAAGGCTCAGCGTGCCGTGCCGGAACCAGATTAGGGCCTGAAGCCATCCTGCGGTGTTGCGGCCAGCTCAAAAGAAAGCGAGTTGAAGAAAGGAGCTCAGGGGCACTGTAATTCACAAACCTGCAGAGTTATAAATGACAGCTATCGTCCAAAAATATACTGAAGTAAGGCTGCCAAGAGGACTTGAAAGCGGGGCAGAATTGCAGGAAACCGATTTCAGGAGGCAGACTGGAATTGCATTGAAAGCATAGGAAAAGAGGCAGAACGTCCACAATGATGCACTTGGCCAAAAAGGGCGTATGCGTTTTTTCCTGAATATATTCAGGAAAAAACGCATACGCCCTTTTTGGCCAACCAAGCAAGCTTGCAAAGGAAATCTGCACTACAATGAAGTCTCACTTCCCCCCGGTCAAAAGGGCCATCTGAAAAAAGTGTAAAATCCAGAAAGGCAGGACAGGCCATGGAGAACTGGGAGCCTTGTTATGCTGATGGGCGGGATGTAAATTGCCAACAGACACTCGGGAGAAGTGTATGGTGTTTCCTGAAACATCTAAAAAACAAAGCAACAGAGCCTAGGGCACTTCCACTTATGGTCCTATAGCTTAGGGAAATTAAAATCAAAAAGACACAGCCACCCCAAAGTTTGGGACGCCTCTGTTTACAAGAACCTCGTTTAGCGTACAAGTTCAACATCGCAGAAAGTGAAAAATGGATAAAGAAGTTGTGGTATTTACTTACAAAGCAATATCACTCAGCAATGAAATCTATGTCATCAGGCCCTTAGCAGCACAATGAGTGGATTCAGGTATGATGATTCTAACTGAAATAAGTCACACAGAAAAAGAAACATCATAAGATATCAGTAATACACGGAATGTAAACTTGGCTACACAGGAACTGAATTACAGAACAGAACAGGGTCTCAAATTTAGAAAACCAACTTATGCTTGCTTAAGGGGAAAGGTGAGTTGGGGTGCTGCATAAAACCAGAGATTGAAATGAGCACAGATAAAGTTCCTTAAGCCAAATATGGAATAGACAAGAGCTACTCCTTGCTCAACGAAATAGACTCAACACCGCATATTAAATGCCTAAGAATGTACCTGACTAGTAAGTATCTTAAAACCTATGGATTGCTATGTCTCCGAAAGAGAATCAAGCATGTGTACAGGGGCATAAACGCAGCAGTGATAGGATTGGAGAGGTTCGGTGAGCAAATGAAGACCCTTTGAAGTCATATTGCATGGTACCCATTCCACGGGTTTCAACTACCCAGGTTTAAGGTATTCTTCCTTCAGCTAAAACATGCATGTGGAACCTAGAGTATGATCAACCATGTGATCGGGAGACGTGTTCAAATATGTCTCAGTTTTCGTACCCTGGTACTCGGGTGCAACATTCCAGACGCTTTACTAACACCCTCCCGACTTGGAGAGTCAGTCCCTTTAACCTCCTGTTTGGCCCAGTTTGCAATTTCTGCGGAAGATGAACAGGAATAGCGAGAACCAATGAGAGACTAGCTGGAGGTGTCTGGACGGGCAAATTTAACTCTCATTTCCCACCAGGAAGAGGAATTAACCAAAGGCTCAGCGTGCCGTGCCGGAACCAGATTAGGGCCTGAAGCCATCCTGCGGTGTTGCGGCCAGCTCAAAAGAAAGCGAGTTGAAGAAAGGAGCTCAGGGGCACTGTAATTCACAAACCTGCAGAGTTATAAATGACAGCTATCGTCCAAAAATATACTGAAGTAAGGCTGCCAAGAGGACTTGAAAGCGGGGCAGAATTGCAGGAAACCGATTTCAGGAGGTAGACTGGAATTGCATTGAAAGCATAGGAAAAGAGGCAGAACGTCCACAATGATGCACTTGGCCAAAAAGGGCGTATGCGTTTTTTCCTGAATATATTCAGGAAAAAACGCATACGCCCTTTTTGGCCAACCAAGCAAGCTTGCAAAGGAAATCTGCACTACAATGAAGTCTCACTTCCCCCCGGTCAAAAGGGCCATCTGAAAAAAGTGTAAAATCCAGAAAGGCAGGACAGGCCATGGAGAACTGGGAGCCTTGTTATGCTGATGGGCGGGATGTAAATTGCCAACAGACACTCGGGAGAAGTGTATGGTGTTTCCTGAAACATCTAAAAAACAAAGCAACAGAGCCTAGGGCACTTCCACTTATGGTCCTATAGCTTAGGGAAATTAAAATAAAAAAGACACAGCCACCCCAAAGTTTGGGACGCCTCTGTTTACAAGAACCTCGTTTACAGTACAAGTTCAACATTGCAGAAAGTGAAAAATGGATAAAGAAGTTGTGGTATTTACTTACAAAGCAATATCACTCAGCAATGAAATCTATGTCATCAGGCCCTTAGCAGCACAATGAGTGGATTCAGGTATGATGATTCTAACTGAAATAAGTCACACAGAAACAGAAACATCATAAGATATCAGTAATACACGGAATGTAAACTTGGCTACACAGGAACTGAATTACAGAACAGAACAGGGTCTCAAATTTAGAAAACCAACTTATGCTTGCTTAAGGGGAAAGGTGAGTTGGGGTGCTGCATAAAACCAGACATTGAAATGAGCACAGATAAAGTTCCTTAAGCCAAATATGGAATAGACAAGAGCTACTCCTTGCTCAACGAAATGGACTCAACACCGCATATTAAATGCCTAAGAATGTACCTGACTAGTAAGTATCTTAAAACCTATGGATTGCTATGTCTCCGAAAGAGAATCAAGCATGTGTACAGGGGCATAAACGCAGCAGTGATAGGATTGGAGAGGTTCGGTGAGCAAATGAAGACCCTTTGAAGTCATATTGCATGGTACCCATTCCACGGGTTTCAACTACCCAGGTTTAAGGTATTCTTCCTTCAGCTAAAACATGCATGTGGAACCTAGAGTATGATCAACCATGTGATCGGGAGACGTGTTCAAATATGTCTCAGTTTTCGTACCCTGGTACTCGGGTGCAACATTCCAGACGCTTTACTAACACCCTCCTGACTTGGAGAGTCAGTCCCTTTAACCTCCTGTTTGGCCCAGTTTGCAATTTCTGCGGAAGATGAACAGGAATAGCGAGAACCAATGAGAGACTAGCTGGAGGTGTCTGGACGGGCAAATTTAACTCTCATTTCCCACCAGGAAGAGGAATTAACCAAAGGCTCAGCGTGCCGTGCCGGAACCAGATTAGGGCCTGAAGCCATCCTGCGGTGTTGCGGCCAGCTCAAAAGAAAGCGAGTTGAAGAAAGGAGCTCAGGGGCACTGTAATTCACAAACCTGCAGAGTTATAAATGACAGCTATCGTCCAAAAATATACTGAAGTAAGGCTGCCAAGAGGACTTGAAAGCGGGGCAGAATTGCAGGAAACCGATTTCAGGAGGCAGACTGGAATTGCATTGAAAGCATAGGAAAAGAGGCAGAACGTCCACAATGATGCACTTGGCCAAAAAGGGCGTATGCGTTTTTTCCTGAATATATTCAGGAAAAAACGCATACGCCCTTTTTGGCCAACCAAGCAAGCTTGCAAAGGAAATCTGCACTACAATGAAGTCTCACTTCCCCCCGGTCAAAAGGGCCATCTGAAAAAAGTGTAAAATCCAGAAAGGCAGGACAGGCCATGGAGAACTGGGAGCCTTGTTATGCTGATGGGCGGGATGTAAATTGCCAACAGACACTCGGGAGAAGTGTATGGTGTTTCCTGAAACATCTAAAAAACAAAGCAACAGAGCCTAGGGCACTTCCACTTATGGTCCTATAGCTTAGGGAAATTAAAATCAAAAAGACACAGCCACCCCAAAGTTTGGGACGCCTCTGTTTACAAGAACCTCGTTTACCGTACAAGTTCAACATCGCAGAAAGTGAAAAATGGATAAAGAAGTTGTGGTATTTACTTACAAAGCAATATCACTCAGCAATGAAATCTATGTCATCAGGCCCTTAGCAGCACAATGAGTGGATTCAGGTATGATGATTCTAACTGAAATAAGTCACACAGAAAAAGAAACATCATAAGATATCAGTAATACACGGAATGTAAACTTGGCTACACAGGAACTGAATTACAGAACAGAACAGGGTCTCAAATTTAGAAAACCAACTTATGCTTGCTTAAGGGGAAAGGTGAGTTGGGGTGCTGCATAAAACCAGAGATTGAAATGAGCACAGATAAAGTTCCTTAAGCCAAATATGGAATAGACAAGAGCTACTCCTTGCTCAACGAAATAGTCTCAACACCGCATATTAAATGCCTAAGAATGTACCTGACTAGTAAGTATCTTAAAACCTATGGATTGCTATGTCTCCGAAAGAGAATCAAGCATGTGTACAGGGGCATAAACGCAGCAGTGATAGGATTGGAGAGGTTCGGTGAGCAAATGAAGACCCTTTGAAGTCATATTGCATGGTACCCATTCCACGGGTTTCAACTACCCAGGTTTAAGGTATTCTTCCTTCAGCTAAAACATGCATGTGGAACCTAGAGTATGATCAACCATGTGATCGGGAGACGTGTTCAAATATGTCTCAGTTTTTGTACCCTGGTACTCGGGTGCAACATTCCAGACGCTTTACTAACACCCTCCCGACTTGGAGAGTCAGTCCCTTTAACCTCCTGTTTGGCCCAGTTTGCAATTTCTGCGGAAGATGAACAGGAATAGCGAGAACCAATGAGAGACTAGCTGGAGGTGTCTGGACGGGCAAATTTAACTCTCATTTCCCACCAGGAAGAGGAATTAACCAAAGGCTCAGCGTGCCGTGCCGGAACCAGATTAGGGCCTGAAGCCATCCTGCGGTGTTGCGGCCAGCTCAAAAGAAAGCGAGTTGAAGAAAGGAGCTCAGGGGCACTGTAATTCACAAACCTGCAGAGTTATAAATGACAGCTATCGTCCAAAAATATACTGAAGTAAGGCTGCCAAGAGGACTTGAAAGCGGGGCAGAATTGCAGGAAACCGATTTCAGGAGGTAGACTGGAATTGCATTGAAAGCATAGGAAAAGAGGCAGAACGTCCACAATGATGCACTTGGCCAAAAAGGGCGTATGCGTTTTTTCCTGAATATATTCAGGAAAAAACGCATACGCCCTTTTTGGCCAACCAAGCAAGCTTGCAAAGGAAATCTGCACTACAATGAAGTCTCACTTCCCCCCGGTCAAAAGGGCCATCTGAAAAAAGTGTAAAATCCAGAAAGGCAGGACAGGCCATGGAGAACTGGGAGCCTTGTTATGCTGATGGGCGGGATGTAAATTGCCAACAGACACTCGGGAGAAGTGTATGGTGTTTCCTGAAACATCTAAAAAACAAAGCAACAGAGCCTAGGGCACTTCCACTTATGGTCCTATAGCTTAGGGAAATTAAAATCAAAAAGACACAGCCACCCCAAAGTTTGGGACGCCTCTGTTTACAAGAACCTCGTTTACAGTACAAGTTCAACATCGCAGAAAGTGAAAAATGGATAAAGAAGTTGTGGTATTTACTTACAAAGCAATATCACTCAGCAATGAAATCTATGTCATCAGGCCCTTAGCAGCACAATGAGTGGATTCAGGTATGATGATTCTAACTGAAATAAGTCACACAGAAAAAGAAACATCATAAGATATCAGTAATACACGGAATGTAAACTTGGCTACACAGGAACTGAATTACAGAACAGAACAGGGTCTCAAATTTAGAAAACCAACTTATGCTTGCTTAAGGGGAAAGGTGAGTTGGGGTGCTGCATAAAACCAGAGATTGAAATGAGCACAGATAAAGTTCCTTAAGCCAAATATGGAATAGACAAGAGCTACTCCTTGCTCAACGAAATGGACTCAACACCGCATATTAAATGCCTAAGAATGTACCTGACTAGTAAGTATCTTAAAACCTATGGATTGCTATGTCTCCGAAAGAGAATCAAGCATGTGTACAGGGGCATAAACGCAGCAGTGATAGGATTGGAGAGGTTCGGTGAGCAAATGAAGACCCTTTGAAGTCATATTGCATGGTACCCATTCCACGGGTTTCAACTACCCAGGTTTAAGGTATTCTTCCTTCAGCTAAAACATGCATGTGGAACCTAGAGTATGATCAACCATGTGATCGGGAGACGTGTTCAAATATGTCTCAGTTTTCGTACCCTGGTACTCGGGTGCAACATTCCAGACGCTTTACTAACACCCTCCCGACTTGGAGAGTCAGTCCCTTTAACCTCCTGTTTGGCCCAGTTTGCAATTTCTGCGGAAGATGAACAGGAATAGCGAGAACCAATGAGAGACTAGCTGGAGGTGTCTGGACGGGCAAATTTAACTCTCATTTCCCACCAGGAAGAGGAATTAACCAAAGGCTCAGCGTGCCGTGCCGGAACCAGATTAGGGCCTGAAGCCATCCTGCGGTGTTGCGGCCAGCTCAAAAGAAAGCGAGTTGAAGAAAGGAGCTCAGGGGCACTGTAATTCACAAACCTGCAGAGTTATAAATGACAGCTATCGTCCAAAAATATACTGAAGTAAGGCTGCCAAGAGGACTTGAAAGCGGGGCAGAATTGCAGGAAACCGATTTCAGGAGGCAGACTGGAATTGCATTGAAAGCATAGGAAAAGAGGCAGAACGTCCACAATGATGCACTTGGCCAAAAAGGGCGTATGCGTTTTTTCCTGAATATATTCAGGAAAAAACGCATACGCCCTTTTTGGCCAACCAAGCAAGCTTGCAAAGGAAATCTACACTACAATGAAGTCTCACTTCCCCCCGGTCAAAAGGGCCATCTGAAAAAAGTGTAAAATCCAGAAAGGCAGGACAGGCCATGGAGAACTGGGAGCCTTGTTATGCTGATGGGCGGGATGTAAATTGCCAACAGACACTCGGGAGAAGTGTATGGTGTTTCCTGAAACATCTAAAAAACAAAGCAACAGAGCCTAGGGCACTTCCACTTATGGTCCTATAGCTTAGGGAAATTAAAATCAAAAAGACACAGCCACCCCAAAGTTTGGGACGCCTCTGTTTACAAGAACCTCGTTTACCGTACAAGTTCAACATCGCAGAAAGTGAAAAATGGATAAAGAAGTTGTGGTATTTACTTACAAAGCAATATCACTCAGCAATGAAATCTATGTCATCAGGCCCTTAGCAGCACAATGAGTGGATTCAGGTATGATGATTCTAACTGAAATAAGTCACACAGAAAAAGAAACATCATAAGATATCAGTAATACACGGAATGTAAACTTGGCTACACAGGAACTGAATTACAGAACAGAACAGGGTCTCAAATTTAGAAAACCAACTTATGCTTGCTTAAGGGGAAAGGTGAGTTGGGGTGCTGCATAAAACCAGAGATTGAAATGAGCACAGATAAAGTTCCTTAAGCCAAATATGGAATAGACAAGAGCTACTCCTTGCTCAACGAAATAGACTCAACACCGCATATTAAATGCCTAAGAATGTACCTGACTAGTAAGTATCTTAAAACCTATGGATTGCTATGTCTCCGAAAGAGAATCAAGCATGTGTACAGGGGCATAAACGCAGCAGTGATAGGATTGGAGAGGTTTGGTGAGCAAATGAAGACCCTTTGAAGTCATATTGCATGGTACCCATTCCACGGGTTTCAACTACCCAGGTTTAAGGTATTCTTCCTTCAGCTAAAACATGCATGTGGAACCTAGAGTATGATCAACCATGTGATCGGGAGACGTTTTCAAATATGTCTCAGTTTTCGTACCCTGGTACTCGGGTGCAACATTCCAGACGCTTTACTAACACCCTCCCGACTTGGAGAGTCAGTCCCTTTAACCTCCTGTTTGGCCCAGTTTGCAATTTCTGCGGAAGATGAACAGGAATAGCGAGAACCAATGAGAGACTAGCTGGAGGTGTCTGGACAGGCAAATTTAACTCTCATTTCCCACCAGGAAGAGGAATTAACCAAAGGCTCAGCGTGCCGTGCCGGAACCAGATTAGGGCCTGAAGCCATCCTGCGGTGTTGCGGCCAGCTCAAAAGAAAGCGAGTTGAAGAAAGGAGCTCAGGGGCACTGTAATTCACAAACCTGCAGAGTTATAAATGACAGCTATCGTCCAAAAATATACTGAAGTAAGGCTGCCAAGAGGACTTGAAAGCGGGGCAGAATTGCAGGAAACCGATTTCAGGAGGTAGACTGGAATTGCATTGAAAGCATAGGAAAAGAGGCAGAACGTCCACAATGATGCACTTGGCCAAAAAGGGCGTATGCGTTTTTTCCTGAATATATTCAGGAAAAAACGCATACGCCCTTTTTGGCCAACCAAGCAAGCTTGCAAAGGAAATCTGCACTACAATGAAGTCTCACTTCCCCCCGGTCAAAAGGGCCATCTGAAAAAAGTGTAAAATCCAGAAAGGCAGGACAGGCCATGGAGAACTGGGAGCCTTGTTATGCTGATGGGCGGGATGTAAATTGCCAACAGACACTCGGGAGAAGTGTATGGTGTTTCCTGAAACATCTAAAAAACAAAGCAACAGAGCCTAGGGCACTTCCACTTATGGTCCTATAGCTTAGGGAAATTAAAATCAAAAAGACACAGCCACCCCAAAGTTTGGGACGCCTCTGTTTACAAGAACCTCGTTTACCGTACAAGTTCAACATCGCAGAAAGTGAAAAATGGATAAAGAAGTTGTGGTATTTACTTACAAAGCAATATCACTCAGCAATGAAATCTATGTCATCAGGCCCTTAGCAGCACAATGAGTGGATTCAGGTATGATGATTCTAACTGAAATAAGTCACACAGAAAAAGAAACATCATAAGATATCAGTAATACACGGAATGTAAACTTGGCTACACAGGAACTGAATTACAGAACAGAACAGGGTCTCAAATTTAGAAAACCAACTTATGCTTGCTTAAGGGGAAAGGTGAGTTGGGGTGCTGCATAAAACCAGAGATTGAAATGAGCACAGATAAAGTTCCTTAAGCCAAATATGGAATAGACAAGAGCTACTCCTTGCTCAACGAAATAGACTCAACACCGCATATTAAATGCCTAAGAATGTACCTGACTAGTAAGTATCTTAAAACCTATGGATTGCTATGTCTCCGAAAGAGAATCAAGCATGTGTACAGGGGCATAAACGCAGCAGTGATAGGATTGGAGAGGTTTGGTGAGCAAATGAAGACCCTTTGAAGTCATATTGCATGGTACCCATTCCACGGGTTTCAACTACCCAGGTTTAAGGTATTCTTCCTTCAGCTAAAACATGCATGTGGAACCTAGAGTATGATCAACCATGTGATCGGGAGACGTGTTCAAATATGTCTCAGTTTTCGTACCCTGGTACTCGGGTGCAACATTCCAGACGCTTTACTAACACCCTCCCGACTTGGAGAGTCAGTCCCTTTAACCTCCTGTTTGGCCCAGTTTGCAATTTCTGCGGAAGATGAACAGGAATAGCGAGAACCAATGAGAGACTAGCTGGAGGTGTCTGGACAGGCAAATTTAACTCTCATTTCCCACCAGGAAGAGGAATTAACCAAAGGCTCAGCGTGCCGTGCCGGAACCAGATTAGGGCCTGAAGCCATCCTGCGGTGTTGCGGCCAGCTCAAAAGAAAGCGAGTTGAAGAAAGGAGCTCAGGGGCACTGTAATTCACAAACCTGCAGAGTTATAAATGACAGCTATCGTCCAAAAATATACTGAAGTAAGGCTGCCAAGAGGACTTGAAAGCGGGGCAGAATTGCAGGAAACCGATTTCAGGAGGTAGACTGGAATTGCATTGAAAGCATAGGAAAAGAGGCAGAACGTCCACAATGATGCACTTGGCCAAAAAGGGCGTATGCGTTTTTTCCTGAATATATTCAGGAAAAAACGCATACGCCCTTTTTGGCCAACCAAGCAAGCTTGCAAAGGAAATCTGCACTACAATGAAGTCTCACTTCCCCCCGGTCAAAAGGGCCATCTGAAAAAAGTGTAAAATCCAGAAAGGCAGGACAGGCCATGGAGAACTGGGAGCCTTGTTATGCTGATGGGCGGGATGTAAATTGCCAACAGACACTCGGGAGAAGTGTATGGTGTTTCCTGAAACATCTAAAAAACAAAGCAACAGAGCCTAGGGCACTTCCACTTATGGTCCTATAGCTTAGGGAAATTAAAATCAAAAAGACACAGCCACCCCAAAGTTTGGGACGCCTCTGTTTACAAGAACCTCGTTTACAGTACAAGTTCAACATCGCAGAAAGTGAAAAATGGATAAAGAAGTTGTGGTATTTACTTACAAAGCAATATCACTCAGCAATGAAATCTATGTCATCAGGCCCTTAGCAGCACAATGAGTGGATTCAGGTATGATGATTCTAACTGAAATAAGTCACACAGAAAAAGAAACATCATAAGATATCAGTAATACATGGAATGTAAACTTGGCTACACAGGAACTGAATTACAGAACAGAACAGGGTCTCAAATTTAGAAAACCAACTTATGCTTGCTTAAGGGGAAAGGTGAGTTGGGGTGCTGCATAAAACCAGAGATTGAAATGAGCACAGATAAAGTTCCTTAAGCCAAATATGGAATAGACAAGAGCTACTCCTTGCTCAACGAAATGGACTCAACACCGCATATTAAATGCCTAAGAATGTACCTGACTAGTAAGTATCTTAAAACCTACGGATTGCTATGTCTCCGAAAGAGAATCAAGCATGTGTACAGGGGCATAAACGCAGCAGTGATAGGATTGGAGAGGTTCGGTGAGCAAATGAAGACCCTTTGAAGTCATATTGCATGGTACCCATTCCACGGGTTTCAACTACCCAGGTTTAAGGTATTCTTCCTTCAGCTAAAACATGCATGGGGAACCTAGAGTATGATCAACCATGTGATCGGGAGACGTGTTCAAATATGTCTCAGTTTTCGTACCCTGGTACTCGGGTGCAACATTCCAGACGCTTTACTAACACCCTCCCGACTTGGAGAGTCAGTCCCTTTAACCTCCTGTTTGGCCCAGTTTGCAATTTCTGCGGAAGATGAACAGGAATAGCGAGAACCAATGAGAGACTAGCTGGAGGTGTCTGGACGGGCAAATTTAACTCTCATTTCCCACCAGGAAGAGGAATTAACCAAAGGCTCAGCGTGCCGTGCCGGAACCAGATTAGGGCCTGAAGCCATCCTGCGGTGTTGCGGCCAGCTCAAAAGAAAGCGAGTTGAAGAAAGGAGCTCAGGGGCACTGTAATTCACAAACCTGCAGAGTTATAAATGACAGCTATCGTCCAAAAATATACTGAAGTAAGGCTGCCAAGAGGACTTGAAAGCGGGGCAGAATTGCAGGAAACCGATTTCAGGAGGTAGAATGGAATTGCATTGAAAGCATAGGAAAAGAGGCAGAACGTCCACAATGATGCACTTGGCCAAAAAGGGCGTATGCGTTTTTTCCTGAATATATTCAGGAAAAAACGCATACGCCCTTTTTGGCCAACCAAGCAAGCTTGCAAAGGAAATCTACACTACAATGAAGTCTCACTTCCCCCCGGTCAAAAGGGCCATCTGAAAAAAGTGTAAAATCCAGAAAGGCAGGACAGGCCATGGAGAACTGGGAGCCTTGTTATGCTGATGGGCGGGATGTAAATTGCCAACAGACACTCGGGAGAAGTGTATGGTGTTTCCTGAAACATCTAAAAAACAAAGCAACAGAGCCTAGGGCACTTCCACTTATGGTCCTATAGCTTAGGGAAATTAAAATCAAAAAGACACAGCCACCCCAAAGTTTGGGACGCCTCTGTTTACAAGAACCTCGTTTACAGTACAAGTTCAACATCGCAGAAAGTGAAAAATGGATAAAGAAGTTGTGGTATTTACTTACAAAGCAATATCACTCAGCAATGAAATCTATGTCATCAGGCCCTTAGCAGCACAATGAGTGGATTCAGGTATGATGATTCTAACTGAAATAAGTCACACAGAAAAAGAAACATCATAAGATATCAGTAATACACGGAATGTAAACTTGGCTACACAGGAACTGAATTACAGAACAGAACAGGGTCTCAAATTTAGAAAACCAACTTATGCTTGCTTAAGGGGAAAGGTGAGTTGGGGTGCTGCATAAAACCAGAGATTGAAATGAGCACAGATAAAGTTCCTTAAGCCAAATATGGAATAGACAAGAGCTACTCCTTGCTCAACGAAATGGACTCAACACCGCATATTAAATGCCTAAGAATGTACCTGACTAGTAAGTATCTTAAAACCTATGGATTGCTATGTCTCCGAAAGAGAATCAAGCATGTGTACAGGGGCATAAACGCAGCAGTGATAGGATTGGAGAGGTTCGGTGAGCAAATGAAGACCCTCTGAAGTCATATTGCATGGTACCCATTCCACGGGTTTCAACTACCCAGGTTTAAGGTATTCTTCCTTCAGCTAAAACATGCATGTGGAACCTAGAGTATGATCAACCATGTGATCGGGAAAAGTGTTCAAATATGTCTCAGTTCTCGTACCCTGGTACTCGGGTGCAACATTCCAGACGCTTTACTAACACCCTACCGACTTGGAGAGTCAGTCCCTTTAACCTCCTGTTTGGCCCAGTTTGCAATTTCTGCGGAAGATGAACAGGAATAGCGAGAACCAATGAGAGACTAGCTGGAGGTGTCTGGACGGGCAAATTTAACTCTCATTTCCCACCAGGAAGAGGAATTAACCAAAGGCTCAGCGTGCCGTGCCGGAACCAGATTAGGGCCTGAAGCCATCCTGCGGTGTTGCGGCCAGCTCAAAAGAAAGCGAGTTGAAGAAAGGAGCTCAGGGGCACTGTAATTCACAAACCTGCAGAGTTATAAATGACAGCTATCGTCCAAAAATATACTGAAGTAAGGCTGCCAAGAGGACTTGAAAGCGGGGCAGAATTGCAGGAAACCGATTTCAGGAGGCAGACTGGAATTGCATTGAAAGCATAGGAAAAGAGGCAGAACGTCCACAATGATGCACTTGGCCAAAAAGGGCGTATGCGTTTTTTCCTGAATATATTCAGGAAAAAACGCATACGCCCTTTTTGGCCAACCAAGCAAGCTTGCAAAGGAAATCTGCACTACAATGAAGTCTCACTTCCCCCCGGTCAAAAGGGCCATCTGAAAAAAGTGTAAAATCCAGAAAGGCAGGACAGGCCATGGAGAACTGGGAGCCTTGTTATGCTGATGGGCGGGATGTAAATTGCCAACAGACACTCGGGAGAAGTGTATGGTGTTTCCTGAAACATCTAAAAAACAAAGCAACAGAGCCTAGGGCACTTCCACTTATGGTCCTATAGCTTAGGGAAATTAAAATCAAAAAGACACAGCCACCCCAAAGTTTGGGACGCCTCTGTTTACAAGAACCTCGTTTACAGTACAAGTTCAACATCGCAGAAAGTGAAAAATGGATAAAGAAGTTGTGGTATTTACTTACAAAGCAATATCACTCAGCAATGAAATCTATGTCATCAGGCCCTTAGCAGCACAATGAGTGGATTCAGGTATGATGATTCTAACTGAAATAAGTCACACAGAAAAAGAAACATCATAAGATATCAGTAATACACGGAATGTAAACTTGGCTACACAGGAACTGAATTACAGAACAGAACAGGGTCTCAAATTTAGAAAACCAACTTATGCTTGCTTAAGGGTAAAGGTGAGTTGGGGTGCTGCATAAAACCAGAGATTGAAATGAGCACAGATAAAGTTCCTTAAGCCAAATATGGAATAGACAAGAGCTACCTCTTGCTCAACGAAATGGACTCAACACCACATATTAAATGCCTAAGAATGTACCTGACTAGTAAGTATCTTAAAACCTATGGATTGCTATGTCTCCGAAAGAGAATCAAGCATGTGTACAGGGGCATAAACGCAGCAGTGATAGGATTGGAGAGGTTCGGTGAGCAAATGAAGACCCTTTGAAGTCATATTGCATGGTACCCATTCCACGGGTTTCAACTACCCAGGTTTAAGGTATTCTTCCTTCAGCTAAAACATGCATGTGCAACCTAGAGTATGATCAACCATGTGATCGGGAGACGTGTTCAAATATGTCTCAGTTTTCGTACCCTGGTACTCGGGTGCAACATTCCAGACGCTTTACTAACACCCTCCTGACTTGGAGAGTCAGTCCCTTTAACCTCCTGTTTGGCCCAGTTTGCAATTTCTGCGGAAGATGAACAGGAATAGCGAGAACCAATGAGAGACTAGCTGGAGGTGTCTGGACGGGCAAATTTAACTCTCATTTCCCACCAGGAAGAGGAATTAACCAAAGGCTCAGCGTGCCGTGCCGGAACCAGATTAGGGCCTGAAGCCATCCTGCGGTGTTGCGGCCAGGTCACAAGAAAGCGAGTTGAAGAAAGGAGCTCAGGGGCACTGTAATTCACAAACCTGCAGAGTTATAAATGACAGCTATCGTCCAAAAATATACTGAAGTAAGGCTGCCAAGAGGACTTGAAAGCGGGGCAGAATTGCAGGAAACCGATTTCAGGAGGTAGACTGGAATTGCATTGAAAGCATAGGAAAAGAGGCAGAACGTCCACAATGATGCACTTGGCCAAAAAGGGCGTATGCGTTTTTTCCTGAATATATTCAGGAAAAAACGCATACGCCCTTTTTGGCCAACCAAGCAAGCTTGCAAAGGAAATCTGCACTACAATGAAGTCTCACTTCCCCCCGGTCAAAAGGGCCATCTGAAAAAAGTGTAAAATCCAGAAAGGCAGGACAGGCCATGGAGAACTGGGAGCCTTGTTATGCTGATGGGCGGGATGTAAATTGCCAACAGACACTCGGGAGAAGTGTATGGTGTTTCCTGAAACATCTAAAAAACAAAGCAACAGAGCCTAGGGCACTTCCACTTATGGTCCTATAGATTAGGGAAATTAAAATCAAAAAGACACAGCCACCCCAAAGTTTGGGACGCCTCTGTTTACAAGAACCTCGTTTACAGTACAAGTTCAACATTGCAGAAATTGAAAAATGGATAAAGAAGTTGTGGTATTTACTTACAAAGCAATATCACTCTGCAATGAAATCTATGTCATCAGGCCCTTAGCAGCACAATGAGTGGATTCAGGTATGATGATTCTAACTGAAATAAGTCACACAGAAAAAGAAACATCATAAGATATCAGTAATACACGGAATGTAAACTTCGCTACACAGGAACTGAATTCCAAAACAGAACAGGGTCTCAAATTTAGAAAACCAACTTATGCTTGCTTAAGGGGAAAGGTGAGTTGGGGTGCTGCATAAAACCAGAGATTGAAATGAGCACAGATAAAGTTCCTTAAGCCAAATATGGAATAGACAAGAGCTACTCCTTGCTCAACGAAATGGACACAACACCGCATATTAAACGCCTAAGAATGTACCTGACTAGTAAGTATCTTAAAACCTATGGATTGCTATGTCTCCGAAAGAGAATCAAGCATGTGTACAGGGGCATAAACGCAGCAGTGATAGGATTGGAGAGGTTTGGTGAGCAAATGAAGACCCTCTGAAGTCATATTGCATGGTACCCATTCCACGGGTTTCAACTACCCAGGTTTAAGGTATTCTTCCTTCAGCTAAAACATGCATGTGGAACCTAGAGTATGATCAACCATGTGATCGGGAGACGTGTTCAAATATGTCTCAGTTTTCGTACCCTGGTACTCGGGTGCAACATTCCAGACGCTTTACTAACACCCTCCCGACTTGGAGAGTCAGTCCCTTTAACCTCCTGTTTGGCCCAGTTTGCAATTTCTGCGGAAGATGAACAGGAATAGTGAGAACCAATGAGAGACTAGCTGGAGGTGTCTGGACGGGCAAATTTAACTCTCATTTCCCACCAGGAAGAGGAATTAACCAAAGGCTCAGCGTGCCGTGCCGGAACCAGATTAGGGCCTGAAGCCATCCTGCGGTGTTGCGGCCAGCTCAAAAGAAAGCGAGTTGAAGAAAGGAGCTCAGGGGCACTGTAATTCACAAACCTGCAGAGTTATAAATGACAGCTATCGTCCAAAAATATACTGAAGTAAGGCTGCCAAGAGGACTTGAAAGCAGGGCAGAATTGCAGGAAACCGATTTCAGGAGGCAGACTGGAATTGCATTGAAAGCATAGGAAAAGAGGCAGAACGTCCACAATGATGTACTTGGCCAAAAAGGGCGTATGCGTTTTTTCCTGAATATATTCAGGAAAAAACGCATACGCCCTTTTTGGCCAACCAAGCAAGCTTGCAAAGGAAATCTGCACTACAATGAAGTCTCACTTCCCCCCGGTCAAAAGGGCCATCTGAAAAAAGTGTAAAATCCAGAAAGGCAGGACAGGCCATGGAGAACTGGGAGCCTTGTTATGCTGATGGGCGGGATGTAAATTGCCAACAGACACTCGGGAGAAGTGTATGGTGTTTCCTGAAACATCTAAAAAACAAAGCAACAGAGCCTAGGGCACTTCCACTTATGGTCCTATAGCTTAGGGAAATTAAAATCAAAAAGACACAGCCACCCCAAAGTTTGGGACGCCTCTGTTTACAAGAACCTCGTTTACCGTACAAGTTCAACATCGCAGAAAGTGAAAAATGGATAAAGAAGTTGTGGTATTTACTTACAAAGCAATATCACTCAGCAATGAAATCTATGTCATCAGGCCCTTAGCAGCACAATGAGTGGATTCAGGTATGATGATTCTAACTGAAATAAGTCACACAGAAAAAGAACCATCATAAGATATCAGTAATACACGGAATGTAAACTTGGCTACACAGGAACTGAATTACAGAACAGAACAGGGTCTCAAATTTAGAAAACCAACTTATGCTTGCTTAAGGGTAAAGGTGAGTTGGGGTGCTGCATAAAACCAGAGATTGAAATGAGCACAGATAAAGTTCCTTAAGCCAAATATGGAATAGACAAGAGCTACTCCTTGCTCAACGAAATGGACTCAACACCGCATATTAAATGCCTAAGAATGTACCTGACTAGTAAGTATCTTAAAACCTATGGATTGCTATGTCTCCGAAAGAGAATCAAGCATGTGTACAGGGGCATAAACGCAGCAGTGATAGGATTGGAGAGGTTCGGTGAGCAAATGAAGACCCTTTGAAGTCATATTGCATGGTACCCATTCCACGGGTTTCAACTACCCAGGTTTAAGGTATTCTTCCTTCAGCTAAAACATGCATGTGGAACCTAGAGTATGATCAACCATGTGATCGGGAGACGTGTTCAAATATGTCTCAGTTTTCGTACCCTGGTACTCGGGTGCAACATTCCAGACGCTTTACTAACACCCTCCCGACTTGGAGAGTCAGTCCCTTTAACCTCCTGTTTGGCCCAGTTTGCAATTTCTGCGGAAGATGAACAGGAATAGCGAGAACCAATGAGAGACTAGCTGGAGGTGTCTGGACGGGCAAATTTAACTCTCATTTCCCACCAGGAAGAGGAATTAACCAAAGGCTCAGCGTGCCGTGCCGGAACCAGATTAGGGCCTGAAGCCATCCTGCGGTGTTGCGGCCAGCTCAAAAGAAAGCGAGTTGAAGAAAGGAGCTCAGGGGCACTGTAATTCACAAACCTGCAGAGTTATAAATGACAGCTATCGTCCAAAAATATACTGAAGTAAGGCTGCCAAGAGGACTTGAAAGCGGGGCAGAATTGCAGGAAACCGATTTCAGGAGGCAGACTGGAATTGCATTGAAAGCATAGGAAAAGAGGCAGAACGTCCACAATGATGCACTTGGCCAAAAAGGGCGTATGCGTTTTTTCCTGAATATATTCAGGAAAAAACGCATACGCCCTTTTTGGCCAACCAAGCAAGCTTGCAAAGGAAATCTGCACTACAATGAAGTCTCACTTCCCCCCGGTCAAAAGGGCCATCTGAAAAAAGTGTAAAATCCAGAAAGGCAGGACAGGCCATGGAGAACTGGGAGCCTTGTTATGCTGATGGGCGGGATGTAAATTGCCAACAGACACTCGGGAGAAGTGTATGGTGTTTCCTGAAACATCTAAAAAACAAAGCAACAGAGCCTAGGGCACTTCCACTTATGGTCCTATAGCTTAGGGAAATTAAAATCAAAAAGACACAGCCACCCCAAAGTTTGGGACGCCTCTGTTTACAAGAACCTCGTTTAGCGTACAAGTTCAACATCGCAGAAAGTGAAAAATGGATAAAGAAGTTGTGGTATTTACTTACAAAGCAATATCACTCAGCAATGAAATCTATGTCATCAGGCCCTTAGCAGCACAATGAGTGGATTCAGGTATGATGATTCTAACTGAAATAAGTCACACAGAAACAGAAACATCATAAGATATCAGTAATACACGGAATGTAAACTTGGCTACACAGGAACTGAATTACAGAACAGAACAGGGTCTCAAATTTAGAAAACCAACTTATGCTTGCTTAAGGGGAAAGGTGAGTTGGGGTGCTGCATAAAACCAGACATTGAAATGAGCACAGATAAAGTTCCTTAAGCCAAATATGGAATAGACAAGAGCTACTCCTTGCTCAACGAAATGGACTCAACACCGCATATTAAATGCCTAAGAATGTACCTGACTAGTAAGTATCTTAAAACCTATGGATTGCTATGTCTCCGAAAGAGAATCAAGCATGTGTACAGGGGCATAAACGCAGCAGTGATAGGATTGGAGAGGTTCGGTGAGCAAATGAAGACCCTTTGAAGTCATATTGCATGGTACCCATTCCACGGGTTTCAACTACCCAGGTTTAAGGTATTCTTCCTTCAGCTAAAACATGCATGTGGAACCTAGAGTATGATCAACCATGTGATCGGGAGACGTGTTCAAATATGTCTCAGTTTTCGTACCCTGGTACTCGGGTGCAACATTCCAGACGCTTTACTAACACCCTCCCGACTTGGAGAGTCAGTCCCTTTAACCTCCTGTTTGGCCCAGTTTGCAATTTCTGCGGAAGATGAACAGGAATAGCGAGAACCAATGAGAGACTAGCTGGAGGTGTCTGGACGGGCAAATTTAACTCTCATTTCCCACCAGGAAGAGGAATTAACCAAAGGCTCAGCGTGCCGTGCCGGAACCAGATTAGGGCCTGAAGCCATCCTGCGGTGTTGCGGCCAGCTCAAAAGAAAGCGAGTTGAAGAAAGGAGCTCAGGGGCACTGTAATTCACAAACCTGCAGAGTTATAAATGACAGCTATCGTCCAAAAATATACTGAAGTAAGGCTGCCAAGAGGACTTGAAAGCGGGGCAGAATTGCAGGAAACCGATTTCAGGAGGTAGACTGGAATTGCATTGAAAGCATAGGAAAAGAGGCAGAACGTCCACAATGATGCACTTGGCCAAAAAGGGCGTATGCGTTTTTTCCTGAATATATTCAGGAAAAAACGCATACGCCCTTTTTGGCCAACCAAGCAAGCTTGCAAAGGAAATCTGCACTACAATGAAGTCTCACTTCCCCCCGGTCAAAAGGGCCATCTGAAAAAAGTGTAAAATCCAGAAAGGCAGGACAGGCCATGGAGAACTGGGAGCCTTGTTATGCTGATGGGCGGGATGTAAATTGCCAACAGACACTCGGGAGAAGTGTATGGTGTTTCCTGAAACATCTAAAAAACAAAGCAACAGAGCCTAGGGCACTTCCACTTATGGTCCTATAGCTTAGGGAAATTAAAATCAAAAAGACACAGCCACCCCAAAGTTTGGGACACCTCTGTTTACAAGAACCTCGTTTACCGTACAAGTTCAACATCGCAGAAAGTGAAAAATGGATAAAGAAGTTGTGGTATTTACTTACAAAGCAATATCACTCAGCAATGAAATCTATGTCATCAGGCCCTTAGCAGCACAATGAGTGGATTCAGGTATGATGATTCTAACTGAAATAAGTCACACAGAAAAAGAACCATCATAAGATATCAGTAATACACGGAATGTAAACTTGGCTACACAGGAACTGAATTACAGAACAGAACAGGGTCTCAAATTTAGAAAACCAACTTATGCTTGCTTAAGGGGAAAGGTGAGTTGGGGTGCTGCATAAAACCAGAGATTGAAATGAGCACAGATAAAGTTCCTTAAGCCAAATATGGAATAGACAAGAGCTACTCCTTGCTCAACGAAATGGACTCAACACCGCATATTAAATGCCTAAGAATGTACCTGACTAGTAAGTATCTTAAAACCTATGGATTGCTATGTCTCCGAAAGAGAATCAAGCATGTGTACAGGGGCATAAACGCAGCAGTGATAGGATTGGAGAGGTTCGGTGAGCAAATGAAGACCCTTTGAAGTCATATTGCATGGTACCCATTCCACGGGTTTCAACTACCCAGGTTTAAGGTATTCTTCCTTCAGCTAAAACATGCATGTGGAACCTAGAGTATGATCAACCATGTGATCGGGAGACGTGTTCAAATATGTCTCAGTTTTCGTACCCTGGTACTCGGGTGCAACATTCCAGACGCTTTACTAACACCCTCCCGACTTGGAGAGTCAGTCCCTTTAACCTCCTGTTTGGCCCAGTTTGCAATTTCTGCGGAAGATGAACAGGAATAGCGAGAACCAATGAGAGACTAGCTGGAGGTGTCTGGACGGGCAAATTTAACTCTCATTTCCCACCAGGAAGAGGAATTAACCAAAGGCTCAGCGTGCCGTGCCGGAACCAGATTAGGGCCTGAAGCCATCCTGCGGTGTTGCGGCCAGCTCAAAAGAAAGCGAGTTGAAGAAAGGAGCTCAGGGGCACTGTAATTCACAAACCTGCAGAGTTATAAATGACAGCTATCGTCCAAAAATATACTGAAGTAAGGCTGCCAAGAGGACTTGAAAGCGGGGCAGAATTGCAGGAAACCGATTTCAGGAGGCAGACTGGAATTGCATTGAAAGCATAGGAAAAGAGGCAGAACGTCCACAATGATGCACTTGGCCAAAAAGGGCGTATGCGTTTTTTCCTGAATATATTCAGGAAAAAACGCATACGCCCTTTTTGGCCAACCAAGCAAGCTTGCAAAGGAAATCTGCACTACAATGAAGTCTCACTTCCCCCCGGTCAAAAGGGCCATCTGAAAAAAGTGTAAAATCCAGAAAGGCAGGACAGGCCATGGAGAACTGGGAGCCTTGTTATGCTGATGGGCGGGATGTAAATTGCCAACAGACACTCGGGAGAAGTGTATGGTGTTTCCTGAAACATCTAAAAAACAAAGCAACAGAGCCTAGGGCACTTCCACTTATGGTCCTATAGCTTAGGGAAATTAAAATCAAAAAGACACAGCCACCCCAAAGTTTGGGACGCCTCTGTTTACAAGAACCTCGTTTACCGTACAAGTTCAACATCGCAGAAAGTGAAAAATGGATAAAGAAGTTGTGGTATTTACTTACAAAGCAATATCACTCAGCAATGAAATCTATGTCATCAGGCCCTTAGCAGCACAATGAGTGGATTCAGGTATGATGATTCTAACTGAAATAAGTCACACAGAAAAAGAAACATCATAAGATATCAGTAATACACGGAATGTAAACTTGGCTACACAGGAACTGAATTACAGAACAGAACAGGGTCTCAAATTTAGAAAACCAACTTATGCTTGCTTAAGGGGAAAGGTGAGTTGGGGTGCTGCATAAAACCAGAGATTGAAATGAGCACAGATAAAGTTCCTTAAGCCAAATATGGAATAGACAAGAGCTACTCCTTGCTCAACGAAATAGACTCAACACCGCATATTAAATGCCTAAGAATGTACCTGACTAGTAAGTATCTTAAAACCTATGGATTGCTATGTCTCCGAAAGAGAATCAAGCATGTGTACAGGGGCATAAACGCAGCAGTGATAGGATTGGAGAGGTTCGGTGAGCAAATGAAGACCCTTTGAAGTCATATTGCATGGTACCCATTCCACGGGTTTCAACTACCCAGGTTTAAGGTATTCTTCCTTCAGCTAAAACATGCATGTGGAACCTAGAGTATGATCAACCATGTGATCGGGAGACGTGTTCAAATATGTCTCAGTTTTTGTACCCTGGTACTCGGGTGCAACATTCCAGACGCTTTACTAACACCCTCCCGACTTGGAGAGTCAGTCCCTTTAACCTCCTGTTTGGCCCAGTTTGCAATTTCTGCGGAAGATGAACAGGAATAGCGAGAACCAATGAGAGACTAGCTGGAGGTGTCTGGACGGGCAAATTTAACTCTCATTTCCCACCAGGAAGAGGAATTAACCAAAGGCTCAGCGTGCCGTGCCGGAACCAGATTAGGGCCTGAAGCCATCCTGCGGTGTTGCGGCCAGCTCAAAAGAAAGCGAGTTGAAGAAAGGAGCTCAGGGGCACTGTAATTCACAAACCTGCAGAGTTATAAATGACAGCTATCGTCCAAAAATATACTGAAGTAAGGCTGCCAAGAGGACTTGAAAGCGGGGCAGAATTGCAGGAAACCGATTTCAGGAGGTAGACTGGAATTGCATTGAAAGCATAGGAAAAGAGGCAGAACGTCCACAATGATGCACTTGGCCAAAAAGGGCGTATGCGTTTTTTCCTGAATATATTCAGGAAAAAACGCATACGCCCTTTTTGGCCAACCAAGCAAGCTTGCAAAGGAAATCTGCACTACAATGAAGTCTCACTTCCCCCCGGTCAAAAGGGCCATCTGAAAAAAGTGTAAAATCCAGAAAGGCAGGACAGGCCATGGAGAACTGGGAGCCTTGTTATGCTGATGGGCGGGATGTAAATTGCCAACAGACACTCGGGAGAAGTGTATGGTGTTTCCTGAAACATCTAAAAAACAAAGCAACAGAGCCTAGGGCACTTCCACTTATGGTCCTATAGCTTAGGGAAATTAAAATCAAAAAGACACAGCCACCCCAAAGTTTGGGACGCCTCTGTTTACAAGAACCTCGTTTACAGTACAAGTTCAACATCGCAGAAAGTGAAAAATGGATAAAGAAGTTGTGGTATTTACTTACAAAGCAATATCACTCAGCAATGAAATCTATGTCATCAGGCCCTTAGCAGCACAATGAGTGGATTCAGGTATGATGATTCTAACTGAAATAAGTCACACAGAAAAAGAAACATCATAAGATATCAGTAATACACGGAATGTAAACTTGGCTACACAGGAACTGAATTACAGAACAGAACAGGGTCTCAAATTTAGAAAACCAACTTATGCTTGCTTAAGGGGAAAGGTGAGTTGGGGTGCTGCATAAAACCAGAGATTGAAATGAGCACAGATAAAGTTCCTTAAGCCAAATATGGAATAGACAAGAGCTACTCCTTGCTCAACGAAATGGACTCAACACCGCATATTAAATGCCTAAGAATGTACCTGACTAGTAAGTATCTTAAAACCTATGGATTGCTATGTCTCCGAAAGAGAATCAAGCATGTGTACAGGGGCATAAACGCAGCAGTGATAGGATTGGAGAGGTTCGGTGAGCAAATGAAGACCCTTTGAAGTCATATTGCATGGTACCCATTCCACGGGTTTCAACTACCCAGGTTTAAGGTATTCTTCCTTCAGCTAAAACATGCATGTGGAACCTAGAGTATGATCAACCATGTGATCGGGAGGCGTGTTCAAATATGTCTCAGTTTTCGTACCCTGGTACTCGGGTGCAACATTCCAGACGCTTTACTAACACCCTCCCGACTTGGAGAGTCAGTCCCTTTAACCTCCTGTTTGGCCCAGTTTGCAATTTCTGCGGAAGATGAACAGGAATAGCGAGAACCAATGAGAGACTAGCTGGAGGTGTCTGGACGGGCAAATTTAACTCTCATTTCCCACCAGGAAGAGGAATTAACCAAAGGCTCAGCGTGCCGTGCCGGAACCAGATTAGGGCCTGAAGCCATCCTGCGGTGTTGCGGCCAGCTCAAAAGAAAGCGAGTTGAAGAAAGGAGCTCAGGGGCACTGTAATTCACAAACCTGCAGAGTTATAAATGACAGCTATCATCCAAAAATATACTGAAGTAAGGCTGCCAAGAGGACTTGAAAGCGGGGCAGAATTGCAGGAAACCGATTTCAGGAGGCAGACTGGAATTGCATTGAAAGCATAGGAAAAGAGGCAGAACGTCCACAATGATGCACTTGGCCAAAAAGGGCGTATGCGTTTTTTCCTGAATATATTCAGGAAAAAACGCATACGCCCTTTTTGGCCAACCAAGCAAGCTTGCAAAGGAAATCTACACTACAATGAAGTCTCACTTCCCCCCGGTCAAAAGGGCCATCTGAAAAAAGTGTAAAATCCAGAAAGGCAGGACAGGCCATGGAGAACTGGGAGCCTTGTTATGCTGATGGGCGGGATGTAAATTGCCAACAGACACTCGGGAGAAGTGTATGGTGTTTCCTGAAACATCTAAAAAACAAAGCAACAGAGCCTAGGGCACTTCCACTTATGGTCCTATAGCTTAGGGAAATTAAAATCAAAAAGACACAGCCACCCCAAAGTTTGGGACGCCTCTGTTTACAAGAACCTCGTTTACCGTACAAGTTCAACATCGCAGAAAGTGAAAAATGGATAAAGAAGTTGTGGTATTTACTTACAAAGCAATATCACTCAGCAATGAAATCTATGTCATCAGGCCCTTAGCAGCACAATGAGTGGATTCAGGTATGATGATTCTAACTGAAATAAGTCACACAGAAAAAGAAACATCATAAGATATCAGTAATACACGGAATGTAAACTTGGCTACACAGGAACTGAATTACAGAACAGAACAGGGTCTCAAATTTAGAAAACCAACTTATGCTTGCTTAAGGGGAAAGGTGAGTTGGGGTGCTGCATAAAACCAGAGATTGAAATGAGCACAGATAAAGTTCCTTAAGCCAAATATGGAATAGACAAGAGCTACTCCTTGCTCAACGAAATAGACTCAACACCGCATATTAAATGCCTAAGAATGTACCTGACTAGTAAGTATCTTAAAACCTATGGATTGCTATGTCTCCGAAAGAGAATCAAGCATGTGTACAGGGGCATAAACGCAGCAGTGATAGGATTGGAGAGGTTTGGTGAGCAAATGAAGACCCTTTGAAGTCATATTGCATGGTACCCATTCCACGGGTTTCAACTACCCAGGTTTAAGGTATTCTTCCTTCAGCTAAAACATGCATGTGGAACCTAGAGTATGATCAACCATGTGATCGGGAGACGTTTTCAAATATGTCTCAGTTTTCGTACCCTGGTACTCGGGTGCAACATTCCAGACGCTTTACTAACACCCTCCCGACTTGGAGAGTCAGTCCCTTTAACCTCCTGTTTGGCCCAGTTTGCAATTTCTGCGGAAGATGAACAGGAATAGCGAGAACCAATGAGAGACTAGCTGGAGGTGTCTGGACAGGCAAATTTAACTCTCATTTCCCACCAGGAAGAGGAATTAACCAAAGGCTCAGCGTGCCGTGCCGGAACCAGATTAGGGCCTGAAGCCATCCTGCGGTGTTGCGGCCAGCTCAAAAGAAAGCGAGTTGAAGAAAGGAGCTCAGGGGCACTGTAATTCACAAACCTGCAGAGTTATAAATGACAGCTATCGTCCAAAAATATACTGAAGTAAGGCTGCCAAGAGGACTTGAAAGCGGGGCAGAATTGCAGGAAACCGATTTCAGGAGGTAGACTGGAATTGCATTGAAAGCATAGGAAAAGAGGCAGAACGTCCACAATGATGCACTTGGCCAAAAAGGGCGTATGCGTTTTTTCCTGAATATATTCAGGAAAAAACGCATACGCCCTTTTTGGCCAACCAAGCAAGCTTGCAAAGGAAATCTGCACTACAATGAAGTCTCACTTCCCCCCGGTCAAAAGGGCCATCTGAAAAAAGTGTAAAATCCAGAAAGGCAGGACAGGCCATGGAGAACTGGGAGCCTTGTTATGCTGATGGGCGGGATGTAAATTGCCAACAGACACTCGGGAGAAGTGTATGGTGTTTCCTGAAACATCTAAAAAACAAAGCAACAGAGCCTAGGGCACTTCCACTTATGGTCCTATAGCTTAGGGAAATTAAAATCAAAAAGACACAGCCACCCCAAAGTTTGGGACGCCTCTGTTTACAAGAACCTCATTTACAGTACAAGTTCAACATCGCAGAAAGTGAAAAATGGATAAAGAAGTTGTGGTATTTACTTACAAAGCAATATCACTCAGCAATGAAATCTATGTCATCAGGCCCTTAGCAGCACAATGAGTGGATTCAGGTATGATGATTCTAACTGAAATAAGTCACACAGAAAAAGAAACATCATAAGATATCAGTAATACATGGAATGTAAACTTGGCTACACAGGAACTGAATTACAGAACAGAACAGGGTCTCAAATTTAGAAAACCAACTTATGCTTGCTTAAGGGGAAAGGTGAGTTGGGGTGCTGCATAAAACCAGAGATTGAAATGAGCACAGATAAAGTTCCTTAAGCCAAATATGGAATAGACAAGAGCTACTCCTTGCTCAACGAAATGGACTCAACACCGCATATTAAATGCCTAAGAATGTACCTGACTAGTAAGTATCTTAAAACCTACGGATTGCTATGTCTCCGAAAGAGAATCAAGCATGTGTACAGGGGCATAAACGCAGCAGTGATAGGATTGGAGAGGTTCGGTGAGCAAATGAAGACCCTTTGAAGTCATATTGCATGGTACCCATTCCACGGGTTTCAACTACCCAGGTTTAAGGTATTCTTCCTTCAGCTAAAACATGCATGGGGAACCTAGAGTATGATCAACCATGTGATCGGGAGACGTGTTCAAATATGTCTCAGTTTTCGTACCCTGGTACTCGGGTGCAACATTCCAGACGCTTTACTAACACCCTCCCGACTTGGAGAGTCAGTCCCTTTAACCTCCTGTTTGGCCCAGTTTGCAATTTCTGCGGAAGATGAACAGGAATAGCGAGAACCAATGAGAGACTAGCTGGAGGTGTCTGGACGGGCAAATTTAACTCTCATTTCCCACCAGGAAGAGGAATTAACCAAAGGCTCAGCATGCCGTGCCGGAACCAGATTAGGGCCTGAAGCCATCCTGCGGTGTTGCGGCCAGCTCAAAAGAAAGCGAGTTGAAGAAAGGAGCTCAGGGGCACTGTAATTCACAAACCTGCAGAGTTATAAATGACAGCTATCGTCCAAAAATATACTGAAGTAAGGCTGCCAAGAGGACTTGAAAGCGGGGCAGAATTGCAGGAAACCGATTTCAGGAGGTAGAATGGAATTGCATTGAAAGCATAGGAAAAGAGGCAGAACGTCCACAATGATGCACTTGGCCAAAAAGGGCGTATGCGTTTTTTCCTGAATATATTCAGGAAAAAACGCATACGCCCTTTTTGGCCAACCAAGCAAGCTTGCAAAGGAAATCTACACTACAATGAAGTCTCACTTCCCCCCGGTCAAAAGGGCCATCTGAAAAAAGTGTAAAATCCAGAAAGGCAGGACAGGCCATGGAGAACTGGGAGCCTTGTTATGCTGATGGGCGGGATGTAAATTGCCAACAGACACTCGGGAGAAGTGTATGGTGTTTCCTGAAACATCTAAAAAACAAAGCAACAGAGCCTAGGGCACTTCCACTTATGGTCCTATAGCTTAGGGAAATTAAAATCAAAAAGACACAGCCACCCCAAAGTTTGGGACGCCTCTGTTTACAAGAACCTCGTTTACAGTACAAGTTCAACATCGCAGAAAGTGAAAAATGGATAAAGAAGTTGTGGTATTTACTTACAAAGCAATATCACTCAGCAATGAAATCTATGTCATCAGGCCCTTAGCAGCACAATGAGTGGATTCAGGTATGATGATTCTAACTGAAATAAGTCACACAGAAAAAGAAACATCATAAGATATCAGTAATACACGGAATGTAAACTTGGCTACACAGGAACTGAATTACAGAACAGAACAGGGTCTCAAATTTAGAAAACCAACTTATGCTTGCTTAAGGGGAAAGGTGAGTTGGGGTGCTGCATAAAACCAGAGATTGAAATCAGCACAGATAAAGTTCCTTAAGCCAAATATGGAATAGACAAGAGCTACTCCTTGCTCAACGAAATGGACTCAACACCGCATATTAAATGCCTAAGAATGTACCTGACTAGTAAGTATCTTAAAACCTATGGATTGCTATGTCTCCGAAAGAGAATCAAGCATGTGTACAGGGGCATAAACGCAGCAGTGATAGGATTGGAGAGGTTCGGTGAGCAAATGAAGACCCTCTGAAGTCATATTGCATGGTACCCATTCCACGGGTTTCAACTACCCAGGTTTAAGGTATTCTTCCTTCAGCTAAAACATGCATGTGGAACCTAGAGTATGATCAACCATGTGATCGGGAAAAGTGTTCAAATATGTCTCAGTTCTCGTACCCTGGTACTCGGGTGCAACATTCCAGACGCTTTACTAACACCCTACCGACTTGGAGAGTCAGTCCCTTTAACCTCCTGTTTGGCCCAGTTTGCAATTTCTGCGGAAGATGAACAGGAATAGCGAGAACCAATGAGAGACTAGCTGGAGGTGTCTGGACGGGCAAATTTAACTCTCATTTCCCACCAGGAAGAGGAATTAACCAAAGGCTCAGCGTGCCGTGCCGGAACCAGATTAGGGCCTGAAGCCATCCTGCGGTGTTGCGGCCAGCTCAAAAGAAAGCGAGTTGAAGAAAGGAGCTCAGGGGCACTGTAATTCACAAACCTGCAGAGTTATAAATGACAGCTATCGTCCAAAAATATACTGAAGTAAGGCTGCCAAGAGGACTTGAAAGCGGGGCAGAATTGCAGGAAACCGATTTCAGGAGGCAGACTGGAATTGCATTGAAAGCATAGGAAAAGAGGCAGAACGTCCACAATGATGCACTTGGCCAAAAATGGCGTATGCGTTTTTTCCTGAATATATTCAGGAAAAAACGCATACGCCCTTTTTGGCCAACCAAGCAAGCTTGCAAAGGAAATCTGCACTACAATGAAGTCTCACTTCCCCCCGGTCAAAAGGGCCATCTGAAAAAAGTGTAAAATCCAGAAAGGCAGGACAGGCCATGGAGAACTGGGAGCCTTGTTATGCTGATGGGCGGGATGTAAATTGCCAACAGACACTCGGGAGAAGTGTATGGTGTTTCCTGAAACATCTAAAAAACAAAGCAACAGAGCCTAGGGCACTTCCACTTATGGTCCTATAGCTTAGGGAAATTAAAATCAAAAAGACACAGCCACCCCAAAGTTTGGGACGCCTCTGTTTACAAGAACCTCGTTTACAGTACAAGTTCAACATCGCAGAAAGTGAAAAATGGATAAAGAAGTTGTGGTATTTACTTACAAAGCAATATCACTCAGCAATGAAATCTATGTCATCAGGCCCTTAGCAGCACAATGAGTGGATTCAGGTATGATGATTCTAACTGAAATAAGTCACACAGAAAAAGAAACATCATAAGATATCAGTAATACACGGAATGTAAACTTGGCTACACAGGAACTGAATTACAGAACAGAACAGGGTCTCAAATTTAGAAAACCAACTTATGCTTGCTTAAGGGGAAAGGTGAGTTGGGGTGCTGCATAAAACCAGAGATTGAAATGAGCACAGATAAAGTTCCTTAAGCCAAATATGGAATAGACAAGAGCTACCTCTTGCTCAACGAAATGGACTCAACACCACATATTAAATGCCTAAGAATGTACCTGACTAGTAAGTATCTTAAAACCTATGGATTGCTATGTCTCCGAAAGAGAATCAAGCATGTGTACAGGGGCATAAACGCAGCAGTGATAGGATTGGAGAGGTTCGGTGAGCAAATGAAGACCCTTTGAAGTCATATTGCATGGTACCCATTCCACGGGTTTCAACTACCCAGGTTTAAGGTATTCTTCCTTCAGCTAAAACATGCATGTGCAACCTAGAGTATGATCAACCATGTGATCGGGAGACGTGTTCAAATATGTCTCAGTTTTCGTACCCTGGTACTCGGGTGCAACATTCCAGACGCTTTACTAACACCCTCCTGACTTGGAGAGTCAGTCCCTTTAACCTCCTGTTTGGCCCAGTTTGCAATTTCTGCGGAAGATGAACAGGAATAGCGAGAACCAATGAGAGACTAGCTGGAGGTGTCTGGACGGGCAAATTTAACTCTCATTTCCCACCAGGAAGAGGAATTAACCAAAGGCTCAGCGTGCCGTGCCGGAACCAGATTAGGGCCTGAAGCCATCCTGCGGTGTTGCGGCCAGGTCACAAGAAAGCGAGTTGAAGAAAGGAGCTCAGGGGCACTGTAATTCACAAACCTGCAGAGTTATAAATGACAGCTATCGTCCAAAAATATACTGAAGTAAGGCTGCCAAGAGGACTTGAAAGCGGGGCAGAATTGCAGGAAACCGATTTCAGGAGGTAGACTGGAATTGCATTGAAAGCATAGGAAAAGAGGCAGAACGTCCACAATGATGCACTTGGCCAAAAAGGGCGTATGCGTTTTTTCCTGAATATATTCAGGAAAAAACGCATACGCCCTTTTTGGCCAACCAAGCAAGCTTGCAAAGGAAATCTGCACTACAATGAAGTCTCACTTCCCCCCGGTCAAAAGGGCCATCTGAAAAAAGTGTAAAATCCAGAAAGGCAGGACAGGCCATGGAGAACTGGGAGCCTTGTTATGCTGATGGGCGGGATGTAAATTGCCAACAGACACTCGGGAGAAGTGTATGGTGTTTCCTGAAACATCTAAAAAACAAAGCAACAGAGCCTAGGGCACTTCCACTTATGGTCCTATAGATTAGGGAAATTAAAATCAAAAAGACACAGCCACCCCAAAGTTTGGGACGCCTCTGTTTACAAGAACCTCGTTTACAGTACAAGTTCAACATTGCAGAAATTGAAAAATGGATAAAGAAGTTGTGGTATTTACTTACAAAGCAATATCACTCTGCAATGAAATCTATGTCATCAGGCCCTTAGCAGCACAATGAGTGGATTCAGGTATGATGATTCTAACTGAAATAAGTCACACAGAAAAAGAAACATCATAAGATATCAGTAATAAACGGAATGTAAACTTCGCTACACAGGAACTGAATTCCAAAACAGAACAGGGTCTCAAATTTAGAAAACCAACTTATGCTTGCTTAAGGGGAAAGGTGAGTTGGGGTGCTGCATAAAACCAGAGATTGAAATGAGCACAGATAAAGTTCCTTAAGCCAAATATGGAATAGACAAGAGCTACTCCTTGCTCAACGAAATGGACACAACACCGCATATTAAACGCCTAAGAATGTACCTGACTAGTAAGTATCTTAAAACCTATGGATTGCTATGTCTCCGAAAGAGAATCAAGCATGTGTACAGGGGCATAAACGCAGCAGTGATAGGATTGGAGAGGTTTGGTGAGCAAATGAAGACCCTCTGAAGTCATATTGCATGGTACCCATTCCACGGGTTTCAACTACCCAGGTTTAAGGTATTCTTCCTTCAGCTAAAACATGCATGTGGAACCTAGAGTATGATCAACCATGTGATCGGGAGACGTGTTCAAATATGTCTCAGTTTTCGTACCCTGGTACTCGGGTGCAACATTCCAGACGCTTTACTAACACCCTCCCGACTTGGAGAGTCAGTCCCTTTAACCTCCTGTTTGGCCCAGTTTGCAATTTCTGCGGAAGATGAACAGGAATAGTGAGAACCAATGAGAGACTAGCTGGAGGTGTCTGGACGGGCAAATTTAACTCTCATTTCCCACCAGGAAGAGGAATTAACCAAAGGCTCAGCGTGCCGTGCCGGAACCAGATTAGGGCCTGAAGCCATCCTGCGGTGTTGCGGCCAGCTCAAAAGAAAGCGAGTTGAAGAAAGGAGCTCAGGGGCACTGTAATTCACAAACCTGCAGAGTTATAAATGACAGCTATCGTCCAAAAATATACTGAAGTAAGGCTGCCAAGAGGACTTGAAAGCAGGGCAGAATTGCAGGAAACCGATTTCAGGAGGCAGACTGGAATTGCATTGAAAGCATAGGAAAAGAGGCAGAACGTCCACAATGATGTACTTGGCCAAAAAGGGCGTATGCGTTTTTTCCTGAATATATTCAGGAAAAAACGCATACGCCCTTTTTGGCCAACCAAGCAAGCTTGCAAAGGAAATCTGCACTACAATGAAGTCTCACTTCCCCCCGGTCAAAAGGGCCATCTGAAAAAAGTGTAAAATCCAGAAAGGCAGGACAGGCCATGGAGAACTGGGAGCCTTGTTATGCTGATGGGCGGGATGTAAATTGCCAACAGACACTCGGGAGAAGTGTATGGTGTTTCCTGAAACATCTAAAAAACAAAGCAACAGAGCCTAGGGCACTTCCACTTATGGTCCTATAGCTTAGGGAAATTAAAATCAAAAAGACACAGCCACCCCAAAGTTTGGGACGCCTCTGTTTACAAGAACCTCGTTTACCGTACAAGTTCAACATCGCAGAAAGTGAAAAATGGATAAAGAAGTTGTGGTATTTACTTACAAAGCAATATCACTCAGCAATGAAATCTATGTCATCAGGCCCTTAGCAGCACAATGAGTGGATTCAGGTATGATGATTCTAACTGAAATAAGTCACACAGAAAAAGAAACATCATAAGATATCAGTAATACACGGAATGTAAACTTGGCTACACAGGAACTGAATTACAGAACAGAACAGGGTCTCAAATTTAGAAAACCAACTTATGCTTGCTTAAGGGTAAAGGTGAGTTGGGGTGCTGCATAAAACCAGAGATTGAAATGAGCACAGATAAAGTTCCTTAAGCCAAATATGGAATAGACAAGAGCTACTCCTTGCTCAACGAAATGGACTCAACACCGCATATTAAATGCCTAAGAATGTACCTGACTAGTAAGTATCTTAAAACCTATGGATTGCTATGTCTCCGAAAGAGAATCAAGCATGTGTACAGGGGCATAAACGCAGCAGTGATAGGATTGGAGAGGTTCGGTGAGCAAATGAAGACCCTTTGAAGTCATATTGCATGGTACCCATTCCACGGGTTTCAACTACCCAGGTTTAAGGTATTCTTCCTTCAGCTAAAACATGCATGTGGAACCTAGAGTATGATCAACCATGTGATCGGGAGACGTGTTCAAATATGTCTCAGTTTTCGTACCCTGGTACTCGGGTGCAACATTCCAGACGCTTTACTAACACCCTCCCGACTTGGAGAGTCAGTCCCTTTAACCTCCTGTTTGGCCCAGTTTGCAATTTCTGCGGAAGATGAACAGGAATAGCGAGAACCAATGAGAGACTAGCTGGAAGGTGTCTGGACGGGCAAATTTAACTCTCATTTCCCACCAGGAAGAGGAATTAACCAAAGGCTCAGCGTGCCGTGCCGGAACCAGATTAGGGCCTGAAGCCATCCTGCGGTGTTGCGGCCAGCTCAAAAGAAAGCGAGTTGAAGAAAGGAGCTCAGGGGCACTGTAATTCACAAACCTGCAGAGTTATAAATGACAGCTATCGTCCAAAAATATACTGAAGTAAGGCTGCCAAGAGGACTTGAAAGCGGGGCAGAATTGCAGGAAACCGATTTCAGGAGGTAGACTGGAATTACATTGAAAGCATAGGAAAAGAGGCAGAACGTCCACAATGATGCACTTGGCCAAAAAGGGCGTATGCGTTTTTTCCTGAATATATTCAGGATAAAACGCATACGCCCTTTTTGGCCAACCAAGCAAGCTTGCAAAGGAAATCTGCACTACAATGAAGTCTCACTTCCCCCCGGTCAAAAGGGCCATCTGAAAAAAGTGTAAAATCCAGAAAGGCAGGACAGGCCATGGAGAACTGGGAGCCTTGTTATGCTGATGGGCGGGATGTAAATTGCCAACAGACACTCGGGAGAAGTGTATGGTGTTTCCTGAAACATCTAAAAAACAAAGCAACAGAGCCTAGGGCACTTCCACTTATGGTCCTATAGCTTAGGGAAATTAAAATCAAAAAGACACAGCCACCCCAAAGTTTGGGACGCCTCTGTTTACAAGAACCTCGTTTACCGTACAAGTTCAACATCGCAGAAAGTGAAAAATGGATAAAGAAGTTGTGGTATTTACTTACAAAGCAATATCACTCAGCAATGAAATCTATGTCATCAGGCCCTTAGCAGCACAATGAGTGGATTCAGGTATGATGATTCTAACTGAAATAAGTCACACAGAAAAAGAAACATCATAAGATATCAGTAATACACGGAATGTAAACTTGGCTACACAGGAACTGAATTACAGAACAGAACAGGGTCTCAAATTTAGAAAACCAACTTATGCTTGCTTAAGGGTAAAGGTGAGTTGGGGTGCTGCATAAAACCAGAGATTGAAATGAGCACAGATAAAGTTCCTTAAGCCAAATATGGAATAGACAAGAGCTACTCCTTGCTCAACGAAATGGACTCAACACCGCATATTAAATGCCTAAGAATGTACCTGACTAGTAAGTATCTTAAAACCTATGGATTGCTATGTCTCCGAAAGAGAATCAAGCATGTGTACAGGGGCATAAACGCAGCAGTGATAGGATTGGAGAGGTTCGGTGAGCAAATGAAGACCCTTTGAAGTCATATTGCATGGTACCCATTCCACGGGTTTCAACTACCCAGGTTTAAGGTATTCTTCCTTCAGCTAAAACATGCATGTGGAACCTAGAGTATGATCAACCATGTGATCGGGAGACGTGTTCAAATATGTCTCAGTTTTCGTACCCTGGTACTCGGGTGCAACATTCCAGACGCTTTACTAACACCCTCCCGACTTGGAGAGTCAGTCCCTTTAACCTCCTGTTTGGCCCAGTTTGCAATTTCTGCGGAAGATGAACAGGAATAGCGAGAACCAATGAGAGACTAGCTGGAAGGTGTCTGGACGGGCAAATTTAACTCTCATTTCCCACCAGGAAGAGGAATTAACCAAAGGCTCAGCGTGCCGTGCCGGAACCAGATTAGGGCCTGAAGCCATCCTGCGGTGTTGCGGCCAGCTCAAAAGAAAGCGAGTTGAAGAAAGGAGCTCAGGGGCACTGTAATTCACAAACCTGCAGAGTTATAAATGACAGCTATCGTCCAAAAATATACTGAAGTAAGGCTGCCAAGAGGACTTGAAAGCGGGGCAGAATTGCAGGAAACCGATTTCAGGAGGCAGACTGGAATTGCATTGAAAGCATAGGAAAAGAGGCAGAACGTCCACAATGATGCACTTGGCCAAAAAGGGCGTATGCGTTTTTTCCTGAATATATTCAGGAAAAAACGCATACGCCCTTTTTGGCCAACCAAGCAAGCTTGCAAAGGAAATCTGCACTACAATGAAGTCTCACTTCCCCCCGGTCAAAAGGGCCATCTGAAAAAAGTGTAAAATCCAGAAAGGCAGGACAGGCCATGGAGAACTGGGAGCCTTGTTATGCTGATGGGCGGGATGTAAATTGCCAACAGACACTCGGGAGAAGTGTATGGTGTTTCCTGAAACATCTAAAAAACAAAGCAACAGAGCCTAGGGCACTTCCACTTATGGTCCTATAGCTTAGGGAAATTAAAATCAAAAAGACACAGCCACCCCAAAGTTTGGGACGCCTCTGTTTACAAGAACCTTGTTTACAGTACAAGTTCAACATCGCAGAAAGTGAAAAATGGATAAAGAAGTTGTGGTATTTACTTACAAAGCAATATCACTCAGCAATGAAATCTATGTCATCAGGCCCTTAGCAGCACAATGAGTGGATTCAGGTATGATGATTCTAACTGAAATAAGTCACACAGAAAAAGAACCATCATAAGATATCAGTAATACACGGAATGTAAACTTGGCTACACAGGAACTGAATTACAGAACAGAACAGGGTCTCAAATTTAGACAACTAACTTATGCTTGCTTAAGGGGAAAGGTGAGTTGGGGTGCTGCATAAAACCAGAGATTGAAATGAACACAGATAAAGTTCCTTAAGCCAAATATGGAATAGACAAGAGCTACTCCTTGCTCAACGAAATGGACTCAACACCGCATATTAAATGCCTAAGAATGTACCTGACTAGTAAGTATCTTAAAACCTATGGATTGCTATGTCTCCGAAAGAGAATCAAGCATGTGTACAGGGGCATAAACGCAGCAGTGATAGGATTGGAGAGGTTCGGTGAGCAAATGAAGACCCTTTGAAGTCATATTGCATGGTACCCATTCCACAGGTTTCAACTACCCAGGTTTAAGGTATTCTTCCTTCAGCTAAAACATGCATGTGGAACCTAGAGTATGATCAACCATGTGATCGGGAGACGTGTTCAAATATGTCTCAGTTTTCGTACCCTGGTACTCGGGTGCAACATTCCAGACGCTTTACTAACACCCTCCCGACTTGGAGAGTCAGTCCCTTTAACCTCCTGTTTGGCCCAGTTTGCAATTTCTGCGGAAGATGAACAGGAATAGTGAGAACCAATGAGAGACTAGCTGGAGGTGTCTGGACGGGCAAATTTAACTCTCATTTCCCACCAGGAAGAGGAATTAACCAAAGGCTCAGCGTGCCGTGCCGGAACCAGATTAGGGCCTGAAGCCATCCTGCGGTGTTGCGGCCAGCTCAAAAGAAAGCGAGTTGAAGAAAGGAGCTCAGGGGCACTGTAATTCACAAACCTGCAGAGTTATAAATGACAGCTATCGTCCAAAAATATACTGAAGTAAGGCTGCCAAGAGGACTTGAAAGCGGGGCAGAATTGCAGGAAACCGATTTCAGGAGGCAGACTGGAATTGCATTGAAAGCATAGGAAAAGAGGCAGAACGTCCACAATGATGCACTTGGCCAAAAAGGGCGTATGCGTTTTTTCCTGAATATATTCAGGAAAAAACGCATACGCCCTTTTTGGCCAACCAAGCAAGCTTGCAAAGGAAATCTGCACTACAATGAAGTCTCACTTCCCCCCGGTCAAAAGGGCCATCTGAAAAAAGTGTAAAATCCAGAAAGGCAGGACAGGCCATGGAGAACTGGGAGCCTTGTTATGCTGATGGGCGGGATGTAAATTGCCAACAGACACTCGGGAGAAGTGTATGGTGTTTCCTGAAACATCTAAAAAACAAAGCAACAGAGCCTAGGGCACTTCCACTTATGGTCCTATAGCTTAGGGAAATTAAAATCAAAAAGACACAGCCACCCCAAAGTTTGGGACGCCTCTGTTTACAAGAACCTCGTTTACCGTACAAGTTCAACATCGCAGAAAGTGAAAAATGGATAAAGAAGTTGTGGTATTTACTTACAAAGCAATATCACTCAGCAATGAAATCTATGTCATCAGGCCCTTAGCAGCACAATGAGTGGATTCAGGTATGATGATTCTAACTGAAATAAGTCACACAGAAAAAGAACCATCATAAGATATCAGTAATACACGGAATGTAAACTTGGCTACACAGGAACTGAATTACAGAACAGAACAGGGTCTCAAATTTAGAAAACCAACTTATGCTTGCTTAAGGGGAAAGGTGAGTTGGGGTGCTGCATAAAACCAGAGATTGAAATGAGCACAGATAAAGTTCCTTAAGCCAAATATGGAATAGACAAGAGCTACTCCTTGCTCAACGAAATGGACTCAACACCGCATATTAAATGCCTAAGAATGTACCTGACTAGTAAGTATCTTAAAACCTATGGATTGCTATGTCTCCGAAAGAGAATCAAGCATGTGTACAGGGGCATAAACGCAGCAGTGATAGGATTGGAGAGGTTCGGTGAGCAAATGAAGACCCTTTGAAGTCATATTGCATGGTACCCATTCCACGGGTTTCAACTACCCAGGTTTAAGGTATTCTTCCTTCAGCTAAAACATGCATGTGGAACCTAGAGTATGATCAACCATGTGATCGGGAGACGTGTTCAAATATGTCTCAGTTTTCGTACCCTGGTACTCGGGTGCAACATTCCAGACGCTTTACTAACACCCTCCCGACTTGGAGAGTCAGTCCCTTTAACCTCCTGTTTGGCCCAGTTTGCAATTTCTGCGGAAGATGAACAGGAATAGTGAGAACCAATGAGAGACTAGCTGGAGGTGTCTGGACGGGCAAATTTAACTCTCATTTCCCACCAGGAAGAGGAATTAACCAAAGGCTCAGCGTGCCGTGCCGGAACCAGATTAGGGCCTGAAGCCATCCTGCGGTGTTGCGGCCAGCTCAAAAGAAAGCGAGTTGAAGAAAGGAGCTCAGGGGCACTGTAATTCACAAACCTGCAGAGTTATAAATGACAGCTATCGTCCAAAAATATACTGAAGTAAGGCTGCCAAGAGGACTTGAAAGCGGGGCAGAATTGCAGGAAACCGATTTCAGGAGGCAGACTGGAATTGCATTGAAAGCATAGGAAAAGAGGCAGAACGTCCACAATGATGCACTTGGCCAAAAAGGGCGTATGCGTTTTTTCCTGAATATATTCAGGAAAAAACGCATACGCCCTTTTTGGCCAACCAAGCAAGCTTGCAAAGGAAATCTGCACTACAATGAAGTCTCACTTCCCCCCGGTCAAAAGGGCCATCTGAAAAAAGTGTAAAATCCAGAAAGGCAGGACAGGCCATGGAGAACTGGGAGCCTTGTTATGCTGATGGGCGGGATGTAAATTGCCAACAGACACTCGGGAGAAGTGTATGGTGTTTCCTGAAACATCTAAAAAACAAAGCAACAGAGCCTAGGGCACTTCCACTTATGGTCCTATAGCTTAGGGAAATTAAAATCAAAAAGACACAGCCACCCCAAAGTTTGGGACGCCTCTGTTTACAAGAACCTCGTTTACCGTACAAGTTCAACATCGCAGAAAGTGAAAAATGGATAAAGAAGTTGTGGTATTTACTTACAAAGCAATATCACTCAGCAATGAAATCTATGTCATCAGGCCCTTAGCAGCACAATGAGTGGATTCAGGTATGATGATTCTAACTGAAATAAGTCACACAGAAAAAGAAACATCATAAGATATCAGTAATACACGGAATGTAAACTTGGCTACACAGGAACTGAATTACAGAACAGAACAGGGTCTCAAATTTAGAAAACCAACTTATGCTTGCTTAAGGGGAAAGGTGAGTTGGGGTGCTGCATAAAACCAGAGATTGAAATGAGCACAGATAAAGTTCCTTAAGCCAAATATGGAATAGACAAGAGCTAATCCTTGCTCAACGAAATGGACTCAACACCGCATATTAAATGCCTAAGAATGTACCTGACTAGTAAGTATCTTAAAACCTATGGATTGCTATGTCTCCGAAAGAGAATCAAGCATGTGTACAGGGGCATAAACGCAGCAGTGATAGGACTGGAGAGGTTCGGTGAGCAAATGAAGACCCTTTGAAGTCATATTGCATGGTACCCATTCCACGGGTTTCAACTACCCAGGTTTAAGGTATTCTTCCTTCAGTTAAAACATGCATGTGGAACCTAGAGTATGATCAACCATGTGATCGGGAGACGTGTTCAAATATGTCTCAGTTTTCGTACCCTGGTACTCGGGTGCAACATTCCAGACGCTTTACTAACACCCTCCCGACTTGGAGAGTCAGTCCCTTTAACCTCCTGTTTGGCCCAGTTTGCAATTTCTGCGGAAGATGAACAGGAATAGCGAGAACCAATGAGAGACTAGCTGGAAGGTGTCTGGACGGGCAAATTTAACTCTCATTTCCCACCAGGAAGAGGAATTAACCAAAGGCTCAGCGTGCCGTGCCGGAACCAGATTAGGGCCTGAAGCCATCCTGCGGTGTTGCGGCCAGCTCAAAAGAAAGCGAGTTGAAGAAAGGAGCTCAGGGGCACTGTAATTCACAAACCTGCAGAGTTATAAATGACAGCTATCGTCCAAAAATATACTGAAGTAAGGCTGCCAAGAGGACTTGAAAGCGGGGCAGAATTGCAGGAAACCGATTTCAGGAGGTAGACTGGAATTGCATTGAAAGCATAGGAAAAGAGGCAGAACGTCCACAATGATGCACTTGGCCAAAAAGGGCGTATGCGTTTTTTCCTGAATATATTCAGGAAAAAACGCATACGCCCTTTTTGGCCAACCAAGCAAGCTTGCAAAGGAAATCTGCACTACAATGAAGTCTCACTTCCCCCCGGTCAAAAGGGCCATCTGAAAAAAGTGTAAAATCCAGAAAGGCAGGACAGGCCATGGAGAACTGGGAGCCTTGTTATGCTGATGGGCGGGATGTAAATTGCCAACAGACACTCGGGAGAAGTGTATGGTGTTTCCTGAAACATCTAAAAAACAAAGCAACAGAGCCTAGGGCACTTCCACTTATGGTCCTATAGCTTAGGGAAATTAAAATCAAAAAGACACAGCCACCCCAAAGTTTGGGACGCCTCTGTTTACAAGAACCTCGTTTACAGTACAAGTTCAACATCGCAGAAAGTGAAAAATGGATAAAGAAGTTGTGGTATTTACTTACAAAGCAATATCACTCAGCAATGAAATCTATGTCATCAGGCCCTTAGCAGCACAATGAGTGGATTCAGGTATGATGATTCTAACTGAAATAAGTCACACAGAAAAAGAAACATCATAAGATATCAGTAATACACGGAATGTAAACTTGGCTACACAGGAACTGAATTACAGAACAGAACAGGGTCTCAAATTTAGAAAACCAACTTATGCTTGCTTAAGGGGAAAGGTGAGTTGGGGTGCTGCATAAAACCAGAGATTGAAATGAGCACAGATAAAGTTCCTTAAGCCAAATATGGAATAGACAAGAGCTACTCCTTGCTCAAAGAAATGGACTCAACACCGCATATGAAACGCCTAAGAATGTACCTGACTAGTAAGTATCTTAAAACCTATGGATTGCTATGTCTCCGAAAGAGAATCAAGCATGTGTACAGGGGCATAAACGCAGCAGTGATAGGATTGGAGAGGTTCGGTGAGCAAATGAAGACCCTTTGAAGTCATATTTCATGGTACCCATTCCACGGGTTTCAACTACCCAGGTTTAAGGTATTCTTCCTTCAGGTAAAACATGCATGTGGAACCTAGAGTCTGATCAACCATGTGATCGGGAGACGTGTTCAAATATGTCTCAGTTTTCGTACCCTGGTACTCGGGTGCAACATTCCAGACGCTTTACTAACACCCTCCCGACTTGGAGAGTCAGTCCCTTTAACCTCCTGTTTGGCCCAGTTTGCAATTTCTGCGGAAGATGAACAGGAATAGCGAGAACCAATGAGAGACTAGCTGGAGGTGTCTGGACGGGCAAATTTAACTCTCATTTCCCACCAGGAAGAGGAATTAACCAAAGGCTCAGCGTGCCGTGCCGGAACCAGATTAGGGCCTGAAGCCATCCTGCGGTGTTGCGGCCAGCTCAAAAGAAAGCGAGTTGAAGAAAGGAGCTCAGGGGCACTGTAATTCACAAACCTGCAGAGTTATAAATGACAGCTATCGTCCAAAAATATACTGAAGTAAGGCTGCCAAGAGGACTTGAAAGCGGGGCAGAATTGCAGGAAACCGATTTCAGGAGGCAGACTGGAATTGCATTGAAAGCATAGGAAAAGAGGCAGAACGTCCACAATGATGCACTTGGCCAAAAAGGGCGTATGCGTTTTTTCCTGAATATATTCAGGAAAAAACGCATACGCCCTTTTTGGCCAACCAAGCAAGCTTGCAAAGGAAATCTGCACTACAATGAAGTCTCACTTCCCCCCGGTCAAAAGGGCCATCTGAAAAAAGTGTAAAATCCAGAAAGGCAGGACAGGCCATGGAGAACTGGGAGCCTTGTTATGCTGATGGGCGGGATGTAAATTGCCAACAGACACTCGGGAGAAGTGTATGGTGTTTCCTGAAACATCTAAAAAACAAAGCAACAGAGCCTAGGGCACTTCCACTTATGGTCCTATAGCTTAGGGAAATTAAAATCAAAAAGACACAGCCACCCCAAAGTTTGGGACGCCTCTGTTTACAAGAACCTCGTTTACCGTACAAGTTCAACATCGCAGAAAGTGAAAAATGGATAAAGAAGTTGTGGTATTTACTTACAAAGCAATATCACTCAGCAATGAAATCTATGTCATCAGGCCCTTAGCAGCACAATGAGTGGATTCAGGTATGATGATTCTAACTGAAATAAGTCACACAGAAAAAGAAACATCATAAGATATCAGTAATACACGGAATGTAAACTTGGCTACACAGGAACTGAATTACAGAACAGAACAGGGTCTCAAATTTAGAAAACCAACTTATGCTTGCTTAAGGGGAAAGGTGAGTTGGGGTGCTGCATAAAACCAGAGATTGAAATGAGCACAGATAAAGTTCCTTAAGCCAAATATGGAATAGACAAGAGCTACTCCTTGCTCAACGAAATGGACTCAACACCGCATATTAAATGCCTAAGAATGTACCTGACTAGTAAGTATCTTAAAACCTATGGATTGCTATGTCTCCGAAAGAGAATCAAGCATGTGTACAGGGGCATAAACGCAGCAGTGATAGGACTGGAGAGGTTCGGTGAGCAAATGAAGACCCTTTGAAGTCATATTGCATGGTACCCATTCCACGGGTTTCAACTACCCAGGTTTAAGGTATTCTTCCTTCAGTTAAAACATGCATGTGGAACCTAGAGTATGATCAACCATGTGATCGGGAGACGTGTTCAAATATGTCTCAGTTTTCGTACCCTGGTACTCGGGTGCAACATTCCAGACGCTTTACTAACACCCTCCCGACTTGGAGAGTCAGTCCCTTTAACCTCCTGTTTGGCCCAGTTTGCAATTTCTGCGGAAGATGAACAGGAATAGCGAGAACCAATGAGAGACTAGCTGGAAGGTGTCTGGACGGGCAAATTTAACTCTCATTTCCCACCAGGAAGAGGAATTAACCAAAGGCTCAGCGTGCCGTGCCGGAACCAGATTAGGGCCTGAAGCCATCCTGCGGTGTTGCGGCCAGCTCAAAAGAAAGCGAGTTGAAGAAAGGAGCTCAGGGGCACTGTAATTCACAAACCTGCAGAGTTATAAATGACAGCTATCGTCCAAAAATATACTGAAGTAAGGCTGCCAAGAGGACTTGAAAGCGGGGCAGAATTGCAGGAAACCGATTTCAGGAGGTAGACTGGAATTGCATTGAAAGCATAGGAAAAGAGGCAGAACGTCCACAATGATGCACTTGGCCAAAAAGGGCGTATGCGTTTTTTCCTGAATATATTCAGGAAAAAACGCATACGCCCTTTTTGGCCAACCAAGCAAGCTTGCAAAGGAAATCTGCACTACAATGAAGTCTCACTTCCCCCCGGTCAAAAGGGCCATCTGAAAAAAGTGTAAAATCCAGAAAGGCAGGACAGGCCATGGAGAACTGGGAGCCTTGTTATGCTGATGGGCGGGATGTAAATTGCCAACAGACACTCGGGAGAAGTGTATGGTGTTTCCTGAAACATCTAAAAAACAAAGCAACAGAGCCTAGGGCACTTCCACTTATGGTCCTATAGCTTAGGGAAATTAAAATCAAAAAGACACAGCCACCCCAAAGTTTGGAACGCCTCTGTTTACAAGAACCTCGTTTACAGTACAAGTTCAACATCGCAGAAAGTGAAAAATGGATAAAGAAGTTGTGGTATTTACTTACAAAGCAATATCACTCAGCAATGAAATCTATGTCATCAGGCCCTTAGCAGCACAATGAGTGGATTCAGGTATGATGATTCTAACTGAAATAAGTCACACAGAAAAAGAAACATCATAAGATATCAGTAATACACGGAATGTAAACTTGGCTACACAGGAACTGAATTACAGAACAGAACAGGGTCTCAAATTTAGAAAACCAACTTATGCTTGCTTAAGGGGAAAGGTGAGTTGGGGTGCTGCATAAAACCAGAGATTGAAATGAGCACAGATAAAGTTCCTTAAGCCAAATATGGAATAGACAAGAGCTACTCCTTGCTCAAAGAAATGGACTCAACACCGCATATGAAACGCCTAAGAATGTACCTGACTAGTAAGTATCTTAAAACCTATGGATTGCTATGTCTCCGAAAGAGAATCAAGCATGTGTACAGGGGCATAAACGCAGCAGTGATAGGATTGGAGAGGTTCGGTGAGCAAATGAAGACCCTTTGAAGTCATATTTCATGGTACCCATTCCACGGGTTTCAACTACCCAGGTTTAAGGTATTCTTCCTTCAGGTAAAACATGCATGTGGAACCTAGAGTCTGATCAACCATGTGATCGGGAGACGTGTTCAAATATGTCTCAGTTTTCGTACCCTGGTACTCGGGTGCAACATTCCAGACGCTTTACTAACACCCTCCCGACTTGGAGAGTCAGTCCCTTTAACCTCCTGTTTGGCCCAGTTTGCAATTTCTGCGGAAGATGAACAGGAATAGCGAGAACCAATGAGAGACTAGCTGGAGGTGTCTGGACGGGCAAATTTAACTCTCATTTCCCACCAGGAAGAGGAATTAACCAAAGGCTCAGCGTGCCGTGCCGGAACCAGATTAGGGCCTGAAGCCATCCTGCGGTGTTGCGGCCAGCTCAAAAGAAAGCGAGTTGAAGAAAGGAGCTCAGGGGCACTGTAATTCACAAACCTGCAGAGTTATAAATGACAGCTATCGTCCAAAAATATACTGAAGTAAGGCTGCCAAGAGGACTTGAAAGCGGGGCAGAATTGCAGGAAACCGATTTCAGGAGGCAGACTGGAATTGCATTGAAAGCATAGGAAAAGAGGCAGAACGTCCACAATGATGCACTTGGCCAAAAAGGGCGTATGCGTTTTTTCCTGAATATATTCAGGAAAAAACGCATACGCCCTTTTTGGCCAACCAAGCAAGCTTGCAAAGGAAATCTGCACTACAATGAAGTCTCACTTCCCCCCGGTCAAAAGGGCCATCTGAAAAAAGTGTAAAATCCAGAAAGGCAGGACAGGCCATGGAGAACTGGGAGCCTTGTTATGCTGATGGGCGGGATGTAAATTGCCAACAGACACTCGGGAGAAGTGTATGGTGTTTCCTGAAACATCTAAAAAACAAAGCAACAGAGCCTAGGGCACTTCCACTTATGGTCCTATAGCTTAGGGAAATTAAAATCAAAAAGACACAGCCACCCCAAAGTTTCGGACGCCTCTGTTTACAAGAACCTCGTTTACCGTACAAGTTCAACATCGCAGAAAGTGAAAAATGGATAAAGAAGTTGTGGTATTTACTTACAAAGTAATATCACTCAGCAATGAAATCTATGTCATCAGGCCCTTAGCAGCACAATGAGTGGATTCAGGTATGATGATTCTAACTGAAATAAGTCACACAGAAAAAGAAACATCATAAGATATCAGTAATACACGGAATGTAAACTTGGCTACACAGGAACTGAATTACAGAACAGAACAGGGTCTCAAATTTAGAAAACCAACTTATGCTTGCTTAAGGGGAAAGGTGAGTTGGGGAGCTGCATAAAACCAGAGATTGAAATGAGCACAGATAAAGTTCCTTAAGCCAAATATGGAATAGACAAGAGCTACTCCTTGCTCAAAGAAATGGACTCAACACCGCATATTAAATGCCTAAGAATGTACCTGACTAGTAAGTATCTTAAAACCTATGGATTGCTATGTCTCCGAAAGAGAATCAAGCATGTGTACAGGGGCATAAACGCAGCAGTGATAGGATTGGAGAGGTTCGGTGAGCAAATGAAGACCCTTTGAAGTCATATTGCATGGTACCCATTCCACGGGTTTCAACTACCCAGGTTTAAGGTATTCTTCCTTCAGCTAAAACATGCATGTGGAACCTAGAGTATGATCAACCATGTGATCGGGAGACGTGTTCAAATATGTCTCAGTTTTCGTACCCTGGTACTCGGGTGCAACATTCCAGACGCTTTACTAACACCCTCCCGACTTGGAGAGTCAGTCCCTTTAACCTCCTGTTTGGCCCAGTTTGCAATTTCTGCGGAAGATGAACAGGAATAGCGAGAACCAATGAGAGACTAGCTGGAGGTGTCTGGACGGGCAAATTTAACTCTCATTTCCCACCAGGAAGAGGAATTAACCAAAGGCTCAGCGTGCCGTGCCGGAACCAGATTAGGGCCTGAAGCCATCCTGCGGTGTTGCGGCCAGCTCAAAAGAAAGCGAGTTGAAGAAAGGAGCTCAGGGGCACTGTAATTCACAAACCTGCAGAGTTATAAATGACAGCTATCGTCCAAAAATATACTGAAGTAAGGCTGCCAAGAGGACTTGAAAGCGGGGCAGAATTGCAGGAAACCGATTTCAGGAGGTAGACTGGAATTGCATTGAAAGCATAGGAAAAGAGGCAGAACGTCCACAATGATGCACTTGGCCAAAAAGGGCGTATGCGTTTTTTCCTGAATATATTCAGGAAAAAACGCATACGCCCTTTTTGGCCAACCAAGCAAGCTTGCAAAGGAAATCTGCACTACAATGAAGTCTCACTTCCCCCCGGTCAAAAGGGCCATCTGAAAAAAGTGTAAAATCCAGAAAGGCAGGACAGGCCATGGAGAACTGGGAGCCTTGTTATGCTGATGGGCGGGATGTAAATTGCCAACAGACACTCGGGAGAAGTGTATGGTGTTTCCTGAAACATCTAAAAAACAAAGCAACAGAGCCTAGGGCACTTCCACTTATGGTCCTATAGCTTAGGGAAATTAAAATCAAAAAGACACAGCCACCCCAAAGTTTGGGATGCCTCTGTTTACAAGAACCTCGTTTACAGTACAAGTTCAACATCGCAGAAAGTGAAAAATGGATAAAGAAGTTGTGGTATTTACTTACAAAGCAATATCACTCAGCAATGAAATCTATGTCATCAGGCCCTTAGCAGCACAATGAGTGGATTCAGGTATGATGATTCTAACTGAAATAAGTCACACAGAAAAAGAAACATCATAAGATATCAGTAATACACGGAATGTAAACTTGGCTACACAGGAACTGAATTACAGAACAGAACAGGGTCTCAAATTTAGAAAACCAACTTATGCTTGCTTAAGGGGAAAGGTGAGTTGGGGTGCTGCATAAAACCAGAGATTGAAATGAGCACAGATAAAGTTCCTTAAGCCAAATATGGAATAGACAAGAGCTACTCCTTGCTCAAAGAAATGGACTCAACACCGCATATTAAACGCCTAAGAATGTACCTGACTAGTAAGTATCTTAAAACCTATGGATTGCTATGTCTCCGAAAGAGAATCAAGCATGTGTACAGGGGCATAAACGCAGCAGTGATAGGATTGGAGAGGTTCGGTGAGCAAATGAAGACCCTTTGAAGTCATATTGCATGGTACCCATTCCACGGGTTTCAACTACCCAGGTTTAAGGTATTCTTCCTTCAGGTAAAACATGCATGTGGAACCTAGAGTCTGATTAACCATGTGATCGGGAGACGTGTTCAAATATGTCTCAGTTTTTGTACCCTGGTACTCGGGTGCAACATTTCAGACGCTTTACTAACACCCTCCCGACTTGGAGAGTCAGTCCCTTTAACCTCCTGTTTGGCCCAGTTTGCAATTTCTGCGGAAGATGAACAGGAATAGCGAGAACCAATGAGAGACTAGCTGGAGGTGTCTGGACGGGCAAATTTAACTCTCATTTCCCACCAGGAAGAGGAATTAACCAAAGGCTCAGCGTGCCGTGCCGGAACCAGATTAGGGCCTGAAGCCATCCTGCGGTGTTGCGGCCAGCTCAAAAGAAAGCGAGTTGAAGAAAGGAGCTCAGGGGCACTGTAATTCACAAACCTGCAGAGTTATAAATGACAGCTATCGTCCAAAAATATACTGAAGTAAGGCTGCCAAGAGGACTTGAAAGCGGGGCAGAATTGCAGGAAACCGATTTCAGGAGGCAGACTGGAATTGCATTGAAAGCATAGGAAAAGAGGCAGAACGTCCACAATGATGCACTTGGCCAAAAAGGGCGTATGCGTTTTTTCCTGAATATATTCAGGAAAAAACGCATACGCCCTTTTTGGCCAACCAAGCAAGCTTGCAAAGGAAATCTGCACTACAATGAAGTCTCACTTCCCCCCGGTCAAAAGGGCCATCTGAAAAAAGTGTAAAATCCAGAAAGGCAGGACAGGCCATGGAGAACTGGGAGCCTTGTTATGCTGATGGGCGGGATGTAAATTGCCAACAGACACTCGGGAGAAGTGTATGGTGTTTCCTGAAACATCTAAAAAACAAAGCAACAGAGCCTAGGGCACTTCCACTTATGGTCCTATAGCTTAGGGAAATTAAAATCAAAAAGACACAGCCACCCCAAAGTTTGGGACGCCTCTGTTTACAAGAACCTCGTTTACCGTACAAGTTCAACATCGCAGAAAGTGAAAAATGGATAAAGAAGTTGTGGTATTTACTTACAAAGCAATATCACTCAGCAATGAAATCTATGTCATCAGGCCCTTAGCAGCACAATGAGTGGATTCAGGTATGATGATTCTAACTGAAATAAGTCACACAGAAAAAGAAACATCATAAGATATCAGTAATACACGGAATGTAAACTTGGCTACACAGGAACTGAATTACAGAACAGAACAGGGTCTCAAATTTAGAAAACCAACTTATGCTTGCTTAAGGGGAAAGGTGAGTTGGGGTGCTGCATAAAACCAGAGATTGAAATGAGCACAGATAAAGTTCCTTAAGCCAAATATGGAATAGACAAGAGCTACTCCTTGCTCAACGAAATGGACTCAACACCGCATATTAAATGCCTAAGAATGTACCTGACTAGTAAGTATCTTAAAACCTATGGATTGCTATGTCTCCGAAAGAGAATCAAGCATGTGTACAGGGGCATAAACGCAGCAGTGATAGGATTGCAGAGGTTCGGTGAGCAAATGAAGACCCTTTGAAGTCATATTGCATGGTACCCATTCCACGGGTTTCAACTACCCAGGTTTAAGGTATTCTTCCTTCAGCTAAAACATGCATGTGGAACCTAGAGTATGATCAACCATGTGATCGGGAGACGTGTTCAAATATGTCTCAGTTTTCGTACCCTGGTACTCGGGTGCAACATTCCAGACGCTTTACTAACACCCTCCCGACTTGGAGAGTCAGTCCCTTTAACCTCCTGTTTGGCCCAGTTTGCAATTTCTGCGGAAGATGAACAGGAATAGCGAGAACCAATGAGAGACTAGCTGGAGGTGTCTGGACGGGCAAATTTAACTCTCATTTCCCACCAGGAAGAGGAATTAACCAAAGGCTCAGCGTGCCGTGCCGGAACCAGATTAGGGCCTGAAGCCATCCTGCGGTGTTGCGGCCAGCTCAAAAGAAAGCGAGTTGAAGAAAGGAGCTCAGGGGCACTGTAATTCACAAACCTGCAGAGTTATAAATGACAGCTATCGTCCAAAAATATACTGAAGTAAGGCTGCCAAGAGGACTTGAAAGCGGGGCAGAATTGCAGGAAACCGATTTCAGGAGGTAGACTGGAATTGCATTGAAAGCATAGGAAAAGAGGCAGAACGTCCACAATGATGCACTTGGCCAAAAAGGGCGTATGCGTTTTTTCCTGAATATATTCAGGAAAAAACGCATACGCCCTTTTTGGCCAACCAAGCAAGCTTGCAAAGGAAATCTGCACTACAATGAAGTCTCACTTCCCCCCGGTCAAAAGGGCCATCTGAAAAAAGTGTAAAATCCAGAAAGGCAGGACAGGCCATGGAGAACTGGGAGCCTTGTTATGCTGATGGGCGGGATGTAAATTGCCAACAGACACTCGGGAGAAGTGTATGGTGTTTCCTGAAACATCTAAAAAACAAAGCAACAGAGCCTAGGGCACTTCCACTTATGGTCCTATAGCTTAGGGAAATTAAAATCAAAAAGACACAGCCACCCCAAAGTTTGGAACGCCTCTGTTTACAAGAACCTCGTTTACCGTACAAGTTCAACATCGCAGAAAGTGAAAAATGGATAAAGAAGTTGTGGTATTTACTTACAAAGCAATATCACTCAGCAATGAAATCTATGTCATCAGGCCCTTAGCAGCACAATGAGTGGATTCAGGTATGATGATTCTAACTGAAATAAGTCACACAGAAAAAGAAACATCATAAGATATCAGTAATACACGGAATGTAAACTTGGCTACACAGGAACTGAATTACAGAACAGAACAGGGTCTCAAATTTAGAAAACCAACTTATGCTTGCTTAAGGGAAAAGGTGAGTTGGGGTGCTGCATAAAACCAGAGATTGAAATGAGCACAGATAAAGTTCCTTAAGCCAAATATGGAATAGACAAGAGCTACTCCTTGCTCAACGAAATGGACTCAACACCGCATATTAAATGCCTAAGAATGTACCTGACTAGTAAGTATCTTAAAACCTATGGATTGCTATGTCTCCGAAAGAGAATCAAGCATGTGTACAGGGGCATAAACGCAGCAGTGATAGGATTGGAGAGGTTCGGTGAGCAAATGAAGACCCTTTGAAGTCATATTGCATGGTACCCATTCCACAGGTTTCAACTACCCAGGTTTAAGGTATTCTTCCTTCAGCTAAAACATGCATGTGGAACCTAGAGTATGATCAACCATGTGATCGGGAGACGTGTTCAAATATGTCTCAGTTTTCGTACCCTGGTACTCGGGTGCAACATTCCAGACGCTTTACTAACACCCTCCCGACTTGGAGAGTCAGTCCCTTTAACCTCCTGTTTGGCCCAGTTTGCAATTTCTGCGGAAGATGAACAGGAATAGTGAGAACCAATGAGAGACTAGCTGGAGGTGTCTGGACGGGCAAATTTAACTCTCATTTCCCACCAGGAAGAGGAATTAACCAAAGGCTCAGCGTGCCGTGCCGGAACCAGATTAGGGCCTGAAGCCATCCTGCGGTGTTGCGGCCAGCTCAAAAGAAAGCGAGTTGAAGAAAGGAGCTCAGGGGCACTGTAATTCACAAACCTGCAGAGTTATAAATGACAGCTATCGTCCAAAAATATACTGAAGTAAGGCTGCCAAGAGGACTTGAAAGCAGGGCAGAATTGCAGGAAACCGATTTCAGGAGGCAGACTGGAATTGCATTGAAAGCATAGGAAAAGAGGCAGAACGTCCACAATGATGCACTTGGCCAAAAAGGGCGTATGCGTTTTTTCCTGAATATATTCAGGAAAAAACGCATACGCCCTTTTTGGCCAACCAAGCAAGCTTGCAAAGGAAATCTGCACTACAATGAAGTCTCACTTCCCCCCGGTCAAAAGGGCCATCTGAAAAAAGTGTAAAATCCAGAAAGGCAGGACAGGCCATGGAGAACTGGGAGCCTTGTTATGCTGATGGGCGGGATGTAAATTGCCAACAGACACTCGGGAGAAGTGTATGGTGTTTCCTGAAACATCTAAAAAACAAAGCAACAGAGCCTAGGGCACTTCCACTTATGGTCCTATAGCTTAGGGAAATTAAAATCAAAAAGACACAGCCACCCCAAAGTTTGGGACGCCTCTGTTTACAAGAACCTCGTTTACCGTACAAGTTCAACATCGCAGAAAGTGAAAAATGGATAAAGAAGTTGTGGTATTTACTTACAAAGCAATATCACTCAGCAATGAAATCTATGTCATCAGGCCCTTAGCAGCACAATGAGTGGATTCAGGTATGATGATTCTAACTGAAATAAGTCACACAGAAAAAGAAACATCATAAGATATCAGTAATACACGGAATGTAAACTTGGCTACACAGGAACTGAATTACAGAACAGAACAGGGTCTCAAATTTAGAAAACCAACTTATGCTTGCTTAAGGGGAAAGGTGAGTTGGGGTGCTGCATAAAACCAGAGATTGAAATGAGCACAGATAAAGTTCCTTAAGCCAAATATGGAATAGACAAGAGCTACTCCTTGCTCAACGAAATGGACTCAACACCCCATATTAAATGCCTAAGAATGTACCTGACTAGTAAGTATCTTAAAACCTATGGATTGCTATGTCTCCGAAAGAGAATCAAGCATGTGTACAGGGGCATAAACGCAGCAGTGATAGGATTGGAGAGGTTCGGTGAGCAAATGAAGACCCTTTGAAGTCATATTGCATGGTACCCATTCCATGGGTTTCAACTACCCAGGTTTAAGGTATTCTTCCTTCAGCTAAAACATGCATGTGGAACCTAGAGTATGATCAACCATGTGATCGGGAGACGTGTTCAAATATGTCTCAGTTTTCGTACCCTGGTACTCGGGTGCAACATTCCAGACGCTTTACTAACACCCTCCCGACTTGGAGAGTCAGTCCCTTTAACCTCCTGTTTGGCCCAGTTTGCAATTTCTGCGGAAGATGAACAGGAATAGCGAGAACCAATGAGAGACTAGCTGGAGGTGTCTGGACGGGCAAATTTAACTCTCATTTCCCACCAGGAAGAGGAATTAACCAAAGGCTCAGCGTGCCGTGCCGGAACCAGATTAGGGCCTGAAGCCATCCTGCGGTGTTGCGGCCAGCTCAAAAGAAAGCGAGTTGAAGAAAGGAGCTCAGGGGCACTGTAATTCACAAACCTGCAGAGTTATAAATGACAGCTATCGTCCAAAAATATACTGAAGTAAGGCTGCCAAGAGGACTTGAAAGCGGGGCAGAATTGCAGGAAACCGATTTCAGGAGGTAGACTGGAATTGCATTGAAAGCATAGGAAAAGAGGCAGAACGTCCACAATGATGCACTTGGCCAAAAAGGGCGTATGCGTTTTTTCCTGAATATATTCAGGAAAAAACGCATACGCCCTTTTTGGCCAACCAAGCAAGCTTGCAAAGGAAATCTGCACTACAATGAAGTCTCACTTCCCCCCGGTCAAAAGGGCCATCTGAAAAAAGTGTAAAATCCAGAAAGACAGGACAGGCCATGGAGAACTGGGAGCCTTGTTATGCTGATGGGCGGGATGTAAATTGCCAACAGACACTCGGGAGAAGTGTATGGTGTTTCCTGAAACATCTAAAAAACAAAGCAACAGAGCCTAGGGCACTTCCACTTATGGTCCTATAGCTTAGGGAAATTAAAATCAAAAAGACACAGCCACCCCAAAGTTTGGAACGCCTCTGTTTACAAGAACCTCGTTTACAGTACAAGTTCAACATCGCAGAAAGTGAAAAATGGATAAAGAAGTTGTGGTATTTACTTACAAAGCAATATCACTCAGCAATGAAATCTATGTCATCAGGCCCTTAGCAGCACAATGAGTGGATTCAGGTATGATGATTCTAACTGAAATAAGTCACACAGAAAAAGAAACATCATAAGATATCAGTAATACACGGAATGTAAACTTGGCTACACAGGAACTGAATTACAGAACAGAACAGGGTCTCAAATTTAGAAAACCAACTTATGCTTGCTTAAGGGGAAAGGTGAGTTGGGGTGCTGCATAAAACCAGAGATTGAAATGAGCACAGATAAAGTTCCTTAAGCCAAATATGGAATAGACAAGAGCTACTCCTTGCTCAACGAAATGGACTCAACACCGCATATTAAACGCCTAAGAATGTACCTGACTAGTAAATATCTTAAAACCTATGGATTGCTATGTCTCCGAAAGAGAATCAAGCATGTGTACAGGGGCATAAACGCAGCAGTGATAGGATTGGAGAGGTTCGGTGAGCAAATGAAGACCCTTTGAAGTCATATTGCATGGTACCCATTCCATGGGTTTCAACTACCCAGGTTTAAGGTATTCTTCCTTCAGCTAAAACATGCATGTGGAACCTAGAGTATGATCAACCATGTGATCGGGAGACGTGTTCAAATATGTCTCAGTTTTCGTACCCTGGTACTCGGGTGCAACATTCCAGACGCTTTACTAACACCCTCCCGACTTGGAGAGTCAGTCCCTTTAACCTCCTGTTTGGCCCAGTTTGCAATTTCTGCGGAAGATGAACAGGAATAGCGAGAACCAATGAGAGACTAGCTGGAGGTGTCTGGACGGGCAAATTTAACTCTCATTTCCCACCAGGAAGAGGAATTAACCAAAGGCTCAGCGTGCCGTGCCGGAACCAGATTAGGGCCTGAAGCCATCCTGCGGTGTTGCGGCCAGCTCAAAAGAAAGCGAGTTGAAGAAAGGAGCTCAGGGGCACTGTAATTCACAAACCTGCAGAGTTATAAATGACAGCTATCGTCCAAAAATATACTGAAGTAAGGCTGCCAAGAGGACTTGAAAGCGGGGCAGAATTGCAGGAAACCGATTTCAGGAGGTAGACTGGAATTGCATTGAAAGCATAGGAAAAGAGGCAGAACGTCCACAATGATGCACTTGGCCAAAAAGGGCGTATGCGTTTTTTCCTGAATATATTCAGGAAAAAACGCATACGCCCTTTTTGGCCAACCAAGCAAGCTTGCAAAGGAAATCTGCACTACAATGAAGTCTCACTTCCCCCCGGTCAAAAGGGCCATCTGAAAAAAGTGTAAAATCCAGAAAGGCAGGACAGGCCATGGAGAACTGGGAGCCTTGTTATGCTGATGGGCGGGATGTAAATTGCCAACAGACACTCGGGAGAAGTGTATGGTGTTTCCTGAAACATCTAAAAAACAAAGCAACAGAGCCTAGGGCACTTCCACTTATGGTCCTATAGCTTAGGGAAATTAAAATCAAAAAGACACAGCCACCCCAAAGTTTGGAACGCCTCTGTTTACAAGAACCTCGTTTACAGTACAAGTTCAACATCGCAGAAAGTGAAAAATGGATAAAGAAGTTGTGGTATTTACTTACAAAGCAATATCACTCAGCAATGAAATCTATGTCATCAGGCCCTTAGCAGCACAATGAGTGGATTCAGGTATGATGATTCTAACTGAAATAAGTCACACAGAAAAAGAAACATCATAAGATATCAGTAATACACGGAATGTAAACTTGGCTACACAGGAACTGAATTACAGAACAGAACAGGGTCTCAAATTTAGAAAACCAACTTATGCTTGCTTAAGGGGAAAGGGGAGTTGGGGTGCTGCATAAAACCAGAGATTGAAATGAGCACAGATAAAGTTCCTTAAGCCAAATATGGAATAGACAAGAGCTACTCCTTGCTCAACGAAATGGACTCAACACCGCATATTAAACGCCTAAGAATGTACCTGACTAGTAAGTATCTTAAAACCTATGGATTGCTATGTCTCCGAAAGAGAATCAAGCATGTGTACAGGGGCATAAACGCAGCAGTGATAGGATTGGAGAGGTTCAGTGAGCAAATGAAGACCCTTTGAAGTCATATTGCATGGTACCCATTCCACGGGTTTCAACTACCCAGGTTTAAGGTATTCTTCCTTCAGCTAAAACATGCATGTGGAACCTAGAGTATGATCAACCATGTGATCGGGAGACGTGTTCAAATATGTCTCAGTTTTCGTACCCTGGTACTCGGGTGCAACATTCCAGATGCTTTACTAACACCCTCCCGACTTGGAGAGTCAGTCCCTTTAACCTCCTGTTTGGCCCAGTTTGCAATTTCTGCGGAAGATGAACAGGAATAGCGAGAACCAATGAGAGACTAGCTGGAGGTGTCTGGACGGGCAAATTTAACTCTCATTTCCCACCAGGAAGAGGAATTAACCAAAGGCTCAGCGTGCCGTGCCGGAACCAGATTAGGGCCTGAAGCCATCCTGCGGTGTTGCGGCCAGCTCAAAAGAAAGCGAGTTGAAGAAAGGAGCTCAGGGGCACTGTAATTCACAAACCTGCAGAGTTATAAATGACAGCTATCGTCCAAAAATATACTGAAGTAAGGCTGCCAAGAGGACTTGAAAGCGGGGCAGAATTGCAGGAAACCGATTTCAGGAGGTAGACTGGAATTGCATTGAAAGCATAGGAAAAGAGGCAGAACGTCCACAATGATGCACTTGGCCAAAAAGGGCGTATGCATTTTTTCCTGAATATATTCAGGAAAAAACGCATACGCCCTTTTTGGCCAACCAAGCAAACTTGCAAAGGAAATCTGCACTACAATGAAGTCTCACTTCCCCTCGGTCAAAAGGGCCATCTGAAAAAAGTGTAAAATCCAGAAAGGCAGGACAGGCCATGGAGAACTGGGAGCCTTGTTATGCTGATGGGCGGGATGTAAATTGCCAACAGACACTCGGGAGAAGTGTATGGTGTTTCCTGAAACATCTAAAAAACAAAGCAACAGAGCCTAGGGCACTTCCACTTATGGTCCTATAGCTTAGGGAAATTAAAATCAAAAAGACACAGCCACCCCAAAGTTTGGGACGCCTCTGTTTACAAGAACCTCGTTTACAGTACAAGTTCAACATCGCAGAAAGTGAAAAATGGATAAAGAAGTTGTGGTATTTACTTACAAAGCAATATCACTCAGCAATGAAATCTATGTCATCAGGCCCTTAGCAGCACAATGAGTGGATTCAGGTATGATGATTCTAACTGAAATAAGTCACACAGAAAAAGAAACATCATAAGATATCAGTAATACACGGAATGTAAACTTGGCTACACAGGAACTGAATTACAGAACAGAACAGGGTCTCAAATTTAGAAAACCAACTTATGCTTGCTTAAGGGGAAAGGTGAGTTGGGGTGCTGCATAAAACCAGAGATTGAAATGAGCACAGATAAAGTTCCTTAAGCCAAATATGGAATAGACAAGAGCTACTCCTTGCTCAATGAAATGGACTCAACACCGCATATTAAATGCCTAAGAATGTACCTGACTAGTAAGTATCTTAAAACCTATGGATTGCTATGTCTCCGAAAGAGAATCAAGCATGTGTACAGGGGCATAAACGCAGCAGTGATAGGATTGGAGAGGTTCGGTGAGCAAATGAAGACCCTTTGAAGTCATATTGCATGGTACCCATTCCACGGGTTTCAACTACCCAGGTTTAAGGTATTCTTCCTTCAGCTAAAACATGCATGTGGAACCTAGAGTATGATCAACCATGTGATCGGGAGACGTGTTCAAATATGTCTCAGTTTTCGTACGCTGGTACTCGGGTGCAACATTCCAGACGCTTTACTAACACCCTCCCGACTTGGAGAGTCAGCGCCTTTAACCTCCTGTTTGGTCCAGTTTGCAATTTCTGCGGAAGATGAACAGGAATAGCGAGAACCAATGAGAGACTAGCTGGAGGTGTCTGGACGGGCAAATTTAACCCTCATTTCCCACCAGGAAGAGGAATTAACCAAAGGCTCAGCGTGCCGTGCCGGAACCAGTTTAGGGCCTGAAGCCATACTGCGGTGTTGCGGCCAGCTCAAAAGAAAGCGAGTTGAAGAAAGGAGCTCAGGGGCACTGTAATTCACAAACCTGCAGAGTTATAAATGACAGCTATCGTCCAAAAATATACTGAAGTAAGGCTGCCAAGAGGACTTGAAAGCGGGGCAGAATTGCAGGAAACCGATTTCAGGAGGTAGACTGGAATTGCATTGAAAGCATAGGAAAAGAGGCAGAACGTCCACAATGATGCACTTGGCCAAAAAGGGCGTATGCGTTTTTTCCTGAATATATTCAGGAAAAAACGCATACGCCCTTTTTGGCCAACCAAGCAAGCTTGCAAAGGAAATCTGCACTACAATGAAGTCTCACTTCCCCCCGGTCAAAAGGGCCATCTGAAAAAAGTGTAAAATCCAGAAAGGCAGGACAGGCCATGGAGAACTGGGAGCCTTGTTATGCTGATGGGCGGGATGTAAATTGCCAACAGACACTCGGGAGAAGTGTATGGTGTTTCCTGAAACATCTAAAAAACAAAGCAACAGAGCCTAGGGCACTTCCACTTATGGTCCTATAGCTTAGGGAAATTAAAATCAAAAAGACACAGCCACCCCAAAGTTTGGGACGCCTCTGTTTACAAGAACCTCGTTTACCGTACAAGTTCAATATCACAGAAAGTGAAAAATGGATAAAGAACTTGTGGTACTTACGTACAATGCAGTATCACTCAGCAATGAAATCTATGTCATCAGGCCCGTAGCAGCATAATGAGTGGATTCAGGTACAATGATTCTAACTGAAATAAGTCACACAGAAAAAGAAACATCATAAGATATCACTAATACACGGAATTTAAACTTGGCTACACAGGAACTGAATTCCAAAACAGAACAGGGTCTCAAATTTAGAAAACCAACTTATGCTTGCTTAAGGGGAAAGGTGAGTTGGGGTGCTGCATAAAACCAGAGATTGAAATGAGCACAGATAAAGTTCCTTAAGCCAAATATGGAATAGACAAGAGCTACTCCTTGCTCAACGAAATGGACTCAACTCCCCATATTAAACGCCTAAGAATGTACCTGACTAGTAAGTATCTTAAAACCTAGGGATTGCTATGTCTCCAAAAGAGAATCAAGCGTGTGTACAGGGGCATAAATGCAGCAGTGATAGGATTGGAGAGGTTCGGTGAGCAAATGAAGACCCTTTGAAGTCATATTGCATGGTACCCATTCCACGGGTTTCAACTACCCAGGTTTAATGTATTCTTCCTTCAGCTAAAACATGCATGTGGAACCTAGAGTATGATCAACCATGTGCTCGGGAGACGTGTTCAAATATGTCTCAGTTTTCATACCCTGGTACTCGGGTGCAACATTCCAGACACTTTACTAACACTCTCCCGACTTGGAGAGTCAGTCCCTTTAACCTCCTGTTTGGCCCAGTTTGCAATTTCTGCGGAAGATGAACAGGAATAGCGAGAACCAATGAGAGACTAGCTGGAGGTGTCTGGACGGGAAAATTTTACTCTCATTTCCCACCAGGAAGAGGAATTAACCAAAGGCTCAGCGTGCCGTGCCGGAACCAGATTAGGGCCTGAAGCCATCCTGCGGTGTTGCGGCCAGGTCACAAGAAAGCGAGTTGAAGAAAGGAGCTCAGGGGCACTGTAATTCACAAACCTGCAGAGTTATAAATGACAGCTATCGTCCAAAAATATACTGAAGTAAGGCTGCCAAGAGGACTTGAAAGCGGGGCAGAATTGCAGGAAACTGATTTCAGGAGGTAGACTGGAATTGCATTGAAAGCATAGGAAAAGAGGCAGAACGTCCACAATGATGTACTTCGCCAAAAAGGGCGTATGCGTTTTTTCCTGAATACATTCAGGAAAAAACGCATACGCCCTTTTTGGCCAACCAAGCAAACTTGCAAATGAAATCTGCACTACAATGAAGTCTCACTTCCCCCCGGTCAAAATGGCCATCTGAAAAAAGTTTAAAATCCAGAAAGGCAGGACAGGCCATGGAGAACTGGGAGCCTTGTTATGCTGATGGGCGGGATGTAAATTGCCAACAGACACTCGGGACAAGTGTATGGTGTTTCCTGAAACATCTAAAAAACAAAGCAACAGAGCCTAGGGCACTTCCACTTATGGTCCTATAGCTTAGGGAAATTAAAATCAAAAAGACACAGCCACCCCAAAGTTTGGGACGCCTCTGTTTACAAGAACCTCGTTTACAGTACAAGTTCAACATCGCAGAAAGTGAAAAATGGATAAAGAAGTTGTGGTATTTACTTACAAAGCAATATCACTCAGCAATTAAATCTATGTCATCAGGCCCTTAGCAGCACAATGAGTGGATTCAGGTATGATGATTCTAACTGAAATAAGTCACACAGAAAAAGAAACATCATAAGATATCAGTAATACACGGAATGTAAACTTGGCTACACAGGAACTGAATTACAGAACAGAACAGGGTCTCAAATTTAGAAAACCAACTTATGCTTGCTTAAGGGGAAAGGTGAGTTGGGGTGCTGCATAAAACCAGAGATTGAAATGAGCACAGATAAAGTTCCTTAAGCCAAATACGGAATAGACAAGAGCTACTCCTTGCTCAACGAAATGGCCTCAACACCGCATATTAAACGCCTAAGAATGTACCTGACTACTAAGTATCTTAAAACCTATGGATTGCTATGTCTCCGAAAGAGAATCAAGCATGTGTACAGGGGCATAAACGCAGCAGTGATAGGATTGGAGAGGTTCGGTGAGCAAATGAAGACCCTTTGAAGTCATATTGCATGGTACCCATTCCATGGGTTTCAAGTACCCAGGTTTAAGGTATTCTTCCTTCAGCTAAAACATGCATGTGGAACCTAGAGTATGATCAACCATGTGATCGGGAGACGTGTTCAAATATGTCTCAGTTTTCGTACCCTGGTACTCGGGTGCAACATTCCAGACGCTTTACTAAAACTCTCCCGACTTGGAGAGTCAGCGCCTTTAACCTCTTGTTTGGCCCAGTTTGCAATTTCTGCGGAAGATGAACAGGAATAGGGAGAACCAATGAGAGACTAGCTGGAGGTGTCTGGACGGGCAAATTTAACTCTCATTTCCCACCAGGAAGAGGAATTAACCAAAGGTTCAGCGTGTCGTGCCGGACACAGATTAGGGCCTGAAGACATCCTGTGGTGTTGCGGCTAGCTCACAAGAAAGCGAGTTGAAGAAAGGAGCTCAGGGGCACTGTAATTCACAAACCTGCAGACTTATAAATGACAGCTATCGTCCAAAAATATACTGAAGTAAGGCTGCCAAGAGGACTTGAAAGCGGGGCAGAATTGCAGGAAACCGATTTCAGGAGGTAGACTGGAATTGCATTGAAAGCATAGGAAAAGAGGCAGAACGTCCACAATGATGCACTTGGCCAAAAAGGGCGTATGCGTTTTTTCCTGAATATATTCAGGAAAAAACGCATACGCCCTTTTTGGCCAACAAAGCAAGCTTGCAAAGGAAATCTGCACTACAATGAAGACTCACTTCCCCCCGGTCAAAAGGGCCATCTGAAAAAAGTGTAAAATCCAGAAAGGCAGGACAGGCCATGGAGAACTGGGAGCCTTGTTATGCTGATGGGCGGGATGTAAATTGCCAACAGACACTCGGGAGAAGTGTATGGTGTTTCCTGAAACACCTAAAAAACAAAGCAACAGAGCCTAGGGCACTTCCACTTATGGTCCTATAGCTTAGGGAAATTAAAATCAAAAAGACACAGCCACCCCAAAGTTTGGGACGCCTCTGTTTACAAGAACCTCGTTTACCGTACAAGTTCAATATCACAGAAAGTGAAAAATGGATATAGAACTTGTGGTACTTACGTACAATGCAGTAACACTCAGCAATGAAATCTATGTCATCAGGCCCTTAGCAGCACAATGAGTGGATTCAGGTATGATGATTCTAACTGAAATAAGTCACACAGAAAAAGAAACATCATAAGATATCAGTAATACACGGAATGTAAACTTGGCTACACAGGAACTGAATTACAGAACAGAACAGGGTCTCAAATTTAGAAAACCAACTTATGCTTGCTTAAGGGGAAAGGTGAGTTGGGGTGCTGCATAAAACCAGAGATTGAAATGAGCACAGATAAAGTTCCTTAAGCCAAATACGGAATAGACAAGAGCTACTCCTTGCTCAACGAAATGGCCTCAACACCGCATATTAAACGCCTAAGAATGTACCTGACTACTAAGTATCTTAAAACCTATGGATTGCTATGTCTCCGAAAGAGAATCAAGCATGTGTACAGGGGCATAAACGCAGCAGTGATAGGATTGGAGAGGTTCGGTGAGCAAATGAAGACCCTTTGAAGTCATATTGCATGGTACCCATTCCACGGGTTTCAAGTACCCAGGTTTAAGGTATTCTTCCTTCAGCTAAAACATGCATGTGGAACCTAGAGTATGATCAACCATGTGATCGGGAGACGTGTTCAAATATGTCTCAGTTTTCGTACCCTGGTACTCGGGTGCAACATTCCAGACGCTTTACTAACACTCTCCCGACTTGGAGAGTCAGCGCCTTTAACCTCTTGTTTGGCCCAGTTTGCAATTTCTGCGGAAGATGAACAGGAATAGGGAGAACCAATGAGAGACTAGCTGGAGGTGTCTGGACGGGCAAATTTAACTCTCATTTCCCACCAGGAAGAGGAATTAACCAAAGGTTCAGCGTGTCGTGCCGGACACAGATTAGGGCCTGAAGACATCCTGTGGTGTTGCGGCTAGCTCACAAGAAAGCGAGTTGAAGAAAGGAGCTCAGGGGCACTGTAATTCACAAACCTGCAGACTTATAAATGACAGCTATCGTCCAAAAATATACTGAAGTAAGGTTGCCAAGAGGACTTGAAAGCGGGGCAGAATTGCAGGAAACCGATTTCAGGAGGTAGACTGGAATTGCATTGAAAGCATAGGAAAAGAGGCAGAACGTCCACAATGATGCACTTGGCCAAAAAGGGCGTATGCGTTTTTTCCTGAATATATTCAGGAAAAAACGCATACGCCCTTTTTGGCCAACAAAGCAAGCTTGCAAAGGAAATCTGCACTACAATGAAGACTCACTTCCCCCCGGTCAAAAGGGCCATCTGAAAAAAGTGTAAAATCCAGAAAGGCAGGACAGGCCATGGAGAACTGGGAGCCTTGTTATGCTGATGGGCGGGATGTAAATTGCCAACAGACACTCGGGAGAAGTGTATGGTGTTTCCTGAAACACCTAAAAAACAAAGCAACAGAGCCTAGGGCACTTCCACTTATGGTCCTATAGCTTAGGGAAATTAAAATCAAAAAGACACAGCCACCCCAAAGTTTGGGACGCCTCTGTTTACAAGAACCTCGTTTACCGTACAAGTTCAATATCACAGAAAGTGAAAAATGGATACAGAACTTGTGGTACTTACGTACAATGCAGTAACACTCAGCAATGAAATCTATGTCATCAGGCCCTTAGCAGCACAATGAGTGGATTCAGGTATGATGATTCTAACTGAAATAAGTCACACAGAAAAAGAAACATCATAAGATATCAGTAATACACGGAATGTAAACTTGGCTACACAGGAACTGAATTACAGAACAGAACAGGGTCTCAAATTTAGAAAACCAACTTATGCTTGCTTAAGGGGAAAGGTGAGTTGGGGTGCTGCATAAAACCAGAGATTGAAATGAGCACAGATAAAATTCCTTAAGCCAAATACGGAATAGACAAGAGCTACTCCTTGCTCAACGAAATGGCCTCAACACCGCATATTAAACGCCTAAGAATGTACCTGACTACTAAGTATCTTAAAACCTATGGATTGCTATGTCTCCGAAAGAGAATCAAGCATGTGTACAGGGGCATAAACGCAGCAGTGATAGGATTGGAGAGGTTCGGTGAGCAAATGAAGACCCTTTGAAGTCATATTGCATGGTACCTATTCCATGGGTTTCAAGTACCCAAGTTTAAGGTATTCTTCCTTCAGCTAAAACATGCATGTGGAACCTAGAGTATGATCAACCATGTGATCGGGAGACGTGTTCAAATATGTCTCAGTTTTCGTACGCTGGTACTCGGGTGCAACATTCCAGACGCTTTACTAACACCCTCCCGACTTGGAGAGTCAGCGCCTTTAACCTCTTGTTTGGCCCAGTTTGCAATTTCTGCAGAAGATGAACAGGAATAGGGAGAACCAATGAGAGACTAGCTGGAGGTGTCTGGACGGGCAAATTTAACTCTCATTTCCCACCAGGAAGAGGAATTAACCAAAGGTTCAGCGTGTCGTGCCGGACACAGATTAGGGCCTGAAGACATCCTGTGGTGTTGCGGCTAGCTCACAAGAAAGCGAGTTGAAGAAAGGAGCTCAGGGGCACTGTAATTCACAAACCTGCAGACTTATAAATGACAGCTATCGTCCAAAAATATACTGAAGTAAGGCTGCCAAGAGGACTTGAAAGCGGGGCAGAATTGCAGGAAACCGATTTCAGGGGGTAGACTGGAATTGCATTGAAAGCATAGGAAAAGAGGCAGAACGTCCACAATGATGCACTTGGCCAAAAAGGGCGTATGCGTTTTTTCCTGAATATATTCAGGAAAAAACGCATACGCCCTTTTTGGCCAACCAAGCAAGCTTGCAAAGGAAATCTGCACTACAATGAAGACTCACTTCCCCCCGGTCAAAAGGGCCATCTGAAAAAAGTGTAAAATCCAGAAAGGCAGGACAGGCCATGGAGAACTGGGAGCCTTGTTATGCTGATGGGCGGGATGTAAATTGCCAACAGACACTCGGGAGAAGTGTATGGTGTTTCCTGAAACACCTAAAAAACAAAGCAACAGAGCCTAGGGCACTTCCACTTATGGTCCTATAGCTTAGGGAAATTAAAATCAAAAAGACACAGCCACCCCAAAGTTTGGGACGCCTCTGTTTACAAGAACCTCATTTACGGTACAAGTTCAATATCACAGAAAGTGAAAAATGGATACAGAACTTGTGGTACTTACGTACAATGCAGTATCACTCAGCAATGAAATCTATGTCATCAGGCCCGTAGCAGCATAATGAGTGGATTCAGGTACGATGATTCTAACTGAAATAAGTCACACAGAAAAAGAAACATCATAAGATATCACTAATACACGGAATGTAAACTTGGCTACACAGGAACTCAATTCCAAAACAGAACAGGGTCTCAAATTTAGAAAAGCAACTTATGCTTGCTTAAGGGGAAAGGTGATTTGGGGTGCTGCATAAAACCAGGCATTGAAATGAGCACAGATAAAATTCCTTAAGCCAAATATGGAATAGACAAGAGCTACTCCTTGCTCAACGAAATGGACTCAACACCCCATATTAAACACCTAAGAATGCACCTGACTAGTAAGTATCTTAAAACCTATGGATTGCTATGTCTCCAAAAGAGAATCAAGCGTGTGTACAGGGGCATAAACGCAGCAGTGATAGGATTGGAGAGGTTCGGTGAGCAAATGAAGACCCTTTGAAGTCATATTGCATGGTACCCATTACACGGGTCTCAACTCTCCAGGTTTAAGGAATTCTTCCTTCAGCTAAAACATGCATGTGGAACCCAGAGTATGATCAACCGTGTGAACGGGAGACGTGTTCAAATATGTCTCAGTTTTCGTACCCTGGTACTCGGGTGCAACATTCCAGATGCTTTACTAACACTCTCCCCACTTGGAGAGTCAGTCCCTTTAACCTCCTGTTTGGCCCAGTTTGCAATTTCTGCGGAAGATGAACAGGAATAGCGAGAACCAATGAGAGACTAGCTGGAGGTGTCTGGACGGGCAAATTTAACTCTCATTTCCCACCAGGAAGAGGAAATAACCAAAGGCTCAGTGTGTCGTGCCGGAACCAGATTATGGCCTGAAGCCATCCTACGGTGTTGCGGCCAGCTCAAAAGAAAGCGAGTTGAAGAAAGGAGCTCAGGGGCACTGTAATTCACAAACCTGAAGAGTTATAAATGACAGCTATCGTCCAAAAATATACTGAAGTAAGGCTGCCAAGAGGACTTGAAAGTGGGGCAGAATTGCAGGAAACCGATTTCAAGAGGTAGACTGGAATTGCATTGAAAGCATAGGAAAAGAGGCAGAACGTCCACAATGATGCACTTGGCCAAAAAGGGCGTATGCGTTTTTTCCTGAATATATTCAGGAAAAAACGCATACGCCCTTTTTGGCCAACCAAGCAAGCTTGCAAAGGAAATCTGCACTACAATGAAGTCTCACTTCCCCCCGGTCAAAAGGGCCATCTGAAAAAAGTGTAAAATCCAGAAAGGCAGGACAGGCCATGGAGAACTGGGAGCCTTGTTATGCTGATGGGCGGGATGTAAATTGCCAACAGACACTCGGGAGAAGTGTATGGTGTTTCCTGAAACATCTAAAAAACAAAGCAACAGAGCCTAGGGCACTTCCACTTATGGTCCTATAGATTAGGGAAATTAAAATCAAAAAGACACAGCCACCCAAAAGTTTGGGACGCCTCTGTTTACAAGAACCTCATTTACAGTAAAAGTTCAACATCGCAGAAAGTGAAAAATGGATAAAGAAGATGTGGTATTTACTTAAAAAGCAATATCCCTCAGCAATGAAATCTATGTCATCAGGCCCTTAGCAGCACAATGAGTGGATTCAGGTATGATGATTCTAACTGAAATAAGTCACACAGAAAAAGAAACATCATAAGATATCAGTAATACACGGAATGTAAACTTGGCTACACAGGAACTGAATTACAGAACAGAACAGGGTCTCAAATTTAGAAAAGCAACTTATGCTTGCTTAAGGGGAAAGGTGAGTTGGGGTGCTGCATAAAACCAGACATTGAAATGAGCACAGATAAAGTTCCTTAAGCCAAATATGGAATAGAAAAGAGCTACTCCTTGCTCAATGAAATGGACTCAACACCGCATATTAAACGCCTAAGAATGTACCTGACTAGTAAGTATCTTAAAACCTATGGATTGCTATGTCTCCGAAAGAGAATCAAGCATGTGTACAGGGGCATAAACGCAGCAGTGATAGGATTGGAGAGGTTCGGTGAGCAAATGAAGACCCTTTGAAGTCATATTGCATGGTACCCATTCCACGGGTTTCAACTACCCAGGTTTAAGGTATTCTTCCTTCAGCTAAAACATGCATGTGGAACCTAGAGTATGATCAACCATGTGCTCGGGAGACGTGTTCAAATATGTCTCAGTTTTCGTACCCTGGTACTGGGGTTCAACATTCCAGACGCTTTACTAAAACTCTCCCGACTTGGAGAGTCAGCGCCTTTAACCTGCTGTTTGGCCCAGTTTGCAATTTCTGCGGAAGATGAACAGGAATAGGGAGAACCAATGAGAGACGAGCTGGAGGTGTCTGGACGGGCAAATTTAACTCTCATTTCCCACCAGGAAGAGGAATTAACCAAAGGTTCAGCGTGCCGTGCCGGACCAAGATTAGGGCCTGAAGACATCCTGTGGTTTTGCAGCCAGCTCACAAGAAAGCGAGTTGAAGAAAGGAGCTCAGGGGCACTGTAATTCACAAACCTGCAGAGTTATAAATGACAGCTATCGTCCAAAAATATACTGAAGTAAGGCTGCCAAGAGGACTTGAAAGCGGGGCAGAATTGCAGGAAACCGATTTCAGGAGGTAGACTGGAATTGCATTGAAAGCATAGGAAAAGAGTCAGAACGTCCACAATGATGCACTTGGCCAAAAAGGGCGTATGCGTTTTTTCCTGAATATATTCAGGAAAAAACGCATACGCCCTTTTTGGCCAACCAAGCAAGCTTGCAAAGGAAATCTGCACTACAATGAAGACTCACTTCCCCCTGGTAAAATGGGCCATCTGTAAAAAGTGTAAAATCCAGAAGGGCAGGACAAGCCATGGAGAACTTGGAGCCTTGTTATGCTGATGGGCGGGATGTAAATTGCCAACAGACACTCGGGAGAAGTGTATGGTGTTTCCTGAAACATCTAAAAAACAAAGCAACAGAGCCTAGGGCACTTCCACTTATGGTCGTATAGATTAGGGAAATTAAAATCAAAAAGACACAGCTACCCCAAAGTTTGGGACGCCTCTGTTTACAAGAACCTCGTTTACAGTACAAGTTCAACATCGCAGAAAGTGAAAAATGGATAAAGAAGTTGTGGTATTTACTTACAAAGCAATATCACTCAGCAATGAAATCTATGTCATCAGGCCCTTCGCAGCACAATGAGTGGATTCAGGTATGATGATTCTAACTGAAATAAGTCACACAAAAAAAGAAACATCATAAGATATCAGTAATACACGGAATGTAAACTTGGCTACACAGGAACTGAATTCCAAAACAGAACAGGGTCTCAAATTTAGAAAAGCAACTTATGCTTGCTTAAGGGGAAAGGTGATTTGGGGTGCTGCATAAAACCAGCGATTGAAATGAGCACAGATAAAGTTCCTTAAGCCAAATATGGAATAGACAAGAGCTACTCCTTGCTCAACGAAATGGACTCAACATCCCATATTAAACGCCTAAGAATGTACCTGACTAGTAAGTATCTTAAAACCTATGGATTGCTATGTCACCAAAAGAGATTCAAGCGTGTGTACAGGGGCATAAAAGCAGCAGTGATAGGATTGGAGATGTTCGGTGAGCAAATGAAGACCCTTTGAAGTCATATTGCATGGTACCCATTACACGGGTCTCAACTCTCCAGGTTTAAGGTATTCTTCCTTCAGCTAAAACATGCATGTGGAACCCAGAGTATGATCAACCGTGTGAACGGGAGACGTGTTCAAATATGTCTCAGTTTTCGTACCCTGGTACTCGGGTGCAACATTCCAGACGCTTTACTAAAACTCTCCCGACTTGGAGAGTCAGCGCCTTTAACCTCCTGTTTGGCCCAGTTTGCAATTTCTGCGGAAGATGAACAGGAATAGGGAGAACCAATGAGAGACGAGCTGGAGGTGTCTGGACGGGCAAATTTAACTCTCATTTCCCACCAGGAAGAGGAATTAACCAAAGGTTCAGCGTGCCGTGCCGGAGCCAGATTAGGGCCTGAAGAAATCCTGTGGTGTTGCGGCCAGCTCACAAGAAAGCGAGTTGAAAAAAGGAGCTCAGGGGCACTGTAATTCACAAACCTGCAGAGTTATAAATGACAGCTATCGTCCAAAAATATACTGAAGTAAGGCTGCCAAGAGGACTTGAAAGCGGGGCAGAATTGCAGGAAACCAATTTCAGGAGGTAGACTGGAATTGCATTGAAAGCATAGGAAAAGAGGCAGAACGTCCACAATGATGCACTTGGCCAAAAAGGGCGTATGCGTTTTTTCCTGAATATATTCAGGAAAAAACGCATACGCACTTTTTGGCCAACTAAGCAAGCTTGCAAAGGAAATCTGCACTACAATGAAGACTCACTTCCCCCTGGTCAAAAGGGCCATCTGAAAAAATTGTAAAATCCAGAAAGGCAGGACAGGCCATGGAGAACTGGGAGCCTTGTTATGCTGATGGGCGGGATGTAAATTGCCAACAGACACTCGGGAGAAGTGTATGGTGTTTCCTGAAACATCTAAAAAACAAAGCAACAGAGCCTAGGGCACTTCCACTTATGGTCCTATAGCTTAGGGAAATTAAAATCAAAAAGACACAGCCACCCCAAAGTTTGGGACGCCTCTGTTTACAAGAACCTCATTTACGGTACAAGTTCAATATCGCAGAAAGTGAAAAATGGATAAAGAAGTTGTGGTACTTATGTACAATGCAAAATCACTCAGCCATGAAATCTATGTCATCAGGCCCGTAGCAGCATAATGAGTGGATTCAGGTATGATGATTCTAACTGAAATATGTCACACAGAAAAAGAAACATCATAAGATATCACTAATACACGGAATGTGAACTTGGCTACACATGAACTGAATTACGAAACAGAACAGGGTCTCAAGTTTAGAAAACCAACTTATGCTTCCTTAAGGGGGAAAGTGAGTTGGGGTTCTGCATAAAACCAGAGTTTGAAATTAGCACAGATACCATTCAATAAGCCAAATATGTAATAGACAAGACCTACCCCTTGCTCAACAAAATGGACTCAACAATGAGGTATCACCTCACACCTGATAGAATGGGCATCATGAGAAAATCTACAAACAAAAATGCTGGAAAGGGTGTGGAGAAAAGGAACCCTCTTCCACTATTGTTGGGAATATAAATTGATACAGTCACTACGGAGAACAATATGGAGTTTCTTAAGAAACTAACAATAGAATTACCATATGATACAGCAATCCCAGTACTGGACATATACCCAGACAAAACCATAAATCAAAACGAGACATTCACCGCAATGTTCATTGCATCACTATTTACAATATCGAGGTAATGGAAGCAACCTAAATGCCCACAGACAGACGAATGCATAAAGCTGTGGTACATATATAAAATGGAATATTACTAAGCCATGAAAAGGAATGAAATTGGGTCATTTGTAGAGACGTCGATGGATCTAGGGACTGTCATACAGAGTGAAGTAAGTCAGAAAGAGAAAAACAAATCTTGTATATTCATGCATATATGTGGAACCTAGAAAAACTGTACAGATTAACCATTTTGCAAGGCATAAATAGAGCAACAGATGTAGACAACAAATGTATGGACAACAAGGGGGGAAAGCTGTTGGGGGGGTGGTGGTGGGAGGAGTTGAGAGACTGGGATTGGCATGTATACATTTATATGTATAAAATAGATAACCAATAAGAACCTGCTGTATAAAAATATAAAATAAAATTCAAAATTAAAAAGAAATAAAATTTAAAAAATAAAACAGAAAAAACAATTATTCCCTTCACATACATGTATTTATATGAATAAATTATTTCCATGCTTATATCTGTAAATACAAAAAAGAGGAATAAAATCTACCTTGAACCAAAAACGAAAAAGAGAAAAAAAAACACAGAACCCACCAGTTCCACAGAGGAAAACCGTATCAGGGCACTTGCTCCAGTTGTAAACAATTCTGAAGTTGGCCAGTGGTGGGGAATCGTCTCCCATTCAGCCAGCAGCCCCCACGCAACAAGCGTCCTCATTGCAAAGCTGGGGCACCGTGCCGAGGCATCTGTGAGTAAACGGGAGGTGAGCCCCAGGCCAGTTGCTGCTGAACTATTCCCACCCGTCCCAGGTAAAACACCTGAATATATACAAGGACTTGAAAGCCTAGAGGAAGGGCCATAGAGCCACACGAGTGACAGCATGCCGGCCGACTTGGTGCCTGCAGGCCAGCCAGGATGGTCCTGGCCCTGGGTGCTCTTCTGGAAGATTTCCATTTCCCTGACTGAGATACCCGTCCTGTCCCTGCCCCCACTGCTTTTTTCCTTCCTCACCTCTGCCCAGGGAGAAATTCCAGCAGCAGGTATGGGTGACACATCCTCTTCTTTAGCAGGTGGCAGCCTGGCAACTGCTGCAGAAAGTCCAGCAGAGCCCCACTCACACTGGGCCACCCACAAAGCTGTGGCCTCTCACTCCCTCCCACCAGCCCAGCCCCGAGACTGCTGACAGGGCAGAGAAAATGGCGTCAGGCACGGCTGCAGGGGCTCTTGCTGCCTGGAGTGGTATTTATATTGATCTCAACCCAGGCACACCTGGGGAGGGCTGGCCCGCACGGTAAGGCTGCCCAGGTCAGCCAATCATCACCCCTCAGGGGCTCACAGTTGCAGAAAATGGAACTTGCTGAACCGGCCAGGTCCAAGGAACAGGTGTGGGCTCCTGAGAGTCAGGATAGACAAGGGGCTGCAGCTTTGGCTTGTTTTCTAATCATTTTATCTGGCCCATGAGTGGGAGACAACTTCAAGAAAACCCTCTCCTTATGAGAGGAACCCAGGAGTCAGGGAGAGGAGGGGTGGGTGGTGGTTGGAGACAGAGGCCTGGTGCCCCGGGTGCAGTGGAAGTCTCTGGAAGACCAGGTGGAGGGAGGCCGCACAGAGTGATGCCCAGGGTCACAGACCTGTCGCAGCTGCTGTTTGTTAGTTCAAGTCCTGCTCTGAGGTGCTCTGTGCCAGCTCTGAGCGACAGGTGAGCTGGGGGTGCTCTGCAATGAGGGCTATGTGCACGGTTCCTGTGTGCCCAGCCCTGCCATGGTACCTGCAAGGGTAGCTCTGTATCCTGGGAAGGGCCTGACCACGAGAGCCCCGTGGGCTGGGGTGGGGGTGGGGTACCTGCCCAGGTGAGCTCCATATTCTGGGATTGGTCTGACCACGAGAGCCCCATGGGCTGCTGGGGACCTGGTAAAGGATGTCAGGACAGTCAGTGAAGCCACCGAGGATATACCTCCAGTTGCTCCTAATTCCTACACCCTGCTGGTCATTCTACCAACCACCAGGACATGGTATTCTGTATTAGTCTTCAATGATGCCTTCTTTTGTATTCCATTAGTCCCAGAGTCACAAGAAATTTTGGCTTGTGAGTGGCAGGACTCAACATACAACTAAAACAATACTTCCGGGCCGTCTTGCCCCAAGGGTGCAAAAATTCCCACACCATCTTTGGGGAAAGCTTAGCTAAAGACCTAAAAGTTCTACCTCTGGAAAAGGAAACCCTCCTTCAGTACGCAGACGACATTCTGATCGCCAGCCCTACTAAGGAGGCCTCTGAACTACCAAGCCAATAAAGGATAGAAGTTGTCCAAGAAAAAGCTCAAATATCACAGACTGCGGTGACCTGCCTGGGCTTCATTCTCACAGAAGGTCGGAGAAGCCCATCCCAGGAAAGGGAAGAAACCATTTGCAGCCTTACCCCTTTCTAAAACTAGAAGACAGCTTAGGGGTTCCTGGGGAGGCCAGGGTTTGCTGCTTCTGGATCCCTAACTACAGTCTACTAGCTGGGCCTCTATATGAAACACTGAAAGGAAAAGATGATGATCCTTTTGAATAGAATCCAGAAGTGGCCTTTCAAGAATGGAAAGAGCAGTCAATTCAGACCCTTGCCCTGGAACTCCCTAATTTAGCTAAACCCTTTGACCTTTACATTCCCGGTGAAAGGTGAATCGCCATTGGAGAATTAGTGCAAAAACTGGGACCACTTGAAATGGAACAATGCAAGAATGCCATCCAGGTAGGATAAACTACGGTCACCAAGGGGCTTGGCCCACTGCCGCATCTGGCCAAGATACTGGCGGTATCTAAAAACCTGGAAATCAGCAGCCCAAAAGGCCACCTCCTTCCTAAGGGAAAAGGACCCCACGTGGTGATCCTAACCACCAACGATGCCCTGAAGTTGCAGGGTTCGCTCCGTGGGCACACCGACCTCGAGTGAGGAGGCCCTCCAACTCCAACATCCAGAGAGATAACCGGGGGCAACAGGGCACCATGACGACTCGTGTGAACATCACTTGACCTGGAGTTTCTCTCATAAAACAATAAGAGTGTGTCCCAAAAGAGTAGACTACTGCTTGCAGGACTTACTGCACCCAGAGGGGAGCTAATAATCTTGGTGGGGGAACCGTATATCACACTGTCACCATAGAAAAGCCTACAGACACCGTGATGATGGTGGCCAATAAGACCGGCTGGACTCCTGTTTACTTCAAAAGGCTGTTGACTCAGTGGTCATCATGGTCCTTGATCACCACTGACCCTGGACTGTCTGGAAGTTGAGCGGGCAGGGCTCTGACACCTGGTGCTGTTTGTACGTTAATTCAGGGGCCTAATTGAAGAAAGCGCAGACTACTGGTCAGAGCATCTAGGCTGGCAGAAATGGTCAGCCTAAGGTGGCCGAACAAATGTGGGGCGGGGTGAAACCGGCCCCCACAGCGTCTCTGCACATCTCTTTCCTGGACCCTTAAAGGTCATTAGAATCTATAACACTTCCAATGCTGGTGCTCAGGTGGACGAGCAGGGAGGCAGGGGGCCTGGGGACAATCAACGTCACCTGGAGGCTGCTGGGGAGAAGCTCTGACCCTCGCCCCCGGGTATTAGGGCTCCCAACTCAGCACTCAGCAGTTACAGAAGAAGTGTCTGCACCCTCAGCACTCCAAGAATGAGGAACGGGACAAAAGGCAGAGGAGGGGTTTGTCCCCAGCAAAGCCCATTAAAAATCCCTGGGAGATAAAAATAGAATCTGGGCAATAAAGTCAAGTCTAACCTTTTTTATCCTTTGTGCTTTGTCTAATTTCACGTGCTCCTAGGGTCCCGCATGCAGAGGTTCCACACCCGGCACTTCAGACCAGATTTCCTAGTGCAGAATGGCTGGGTCGACACCTCAGCTCCTGGGGCCCAGTGCAGACTCCGCGATATAGAGCCTGAGCTGCAGCCAACCTGGCCCTCGAGAGCTCCGCCCCCTCCCTCCCACTGACTCTGACAGGATCTCTACACAGCAGCCCAGCCCACAGCCCACGGGGTAGTGCATGCTCTCACCTCTCCATTCTCTGATCAAAATATAAAGTTTCCTTTGCTTGTGAACCAAACTCAGTCTCGATCTGTTGGCCCCAATGACACTGGGCAGGGGGACACTTGTTGGGGTCCACTCTGGAGGATCAGTAACAGAAATTGAGACTATTGTAACCTCAATGAACAGATGTGTGAGCCAAACTGTAGTTAACATAGAACAGTGTATAAGGCTCGGGTAAAATAAGATGTTTCTAACACTTCCATTTGATATTTCCATCACTTTATTATAAGCAAGTTCAGTGAAAAGGTTTGTCTTATTTGTCAGGTCAATATTAGAGAAACGAAGTGATTTCTTTCCAAGGATGTACATCTAATAATCTTGGTTAAAGCTTCAATCTTGTTTTAAATGCTTTTCCATTGAAAATGATACCTCTCTTTCAGCTCCCCCATTTCTGAGAAGTATAAAATCTTATAATTTATTATTACCAAAGGGGAAAGGTGGGAGGAGGGATAAATTAACAGTTTGGGATTAACACATACACACTGCTATGTATAAAATAGATCATCAACAAGGAACTACTGTATAGCACAGGGAACTACACTCAACATTTTGCAATAACCTATAAGGGGAAATAATCTGAAAAAGAATAGATATTTTTATTGACATCATCTATCAATGACAGTTAAAGTGTAACCTAAGGGAAGCTGGTGGTGAGTGCTTCTGACCCTGAAGACTTCAATCATCTAAAGTTTGGACTCTGCCTACTTCCCAAGGCCCTTAATGAACATATGTGTAGCCGTAGCTTAAAAAATTCCCCAGTTTGGGTTTCGGGGAGACACTGATTTTGAAAAAGCCCTGGTGTTCTCCTTACATGAATGGGACTCTTCCTACTGCTAAAACATGTCTGTCACACCCAGAGGATGGTATACCGTCTGATCAGGAAGAGTTTGGAAAAGGCATCTCCTCTCCTCATCTCCTGGTGCTCGGGTTCACCCCTCCAGCGTCTTTACTAACAGTCTCCCCACTTGGAGATGTCAGCACTGTCAACATCCTGTTGCGTACAGTTTGGAATTTGTCCAGAGGATGAAGCGGAAGGATGAGGAACAATGAGAGACAAGTCCTAGGTGTTCAGACAGGCACATGTCACTCTAATTTCCAATCAGGAAGACGAATTGACCAAAGGCTAGGGTTGCCCATGGAAACAGTATAGGGCTTGAGGAAATCCTGCTGCTTTGTGGCCAGTTCCCATAAACACAAGTTGAACAATGGAACTCAGGGGCAGTAAAATTCACGAAACTGCAGAGTTGAAAATATCCATCACTGAAAAATGTCTTGAGGAAAGTCAGAGAAAAGGACTTGTAAGCAAGGGAGAATGGCAGGAAAGGGATTTGAGGAGGTAGAAAGGACTCGCCATTAAGCACAAGAAAAGGAGCTGAACATTGCCAACATTGCAGTTGGCCAAAAAGGGTGTATGCGTTTTTTTCTGTATATATTCAAGAAAAGGGCATACACTTTTTTAGCCAACCAAACAGGTGGGCACTGGAAGTCAATACTACAAAAGATATCACTTCGCATCAGTCAGAAGAGCCATCCTCATAAAGCGTAAACAACAGAAATGCAGGACAGGGCAAGGAGAAGAGGGAGCCCTGTGAGACTTATAGTGGAAATGTATATTGCCAACGGCCATTCTGGAGAAGTGTATTGTGTTTACTAAAGCATCTAAAAAATGAGCTACAGAGCATAGGGCACTTGCACTCATGGGCGTATATCTTGAGAAAAACAAAAATCGAGAGGACACAGGCACCCCAATGTTTACCCCCTCTCTGTTTAAAAGATCCTCAACTAGGATATAACTTAAATGTCTCTGGAGGGAAAAAATGGGTAGAGATGTGGTACTTAGGTAGAGTGGAATATTATTCAGCCTGGAAATCAATGAAATATGGCCAGTTGTAACAACTCCGGAGGAGTTACGTATGATCTTTCTAAGTGACAGAATTCAAAAAGAAAAAGACACATATCATAAGATATCACTTAAAGGTGGAATCCAAAATGGCTACACATGAAATAAATTACAAAACAAAAACATAGTCAAATATGTAGAAAACACGCATAAGGCTGCTAAACGGGAAAGGTGGGGAGGGGTGAGGCATCACCCAGGAGGTTGAAATTAGCAAAGATACCATTACAAATACCAAACTGATAATCAACAAGGCCTACACGGTAGCTAAAAGAACTGCACTCAGCACACTCAAGTCACCGGAAAAGAATATATACGACTGGTAAGAATCTGAAAAAGAATTTACTGATGTCTCTCTGTACGTGAATCAAGTGGATGTACAGCAGCAAGAAACAGAGCTTTGAAAATCAGCTGTAACCAATATAGTAATAAATTGAAAAAAATAAACGACAGAGAGACAGAGAAAACCTCTTACAACTTTTCCTCAGGGCCGGTGATGCAACATGGATTGAACACATCTAGACCCACAGCAGGATGAGACATAAGGCTGGAAACTGTTTGCGCTAAGAGAAATGTGAGGTTGGGTGAGGAAATGCACACCCTTTAAAGTAATACTACCTGGTACCCATTCAATGGGTCCCAAATATGCAGGTTCAAGGGATCTTCCTACAGCTAAAACATGCATGGAAAACCCAGAGGACTGTACACCATGTGATCGGGAGATGTGTCTAAAATGCAGCTCATTTATCCTCTCCTGGTGCTCCTGTTCACCATTCCAGCCACGTTACTTAGAATCTCCCCACTTGGAGAATCAGCACATTTCAACTTCTGTTTCACACATTTTGCAAATTGTGAGGAGGATGAACGGGGAACCAATGAGAGAATAGTTGTAGGGGTTTGGACGGGCACATATCACTCTAATTTCCCATTAAGAATAAGAATTGAAAAAAGGCTCAGCCCGCCTCGCCCGAGCCAAAATAGGGCCTGAAGCAATCCTGCGGGTTTGAGGCCAGCTCACAAAAGAGCAACTTAAAAAATGGAGCTCAGGGTCACTGCAATTCACAAACCTGCAGAGTTATAAATGAAAACTAACGTCCAAAAATATGTTGAGGTAAGGCAAAGAAGAGGATCTGAATGCAAGACAGAATTGCAAGAAACAGATTTCAAGAGATAGATTGGACTCGTCTTTAAAGCACATGAAAAGCGGCAGAATTTCGACAATGATGCAGTTGGCCCAAAAGGGCGTATGCGTTTTTTCCTGATTATATCCAGGAAAAAACGCATACGCACTTTATGGGCAACGAAGCAAGCAAGCAATGCAAATGTGCACAACAAAGAAGTCTCATTTCCCACTGGTCAAAAGGGCCATCCTAAAAAATTGTAAAAACCAGAAATGCAGGACAGGCCATGGAGAACAGGGAGCCTTTATACGCTGATGGGCAGTGTGTGAACTGCCGAGAGCCACTCTGGAGAAGTGTATGGTGGTTCCTAAATCATCTAAAAAACAGAGCTACAGAGCATAGGACACTTCCAATCATGGGAGTATATCTAGGGAAATCTAAAAATTAACAAGACACAAGCACACCACAGTTTAGGGCTACTCTGTTTACAAGAACCTCAACTTCAGTATACCTTAAATATCCCAGGAAAGAGAACAATGGATAAAGAAGATGTGGTACTTATGTACAATGGAATATCTCTTCACCATGAAATCAATGTAATAAGGCTAGTAGAAGGATAAAGAGTGGATTTAGGTCCGATAATACTACTTGAAATAAGTCAAACAGAAAAAGAAACATATCATAAGATATCACTTATAGAGGGAGGGTAAATATGGCTGCACAAGAAATGAATTACAGAACAGAACAGTGTCTCACATTTAGAAAACACACTTATTTCAGCTTAAGGGGAAAGGAGAGGTGGGGTGATGCATAAAACCAGAGTTTGAAATTAGCACAGATACCGTTCAATAAACCAAATAGATATTAGCCAAGATCTACACCTTGCTCAATGAACTGGCCTCAACACACCCTATACACCGCAGAGAAATATATCTGAGTAATAAGAATCTTAAAACCCATGTATTGATATATCTCCATAAGGGAATCAAGTGTGTGCAGAGTGGCACAAACACAGCAGTGAAAATGAGCTAAACCCCATTATAGAAATAAATTTTAAAAACAAAACGCAGAAACAATGAAAGAGAGAAAAATTCTTACAAAATTCGCTCAGGGGCTGTGATGCAACCTGGATTGACCACATATAAACCCACAGCTGGATAAGACATAAGGCTGGACACTTGGGGCTGAGAGGATTGATGAGCTTTGGTGAGCAACTGCCAAAAGTTTAATGCAATACTTCATGCTACTCATTCCAAGGGTCCCAACACTCCAGGTTGAAGGGAATCTTCCTACAGCTAAACCATGCTTGGGAAACCCAGCGACTGGTATACCATATGATCGGGAAAGGTTTCTAAAACGCACCTCATTTTTCCTCTCCTGGGGCTCCGGATCGACATTCCAGCCGCTTTACCAAAAATATCCCCACATGGAGAGTCAATGCCTTTAAGTTCTGGTATCGCACAGTCTGCAGTTAGTGCGGAGGATGAATGGGAATAGGGGGAACCAGTGAGAAACTAGCTGTAGCGGTTTCAATGGGCACATGTCACTCTAAATTCACATCAGTAAGAAGAATAAACCAAAGGCACAGCAAGGTGCCCCAGAAGAAGAATAGGGCCTGAAGGAATCCTGTGGTTATGAGGCAAGATCACAAAAATAAGAGCTGAAAAATGGAGCTAAGGGCCACTGCAATTCAAAAACCTGCAGAGTAATAAAGGCCAACTATTTTCAAAAAATATATTGAGGTAAGGCTATGAAGAGGCATTGAAAGCAAGGCAGAATTGCAGGAAAACGATTTCAGGAGGTAGACTGGAATTGCATTTAAAGCATAGGAAAAGAGGCAGAACGTCCACAATGATTCACTTGGCCAAAAAGGGTGTATGCCTTTTTTCCTGAATTTATTCAGGAAAAAAGGCATACGCCCTTTTTGGCCAACCAAGCAAGCTTGCAAAGGAAATCTGCACTACAATGAAGTCTCACTTCCCCCTGGTCAAAAGGGCCATCTGAAAAAAGTGTAAAATCCAGAAAGGCAGGACAGGCCATGGAGAACTGGGAGCCTTGTTATGCTGATGGGCGGGATGTGTATGGTGTTTCCTGAAACATCTAAAAAACAAAGCAACAGAGCCTAGGGCACTTCCACTTATGGTCCTATAGCTTAGGGAAATTAAAATCAAAAAGACACAGCCACCCCAAAATTTGGGACGCCTCTGTTTACAAGAACCTCGTTAACCGTACAAGTTCAATATCACAGAAAGTGAAAAATGGATAAAGAACTTGTGGTACTTACGTACAATGCAGTATCACTCAGCAATGAAGTCTATGTCATCAGGCCCGTAGCAGCATAATGAGTGGATTCAGGTACGATGATTCTAACTGAAATAAGACACACAGAAAAAGAAACATCATAAGATATCACTAATACACGGAATGTAAACTTGGCTACACAGGAACTGAATTACAGAACAGAACAGGGTCTCAAATTTAGAAAACCAACTTATGCTTGCTTAAGGGGAAAGGTGAGTTGGGGTGCTGCATAAAACCAGAGATTGAAATGAACACAGATAAAGTTCCTTAAGCCAAATATGGAATAGACAAGAGCTACTCCTTGCTCAACGAAATGGACTCAACACCCCATATTAAACGCCTAAGAATGTACCTGACTAGTAAGTATCTTAAAACCTAGGGATTGCTATGTCTCCGAAAGAGAATCAAGCGTGTGTACAGGGGCATAAATGCAGCAGTGATAGGATTGGAGAGGTTCGGTGAGCAAATGAAGACCCTTTGAAGTCATATTGCATGGTACCCATTCCACAGGTTTCAACTACCCAGGTTTAAGGTATTCTTCCTTCAGCTAAAACATGCATGTGGAACCTAGAGTATGATCAACCATGTGCTCGGGAGACGTGTTCAAATATGTCTCAGATTTCATACCCTGGTACTCGGGTGCAACATTCCAGACACTTTACTAACACTCTCCCGACTTGGAGAGTCAGTCCCTTTAACCTCCTGTTTGGCCCAGTTTGCAATTTCTGCGGAAGATGAACAGGAATAGCGAGAACCAATGAGAGACTAGCTGGAGGTGTCTGGACGGGAAAATTTTACTCTCATTTCCCACCAGGAAGAGGAATTAACCAAAGGCTCAGCGTGCCGTGCCGGAACCAGATTAGGGCCTGAAGCCATCCTGCGGTGTTGCGGCCAGGTCACAAGAAAGCGAGTTGAAGAAAGGAGCTCAGGGGCACTGTAATTCACAAACCTGCAGAGTTATAAATGACAGGTATCGTCCAAAAATATACTGAAGTAAGGCTGCCAAGAGGACTTGAAAGCGGGGCAGAATTGCAGGAAACCGATTTCAGGAGGTAGACTGGAATTGCATTGAAAGCATAGGAAAAGAGGCAGAACGTCCACAATGATGCACTTGGCCAAAAAGGGCGTATGCGTTTTTTCCTGAATATATTCAGGAAAAAACGCATACGCCCTTTTTGGCCAACCAAGCAAGCTTGCAAAGGAAATCTGCACTACAATGAAGTCTCACTTCCCCCCGGTCAAAAGGGCCATCTGAAAAAAGTGTAAAATCCAGAAAGGCAGGACAGGCCATGGAGAACTGGGAGCCTTGTTATGCTGATGGGCGGGATGTAAATTGCCAACAGACACTCAGGAGAAGTGTATGGTGTTTCCTGAAACATCTAAAAAACAAAGCAACAGAGCCTAGGGCACTTCCACTTATGGTCCTATAGCTTAGGGAAATTAAAATCAAAAAGACACAGCCACCCCAAAGTTTGGGACGCCTCTGTTTACAAGAACCTCGTTTACAGTACAAGTTCAACATCGCAGAAATTGAAAAATGGATAAAGAAGTTGTGGTATTTACTTACAAAGCAATATCACTCTGCAATGAAATCTATGTCATCAGGCCCTTAGCAGCACAATGAGTGGATTCAGGTATGATGATTCTAACTGAAATAAGTCACACAGAAAAAGAAACATCATAAGATATCAGTAATACACGGAATGTAAACTTCGCTACACAGGAACTGGATTCCAAAACAGAACAGGGTCTCAAATTTAGAAAACCAACTTATGCTTGCTTAAGGGGAAAGGTGAGTTGGGGTGCTGCATAAAACCAGAGATTGAAATGAGCACAGATAAAGTTCCTTAAGCCAAATATGGAATAAACAAGAGCTACTCCTTGCTCAACGAAATGGACACAACACCGCATATTAAACGCCTAAGAATGTACCTGACTAGTAAGTATCTTAAAACCTATGGATTGCTATGTCTCCGAAAGAGAATCAAGCATGTGTACAGGGGCATAAACGCAGCAGTGATAGGATTGGAGAGGTTTGGTGAGCAAATGAAGACCCTCTGAAGTCATATTGCATGGTACCCATTCCACGGGTTTCAACTACCCAGGTTTAAGGTATTCTTCCTTCAGCTAAAACATGCATGTGGAACCTAGAGTATGATCAACCATGTGATCGGGAGACGTGTTCAAATATGTCTCAGTTTTCGTACCCTGGTACTCGGGTGCAACATTCCAGACGCTTTACTAACACCCTCCCGACTTGGAGAGTCAGTCCCTTTAACCTCCTGTTTGGCCCAGTTTGCAATTTCTGCGGAAGATGAACAGGAATAGCGAGAACCAATGAGAGACTAGCTGGAGGTGTCTGGATGGGCAAATTTAACTCTCATTTCCCACCAGGAAGAGGAATTAACCAAAGTCTCAGCGTGCCATGCCAGAACCAGATTAGGGCCGGAAGCCATCCTGCAGTGTTGCGGCCAGCTCAAAAGAAAGCGAGTTGAAGAAAGGAGCTCAGGGGCACTGTAATTCACAAACCTGCAGAGTTATAAATGACAGCTATCGTCCAAAAATATACTGAAGTAAGGCTGCCAAGAGGACTTGAAAGCGGGGCAGAATTGCAGGAAACCGATTTCAGGAGGTAGACTGGAATTGCATTGAAAGCATAGGAAAAGAGGCAGAACGTCCACAATGATGCACTTGGCCAAAAAGGGCGTATGCGTTTTTTCCTGAATATATTCAGGAAAAAACGCATACGCACTTTTTGGCCAACCAAGCAAGCTTGCAAAGGAAATCTGCACTACAATGAAGTCTCACTTCCCCCCGGTCAAAAGGGCCATCTGAAAAAAGTGTAAAATCCAGAAAGGCAGGACAGGCCATGGAGAACTGGGAGCCTTGTTATGCTGATGGGTGGGATGTAAATTGCCAACAGACACTCGGGAGAAGTGTATGGTGTTTCCTGAAACATCTACAAAACAAAGCAACAGAGCCTAGGGCACTTCCACTTATGGTCCTATAGCTTAAGGAAATTAAAATCAAAAAGACACAGCCACCCCAAAGTTTGGGACGCCTCTGTTTACAAGAACCTCGTTTACAGTACAAGTTCAACATCACAGAAAGTGAAAAATGGATAAAGAAGTTGTGGTATTTACTTACAAAGCAATATCACTCAGCAATGAAATCTATGTCATCAGGCCCTTAGCAGCACAATGAGTGGATTCAGGTATGATGATTCTAACTGAAATAAGTCACACAGAAAAAGAAACATCATAAGATATCAGTAATACACGGAATGTAAACTTGGCTACACAGGAACTGAATTACAGAACAGAACAGGGTCTCAAATTTAGAAAACCAACTTATTCTTGCTTAAGGGGAAAGGTGAGTTGGGGTGCTGCATAAAACCAGAGATTGAAATGAGCACAGATAAAGTTCCTTAAGCCAAATATGGAATAGACAAGAGCTACTCCTTGCTCAAAGAAATGGACTCAACACCGCATATTAAACGCCTAAGAATGTACCTGACTAGTAAGTATCTTAAAACCTATGGATTGCTATGTCTCCGAAAGAGAATCAAGCATGTGTACAGGGGCATAAACGCAGCAGTGATAGGATTGGAGAGGTTTGGTGAGCAAATGAAGACCCTTTGAAGTCATATTGCATGGTACCCATTCCACGGGTTTCAACTACCCAGGTTTAAGGTATTCTTCCTTCAGCTAAAACATGCATGTGGAACCTAGAGTCTGATCAACCATGTGATCGGGAGACGTGTTCAAATATGTCTCAGTTTTTGTACCCTGGTACTCGGGTGCAACATTCCAGACGCTTTACTAACACCCTCCCGACTTGGAGAGTCAGTCCCTTTAACCTCCTGTTTGGCCCAGTTTGCAATTTATGCGGAAGATGAACAGGAATAGCGAGAACCAATGAGAGACTAGCTGGAGGTGTCTGGACGGGCAAATTTAACTCTCATTTCCCACCAGGAAGAGGAATTAACCAAAGGCTCAGCGTGCCGTGCCGGAACCAGATTAGGGCCTGAAGCCATCCTGCGGTGTTGCGGCCAGCTCAAAAGAAAGCGAGTTGAAGAAAGGAGCTCAGGGGCACTGTAATTCACAAACCTGCAGAGTTATAAATGACAGCTATCGTCCAAAAATATACTGAAGTAAGGCTGCCAAGAGGACTTGAAAGCGGGGCAGAATTGCAGGAAACCGATTTCAGGAGGCAGACTGGAATTGCATTGAAAGCATAGGAAAAGAGGCAGAACGTCCACAATGATGCACTTGGCCAAAAAGGGCATATGCGTTCTTTCCTGAATATATTCAGGAAGAAACGCATACGCCCGTTTTGGCCAACCAAGCAAGCTTGCAAAGGAAATCTGCACTACAATGAAGTCTCACTTCCCCCCGGTCAAAAGGGCCATCTGAAAAAAGTGTAAAATCCAGAAAGGCAGGACAGGCCATGGAGAACTGGGAGCCTTGTTATGCTGATGGGCGGGATGTAAATTGCCAACAGACACTCGGGAGAAGTGTATGGTGTTTCCTGAAACATCTAAAAAACAAAGCAACAGAGCCTAGGGCACTTCCACTTATGGTCCTATAGCTTAGGGAAATTAAAATCAAAAAGACACAGCCACCCCAAAGTTTGGGACGCCTCTGTTTACAAGAACCTCGTTTACAGTACAAGTTCAACATCGCAGAAAGTTAAAAATGGATAAAGAAGTTGTGGTATTTACTTACAAAGCAATATCACTCAGCAATGAAATCTATGTCATCAGGCCCTTAGCAGCACAATGAGTTGATTCAGGTATGATGATTCTAAATGAAATAAGTCACACAGAAAAAGAAACATCATAAGATATCAGTAATACACGGAATGCAAACTCGGCTACACAGGAACTGAATTACAGAACAGAACAGGGTCTCAAATTTAGAAAACCAACTTATGCTTGCTTAAGGGGAAAGGTGAGTTGGGGTGCTGCATAAAACCAGAGATTGAAATGAGCACAGATAAAGTTCCTTAAGCCAAATATGGAATAGACAAGAGCTACTCCTTGCTCAACGAAATGGACTCAACACCCCATATTAAACGCCTAAGAATGTACCTGACTAGTAAGTATCTTAAAACCTAGGGATTGCTATGTCTCCGAAAGAGAATCAAGCGTGTGTACAGGGGCATAAATGCAGCAGTGATAGGATTGGAGAGGTTCGGTGAGCAAATGAAGACCCTTTGAAGTCATATTGCATGGTACCCATTCCACAGGTTTCAACTACCCAGGTTTAAGGTATTCTTCCTTCAGCTAAAACATGCATGTGGAACCTAGAGTATGATCAACCATGTGCTCGGGAGACGTGTTCAAATATGTCTCAGATTTCATACCCTGGTACTCGGGTGCAACATTCCAGACACTTTACTAACACTCTCCCGACTTGGAGAGTCAGTCCCTTTAACCTCCTGTTTGGCCCAGTTTGCAATTTCTGCGGAAGATGAACAGGAATAGCGAGAACCAATGAGAGACTAGCTGGAGGTGTCTGGACGGGAAAATTTTACTCTCATTTCCCACCAGGAAGAGGAATTAACCAAAGGCTCAGCGTGCCGTGCCGGAACCAGATTAGGGCCTGAAGCCATCCTGCGGTGTTGCGGCCAGCTCAAAAGAAAGCGAGTTGAAGAAAGGAGCTCAGGGGCACTGTAATTCACAAACCTGCAGAGTTATAAATGACAGCTATCGTCCAAAAATATACTGAAGTAAGGCTGCCAAGAGGACTTGAAAGCGGGGCAGAATTGCAGGAAACCGATTTCAGGAGGTAGACTGGAATTGCATTGAAAGCATAGGAAAAGAGGCAGAACGTCCACAATGATGCACTTGGCCAAAAAGGGCGTATGCGTTTTTTCCTGAATATATTCAGGAAAAAACGCATACGCCCTTTTTGGCCAACCAAGCAAGCTTGCAAAGGAAATCTGCACTACAATGAAGTCTCACTTCCCCCCGGTCAAAAGGGCCATCTGAAAAAAGTGTAAAATCCAGAAAGGCAGGACAGGCCATGGAGAACTGGGAGCCTTGTTATGCTGATGGGCGGGATGTAAATTGCCAACAGACACTCGGGAGAAGTGTATGGTGTTTCCTGAAACATCTAAAAAACAAAGCAACAGAGCCTAGGGCACTTCCACTTATGGTCCTATAGATTAGGGAAATTAAAATCAAAAAGACACAGCCACCCCAAAGTATGGGACGCCTCTGTTTACAAGAACCTCGTTTACAGTACAAGTTCAACATCGCAGAAATTGAAAAATGGATAAAGAAGTTGTGGTATTTACTTACAAAGCAATATCACTCTGCAATGAAATCTATGTCATCAGGCCCTTAGCAGCACAATGAGTGGATTCAGGTATGATGATTCTAACTGAAATAAGTCACACAGAAAAAGAAACATCATAAGATATCAGTAATACACGGAATGTAAACTTCGCTACACAGGAACTGAATTCCAAAACAGAACAGGGTCTCAAATTTAGAAAACCAACTTATGCTTGCTTAAGGGGAAAGGTGAGTTGGGGTGCTGCATAAAACCAGAGATTGAAATGAGCACAGATAAAGTTCCTTAAGCCAAATATGGAATAGACAAGAGCTACTCCTTGCTCAACGAAATGGACACAACACCGCATATTAAACGCCTAAGAATGTACCTGACTAGTAAGTATCTTAAAACCTATGGATTGCTATGTCTCCGAAAGAGAATCAAGCATGTGTACAGGGGCATAAACGCAGCAGTGATAGGATTGGAGAGGTTTGGTGAGCAAATGAAGACCCTCTGAAGTCATATTGCATGGTACCCATTCCACGGGTTTCAACTACCCAGGTTTAAGGTATTCTTCCTTCAGCTAAAACATGCATGTGGAACCTAGAGTATGATCAACCATGTGATCGGGAGACGTGTTCAAATATGTCTCAGTTTTCGTACCCTGGTACTCGGGTGCAACATTCCAGACGCTTTACTAACACCCTCCTGACTTGGAGAGTCAGTCCCTTTAACCTCCTGTTTGGCCCAGTTTGCAATTTCTGCGGAAGATGAACAGGAATAGCGAGAACCAATGAGAGACTAGCTGGAGGTGTCTGGATGGGCAAATTTAACTCTCATTTCCCACCAGGAAGAGGAATTAACCAAAGTCTCAGCGTGCCGTGCCGGAACCAGATTAGGGCCTGAAGCCATCCTGCAGTGTTGCGGCCAGCTCAAAAGAAAGCGAGTTGAAGAAAGGAGCTCAGGGGCACTGTAATTCACAAACCTGCAGAGTTATAAATGACAGCTATCGTCCAAAAATATACTGAAGTAAGGCTGCCAAGAGGACTTGAAAGCGGGGCAGAATTGCAGGAAACCGATTTCAGGAGGTAGACTGGAATTGCATTGAAAGCATAGGAAAAGAGGCAGAACGTCCACAATGATGCACTTGGCCAAAATGGCGTATGCGTTTTTTCCTGAATATATTCAGGAAAAAACGCATACGCCCTTTTTGGCCAACCAAGCAAGCTTGCAAAGGAAATCTGCACTACAATGAAGTCTCACTTCCCCCCCGTCAAAAGGGCCATCTGAAAAAAGTGTAAAATCCAGAAAGGCAGGACAGGCCATGGAGAACTGGGAGCCTTGTTATGCTGATGGGTGGGATGTAAATTGCCAACAGACACTCGGGAGAAGTGTATGGTGTTTCCTGAAACATCTACAAAACAAAGCAACAGAGCCTAGGGCACTTCCACTTATGGTCCTATAGCTTAGGGAAATTAAAATCAAAAAGACACAGCCACCCCAAAGTTTGGGACGCCTCTGTTTACAAGAACCTCGTTTACAGTACAAGTTCAACATCACAGAAAGTGAAAAATGGATAAAGAAGTTGTGGTATTTACTTACAAAGCAATATCACTCAGCAATGAAATCTATGTCATCAGGCCCTTAGCAGCACAATGAGTGGATTCAGGTATGATGATTCTAACTGAAATAAGTCACACAGAAAAAGAAACATCATAAGATATCAGTAATACACGGAATGTAAACTTGGCTACACAGGAACTGAATTACAGAACAGAACAGGGTCTCAAATTTAGAAAACCAACTTATGCTTGCTTAAGGGGAAAGGTGAGTTGGGGTGCTGCATAAAACCAGAGATTGAAATGAGCACAGATAAAGTTCCTTAAGCCAAATATGGAATAGACAAGAGCTACTCCTTGCTCAAAGAAATGGACTCAACACCGCATATTAAACGCCTAAGAATGTACCTGACTAGTAAGTATCTTAAAACCTATGGATTGCTATGTCTCCGAAAGAGAATCAAGCATGTGTACAGGGGCATAAACGCAGCAGTGATAGGATTGGAGAGGTTCGGTGAGCAAATGAAGACCCTTTGAAGTCATATTGCATGGTACCCATTCCACGGGTTTCAACTACCCAGGTTTAAGGTATTCTTCCTTCAGGTAAAACATGCATGTGGAACCTAGAGTCTGATCAACCATGTGATCGGGAGACGTGTTCAAATATGTCTCAGTTTTTGTACCCTGGTACTCGGGTGCAACATTCCAGACGCTTTACTAACACCCTCCCGACTTGGAGAGTCAGTCCCTTTAACCTCCTGTTTGGCCCAGTTTGCAATTTCTGCGGAAGATGAACAGGAATAGCGAGAACCAATGAGAGACTAGCTGGAGGTGTCTGGACGGGCAAATTTAACTCTCATTTCCCACCAGGAAGAGGAATTAACCAAAGGCTCAGCGTGCCGTGCCGGAACCAGATTAGGGCCTGAAGCCATCCTGCGGTGTTGCGGCCAGCTCAAAAGAAAGCGAGTTGAAGAAAGGAGCTCAGGGGCACTGTAATTCACAAACCTGCAGAGTTATAAATGACAGCTATCGTCCAAAAATATACTGAAGTAAGGCTGCCAAGAGGACTTGAAAGCGGGGCAGAATTGCAGGAAACCGATTTCAGGAGGCAGACTGGAATTGCATTGAAAGCATAGGAAAAGAGGCAGAACGTCCACAATGATGCACTTGGCCAAAAAGGGCGTATGCGTTTTTTCCTGAATATATTCAGGAAAAAACGCATACGCCCTTTTTGGCCAACCAAGCAAGCTTGCAAAGGAAATCTGCACTACAATGAAGTCTCACTTCCCCCCGGTCAAAAGGGCCATCTGAAAAAATTGTAAAATCCAGAAAGGCAGGACAGGCCATGGAGAACTGGGAGCCTTGTTATGCTGATGGGCGGGATGTAAATTGCCAACAGACACTCGGGAGAAGTGTATGGTGTTTCCTGAAACATCTAAAAAACAAAGCAACAGAGCCTAGGGCACTTCCACTTATGGTCCTATAGCTTAGGGAAATTAAAATCAAAAAGACACAGCCACCCCAAAGTTTGGGACGCCTCTGTTTACAAGAACCTCGTTTACCGTACAAGTTCAACATCGCAGAAAGTGAAAAATGGATAAAGAAGTTGTGGTATTTACTTACAAAGCAATATCACTCAGCAATGAAATCTATGTCATCAGGCCCTTAGCAGCACAATGAGTGGATTCAGGTATGATGATTCTAACTGAAATAAGTCACACAGAAAAAGAAACATCATAAGATATCAGTAATACACGGAATGTAAACTTGGCTACACAGGAACTGAATTACAGAACAGAACAGGGTCTCAAATTTAGAAAACCAACTTATGCTTGCTTAAGGGGAAAGGTGAGTTGGGGAGCTGCATAAAACCAGAGATTGAAATGAGCACAGATAAAGTTCCTTAAGCCAAATATGGAATAGACAAGAGCTACTCCTTGCTCAAAGAAATGGACTCAACACCGCATATTAAATGCCTAAGAATGTACCTGACTAGTAAGTATCTTAAAACCTATGGATTGCTATGTCTCCGAAAGAGAATCAAGCATGTGTACAGGGGCATAAACGCAGCAGTGATAGGATTGGAGAGGTTCGGTGAGCAAATGAAGACCCTTTGAAGTCATATTGCATGGTACCCATTCCACGGGTTTCAACTACCCAGGTTTAAGGTATTCTTCCTTCAGCTAAAACATGCATGTGGAACCTAGAGTATGATCAACCATGTGATCGGGAGACGTGTTCAAATATGTCTCAGTTTTCGTACCCTGGTACTCGGGTGCAACATTCCAGACGCTTTACTAACACCCTCCCGACTTGGAGAGTCAGTCCCTTTAACCTCCTGTTTGGCCCAGTTTGCAATTTCTGCAGAAGATGAACAGGAATAGCGAGAACCAATGAGAGACTAGCTGGAGGTGTCTGGACGGGCAAATTTAACTCTCATTTCCCACCAGGAAGAGGAATTAACCAAAGGCTCAGCGTGCCGTGCCGGAACAAGATTAGGGCCTGAAGCCATCCTGCGGTGTTGCGGCCAGCTCAAAAGAAAGCGAGTTGAAGAAAGGAGCTCAGGGGCACTGTAATTCACAAACCTGCAGAGTTATAAATGACAGCTATCGTCCAAAAATATACTGAAGTAAGGCTGCCAAGAGGACTTGAAAGCGGGGCAGAATTGCAGGAAACCGATTTCAGGAGGTAGACTGGAATTGCATTGAAAGCATAGGAAAAGAGGCAGAACGTCCACAATGATGCACTTGGCCAAAAAGGGCGTATGCGTTTTTTCCTGAATATATTCAGGAAAAAACGCATACGCCCTTTTTGGCCAACCAAGCAAGCTTGCAGAGGAAATCTGCACTACAATGAAGTCTCACTTCCCCCCGGTCAAAAGGGCCATCTGAAAAAAGTGTAAAATCCAGAAAGGCAGGACAGGCCATGGAGAACTGGGAGCCTTGTTATGCTGATGGGCGGGATGTAAATTGCCAACAGACACTCGGGAGAAGTGTATGGTGTTTCCTGAAACATCTAAAAAACAAAGCAACAGAGCCTAGGGCACTTCCACTTATGGTCCTATAGCTTAGGGAAATTAAAATCAAAAAGACACAGCCACCCCAAAGTTTGGGACGCCTCTGTTTACAAGAACCTCGTTTACCGTACAAGTTCAACATCGCAGAAAGTGAAAAATGGATAAAGAAGTTGTGGTATTTACTTACAAAGCAATATCACTCAGCAATGAAATCTATGTCATCAGGCCCTTAGCAGCACAATGAGTGGATTCAGGTATGATGATTCTAACTGAAATAAGTCACACAGAAAAAGAAACATCATAAGATATCAGTAATACACGGAATGTAAACTTGGCTACACAGGAACTGAATTACAGAACAGAACAGGGTCTCAAATTTAGAAAACCAACTTATGCTTGCTTAAGGGGAAAGGTGAGTTGGGGAGCTGCATAAAACCAGAGATTGAAATGAGCACAGATAAAGTTCCTTAAGCCAAATATGGAATAGACAAGAGCTACTCCTTGCTCAAAGAAATGGACTCAACACCGCATATTAAATGCCTAAGAATGTACCTGACTAGTAAGTATCTTAAAACCTATGGATTGCTATGTCTCCGAAAGAGAATCAAGCATGTGTACAGGGGCATAAACGCAGCAGTGATAGGATTGGAGAGGTTCGGTGAGCAAATGAAGACCCTTTGAAGTCATATTGCATGGTACCCATTCCACGGGTTTCAACTACCCAGGTTTAAGGTATTCTTCCTTCAGCTAAAACATGCATGTGGAACCTAGAGTATGATCAACCATGTGATCGGGAGACGTGTTCAAATATGTCTCAGTTTTCGTACCCTGGTACTCGGGTGCAACATTCCAGACGCTTTACTAACACCCTCCCGACTTGGAGAGTCAGTCCCTTTAACCTCCTGTTTGGCCCAGTTTGCAATTTCTGCAGAAGATGAACAGGAATAGCGAGAACCAATGAGAGACTAGCTGGAGGTGTCTGGACGGGCAAATTTAACTCTCATTTCCCACCAGGAAGAGGAATTAACCAAAGGCTCAGCGTGCCGTGCCGGAACAAGATTAGGGCCTGAAGCCATCCTGCGGTGTTGCGGCCAGCTCAAAAGAAAGCGAGTTGAAGAAAGGAGCTCAGGGGCACTGTAATTCACAAACCTGCAGAGTTATAAATGACAGCTATCGTCCAAAAATATACTGAAGTAAGGCTGCCAAGAGGACTTGAAAGCGGGGCAGAATTGCAGGAAACCGATTTCAGGAGGTAGACTGGAATTGCATTGAAAGCATAGGAAAAGAGGCAGAACGTCCACAATGATGCACTTGGCCAAAAAGGGCGTATGCGTTTTTTCCTGAATATATTCAGGAAAAAACGCATACGCCCTTTTTGGCCAAACAAGCAAGCTTGCAGAGGAAATCTGCACTACAATGAAGTCTCACTTCCCCCCGGTCAAAAGGGCCATCTGAAAAAAGTGTAAAATCCAGAAAGGCAGGACAGGCCATGGAGAACTGGGAGCCTTGTTATGCTGATGGGCGGGATGTAAATTGCCAACAGACACTCGGGAGAAGTGTATGGTGTTTCCTGAAACATCTAAAAAACAAAGCAACAGAGCCTAGGGCACTTCCACTTATGGTCCTATAGCTTAGGGAAATTAAAATCAAAAAGACACAGCCACCCCAAAGTTTGGGACGCCTCTGTTTACAAGAACCTCGTTTACAGTACAAGTTCAACATCGCAGAAAGTGAAAAATGGATAAAGAAGTTGTGGTATTTACTTACAAAGCAATATCACTCAGCAATGAAATCTATGTCATCAGGCCCTTAGCAGCACAATGAGTGGATTCAGGTATGATGATTGTAACTGAAATAAGTCACACAGAAAAAGAAACATCATAAGATATCAGTAATACACGGAATGTAAACTTGGCTACACAGGAACTGAATTACAGAACAGAACAGGGTCTCAAATTTAGAAAACCAACTTATGCTTGCTTAAGGGGAAAGGTGAGTTGGGGTGCTGCATAAAACCAGAGATTGAAATGAGCACAGATAAAGTTCCTTAAGCCAAATATGGAATAGACAAGAGCTACTCCTTGCTCAAAGAAATGGACTCAACACCGCATATGAAACGCCTAAGAATGTACCTGACTAGTAAGTATCTTAAAACCTATGGATTGCTATGTCTCCGAAAGAGAATCAAGCATGTGTACAGGGGCATAAACGCAGCAGTGATAGGATTGGAGAGGTTCGGTGAGCAAATGAAGACCCTTTGAAGTCATATTGCATGGTACCCATTCCACGGGTTTCAACTACCCAGGTTTAAGGTATTCTTCCTTCAGGTAAAACATGCATGTGGAACCTAGAGTCTGATCAACCATGTGATCGGGAGACGTGTTCAAATATGTCTCAGTTTTTGTACCCTGGTACTCGGGTGCAACATTCCAGACGCTTTACTAACACCCTCCCGACTTGGAGAGTCAGTCCCTTTAACCTCCTGTTTGGCCCAGTTTGCAATTTCTGCGGAAGATGAACAGGAATAGCGAGAACCAATGAGAGACTAGCTGGAGGTGTCTGGACGGGCAAATTTAACTCTCATTTCCCACCAGGAAGAGGAATTAACCAAAGGCTCAGCGTGCCGTGCCGGAACCAGATTAGGGCCTGAAGCCATCCTGCGGTGTTGCGGCCAGCTCAAAAGAAAGCGAGTTGAAGAAAGGAGCTCAGGGGCACTGTAATTCACAAACCTGCAGAGTTATAAATGACAGCTATCGTCCAAAAATATACTGAAGTAAGGCTGCCAAGAGGACTTGAAAGCGGGGCAGAATTGCAGGAAACCGATTTCAGGAGGCAGACTGGAATTGCATTGAAAGCATAGGAAAAGAGGCAGAACGTCCACAATGATGCACTTGGCCAAAAAGGGCGTATGCGTTTTTTCCTGAATATATTCAGGAAAAAACGCATACGCCCTTTTTGGCCAACCAAGCAAGCTTGCAAAGGAAATCTGCACTACAATGAAGTCTCACTTCCCCCCGGTCAAAAGGGCCATCTGAAAAAAGTGTAAAATCCAGAAAGGCAGGACAGGCCATGGAGAACTGGGAGCCTTGTTATGCTGATGGGCGGGATGTAAATTGCAAACAGACACTCGGGAGAAGTGTATGGTGTTTCCTGAAACATCTAAAAAACAAAGCAACAGAGCCTAGGGCACTTCCACTTATGGTCCTATAGCTTAGGGAAATTAAAATCAAAAAGACACAGCCACCCCAAAGTTTCGGACGCCTCTGTTTACAAGAACCTCGTTTACCGTACAAGTTCAACATCGCAGAAAGTGAAAAATGGATAAAGAAGTTGTGGTATTTACTTACAAAGCAATATCACTCAGCAATGAAATCTATGTCATCAGGCCCTTAGCAGCACAATGAGTGGATTCAGGTATGATGATTCTAACTGAAATAAGTCACACAGAAAAAGAAACATCATAAGATATCAGTAATACACGGAATGTAAACTTGGCTACACAGGAACTGAATTACAGAACAGAACAGGGTCTCAAATTTAGAAAACCAACTTATGCTTGCTTAAGGGGAAAGGTGAGTTGGGGAGCTGCATAAAACCAGAGATTGAAATGAGCACAGATAAAGTTCCTTAAGCCAAATATGGAATAGACAAGAGCTACTCCTTGCTCAAAGAAATGGACTCAACACCGCATATTAAATGCCTAAGAATGTACCTGACTAGTAAGTATCTTAAAACCTATGGATTGCTATGTCTCCGAAAGAGAATCAAGCATGTGTACAGGGGCATAAACGCAGCAGTGATAGGATTGGAGAGGTTCGGTGAGCAAATGAAGACCCTTTGAAGTCATATTGCATGGTACCCATTCCACGGGTTTCAACTACCCAGGTTTAAGGTATTCTTCCTTCAGCTAAAACATGCATGTGGAACCTAGAGTATGATCAACCATGTGATCGGGAGACGTGTTCAAATATGTCTCAGTTTTCGTACCCTGGTACTCGGGTGCAACATTCCAGACGCTTTACTAACACCCTCCCGACTTGGAGAGTCAGTCCCTTTAACCTCCTGTTTGGCCCAGTTTGCAATTTCTGCGGAAGATGAACAGGAATAGCGAGAACCAATGAGAGACTAGCTGGAGGTGTCTGGACGGGCAAATTTAACTCTCATTTCCCACCAGGAAGAGGAATTAACCAAAGGCTCAGCGTGCCGTGCCGGAACCAGATTAGGGCCTGAAGCCATCCTGCGGTGTTGCGGCCAGCTCAAAAGAAAGCGAGTTGAAGAAAGGAGCTCAGGGGCACTGTAATTCACAAACCTGCAGAGTTATAAATGACAGCTATCGTCCAAAAATATACTGAAGTAAGGCTGCCAAGAGGACTTGAAAGCGGGGCAGAATTGCAGGAAACCGATTTCAGGAGGTAGACTGGAATTGCATTGAAAGCATAGGAAAAGAGGCAGAACGTCCACAATGATGCACTTGGCCAAAAAGGGCGTATGCGTTTTTTCCTGAATATATTCAGGAAAAAACGCATACGCCCTTTTTGGCCAACCAAGCAAGCTTGCAAAGGAAATCTGCACTACAATGAAGTCTCACTTCCCCCCGGTCAAAAGGGCCATCTGAAAAAAGTGTAAAATCCAGAAAGGCAGGACAGGCCATGGAGAACTGGGAGCCTTGTTATGCTGATGGGCGGGATGTAAATTGCCAACAGACACTCGGGAGAAGTGTATGGTGTTTCCTGAAACATCTAAAAAACAAAGCAACAGAGCCTAGGGCACTTCCACTTATGGTCCTATAGCTTAGGGAAATTAAAATCAAAAAGACACAGCCACCCCAAAGTTTGGGACGCCTCTGTTTACAAGAACCTCGTTTACAGTACAAGTTCAACATCGCAGAAAGTGAAAAATGGATAAAGAAGTTGTGGTATTTACTTACAAAGCAATATCACTCAGCAATGAAATCTATGTCATCAGGCCCTTAGCAGCACAATGAGTGGATTCAGGTATGATGATTCTAACTGAAATAAGTCACACAGAAAAAGAAACATCATAAGATATCAGTAATACACGGAATGTAAACTTGGCTACACAGGAACTGAATTACAGAACAGAACAGGGTCTCAAATTTAGAAAACCAACTTATGCTTGCTTAAGGGGAAAGGTGAGTTGGGGTGCTGCATAAAACCAGAGATTGAAATGAGCACAGATAAAGTTCCTTAAGCCAAATATGGAATAGACAAGAGCTACTCCTTGCTCAAAGAAATGGACTCAACACCGCATATTAAACGCCTAAGAATGTACCTGACTAGTAAGTATCTTAAAACCTATGGATTGCTATGTCTCCGAAAGAGAATCAAGCATGTGTACAGGGGCATAAACGCAGCAGTGATAGGATTGGAGAGGTTCGGTGAGCAAATGAAGACCCTTTGAAGTCATATTGCATGGTACCCATTCCACGGGTTTCAACTACCCAGGTTTAAGGTATTCTTCCTTCAGGTAAAACATGCATGTGGAACCTAGAGTCTGATCAACCATGTGATCGGGAGACGTGTTCAAATATGTCTCAGTTTTTGTACCCTGGTACTCGGGTGCAACATTCCAGACGCTTTACTAACACCCTCCCGACTTGGAGAGTCAGTCCCTTTAACCTCCTGTTTGGCCCAGTTTGCAATTTCTGCGGAAGATGAACAGGAATAGCGAGAACCAATGAGAGACTAGCTGGAGGTGTCTGGACGGGCAAATTTAACTCTCATTTCCCACCAGGAAGAGGAATTAACCAAAGGCTCAACGTGCCGTGCCGGAACCAGATTAGGGCCTGAAGCCATCCTGCGGTGTTGCGGCCAGCTCAAAAGAAAGCGAGTTGAAGAAAGGAGCTCAGGGGCACTGTAATTCACAAACCTGCAGAGTTATAAATGACAGCTATCGTCCAAAAATATACTGAAGTAAGGCTGCCAAGAGGACTTGAAAGCGGGGCAGAATTGCAGGAAACCGATTTCAGGAGGCAGACTGGAATTGCATTGAAAGCATAGGAAAAGAGGCAGAACGTCCACAATGATGCACTTGGCCAAAAAGGGCGTATGCGTTTTTTCCTGAATATATTCAGGAAAAAACGCATACGCCCTTTTTGGCCAACCAAGCAAGCTTGCAAAGGAAATCTGCACTACAATGAAGTCTCACTTCCCCCCGGTCAAAAGGGCCATCTGAAAAAAGTGTAAAATCCAGAAAGGCAGGACAGGCCATGGAGAACTGGGAGCCTTGTTATGCTGATGGGCGGGATGTAAATTGCCAACAGACACTCGGGAGAAGTGTATGGTGTTTCCTGAAACATCTAAAAAACAAAGCAACAGAGCCTAGGGCACTTCCACTTATGGTCCTATAGCTTAGGGAAATTAAAATCAAAAAGACACAGCCACCCCAAAGTTTCGGACGCCTCTGTTTACAAGAACCTCGTTTACCGTACAAGTTCAACATCGCAGAAAGTGAAAAATGGATAAAGAAGTTGTGGTATTTACTTACAAAGCAATATCACTCAGCAATGAAATCTATGTCATCAGGCCCTTAGCAGCACAATGAGTGGATTCAGGTATGATGATTCTAACTGAAATAAGTCACACAGAAAAAGAAACATCATAAGATATCAGTAATACACGGAATGTAAACTTGGCTACACAGGAACTGAATTACAGAACAGAACAGGGTCTCAAATTTAGAAAACCAACTTATGCTTGCTTAAGGGGAAAGGTGAGTTGGGGAGCTGCATAAAACCAGAGATTGAAATGAGCACAGATAAAGTTCCTTAAGCCAAATATGGAATAGACAAGAGCTACTCCTTGCTCAAAGAAATGGACTCAACACCGCATATTAAATGCCTAAGAATGTACCTGACTAGTAAGTATCTTAAAACCTATGGATTGCTATGTCTCCGAAAGAGAATCAAGCATGTGTACAGGGGCATAAACGCAGCAGTGATAGGATTGCAGAGGTTCGGTGAGCAAATGAAGACCCTTTGAAGTCATATTGCATGGTACCCATTCCACGGGTTTCAACTACCCAGGTTTAAGGTATTCTTCCTTCAGCTAAAACATGCATGTGGAACCTAGAGTATGATCAACCATGTGATCGGGAGACGTGTTCAAATATGTCTCAGTTTTCGTACCCTGGTACTCGGGTGCAACATTCCAGACGCTTTACTAACACCCTCCCGACTTGGAGAGTCAGTCCCTTTAACCTCCTGTTTGGCCCAGTTTGCAATTTCTGCGGAAGATGAACAGGAATAGCGAGAACCAATGAGAGACTAGCTGGAGGTGTCTGGACGGGCAAATTTAACTCTCATTTCCCACCAGGAAGAGGAATTAACCAAAGGCTCAGCGTGCCGTGCCGGAACCAGATTAGGGCCTGAAGCCATCCTGCGGTGTTGCGGCCAGCTCAAAAGAAAGCGAGTTGAAGAAAGGAGCTCAGGGGCACTGTAATTCACAAACCTGCAGAGTTATAAATGACAGCTATCGTCCAAAAATATACTGAAGTAAGGCTGCCAAGAGGACTTGAAAGCGGGGCAGAATTGCAGGAAACCGATTTCAGGAGGTAGACTGGAATTGCATTGAAAGCATAGGAAAAGAGGCAGAACGTCCACAATGATGCACTTGGCCAAAAAGGGCGTATGCGTTTTTTCCTGAATATATTCAGGAAAAAACGCATACGCCCTTTTTGGCCAACCAAGCAAGCTTGCAAAGGAAATCTGCACTACAATGAAGTCTCACTTCCCCCCGGTCAAAAGGGCCATCTGAAAAAAGTGTAAAATCCAGAAAGGCAGGACAGGCCATGGAGAACTGGGAGCCTTGTTATGCTGATGGGCGGGATGTAAATTGCCAACAGACACTCGGGAGAAGTGTATGGTGTTTCCTGAAACATCTAAAAAACAAAGCAACAGAGCCTAGGGCACTTCCACTTATGGTCCTATAGCTTAGGGAAATTAAAATCAAAAAGACACAGCCACCCCAAAGTTTGGAACGCCTCTGTTTACAAGAACCTCGTTTACAGTACAAGTTCAACATCGCAGAAAGTGAAAAATGGATAAAGAAGTTGTGGTATTTACTTACAAAGCAATATCACTCAGCAATGAAATCTATGTCATCAGGCCCTTAGCAGCACAATGAGTGGATTCAGGTATGATGATTCTAACTGAAATAAGTCACACAGAAAAAGAAACATCATAAGATATCAGTAATACACGGAATGTAAACTTGGCTACACAGGAACTGAATTACAGAACAGAACAGGGTCTCAAATTTAGAAAACCAACTTATGCTTGCTTAAGGGTAAAGGTGAGTTGGGGTGCTGCATAAAACCAGAGATTGAAATGAGCACAGATAAAGTTCCTTAAGCCAAATATGGAATAGACAAGAGCTACTCCTTGCTCAACGAAATGGACTCAACACCGCATATTAAATGCCTAAGAATGTACCTGACTAGTAAGTATCTTAAAACCTATGGATTGCTATGTCTCCGAAAGAGAATCAAGCATGTGTACAGGGGCATAAACGCAGCAGTGATAGGATTGGAGAGGTTCGGTGAGCAAATGAAGACCCTTTGAAGTCATATTGCATGGTACCCATTCCACAGGTTTCAACTACCCAGGTTTAAGGTATTCTTCCTTCAGCTAAAACATGCATGTGGAACCTAGAGTATGATCAACCATGTGATCGGGAGACGTGTTCAAATATGTCTCAGTTTTTGTACCCTGGTACTCGGGTGCAACATTCCAGACGCTTTACTAACACCCTCCCGACTTGGAGAGTCAGTCCCTTTAACCTCCTGTTTGGCCCAGTTTGCAATTTCTGCGGAAGATGAACAGGAATAGTGAGAACCAATGAGAGACTAGCTGGAGGTGTCTGGACGGGCAAATTTAACTCTCATTTCCCACCAGGAAGAGGAATTAACCAAAGGCTCAGCGTGCCGTGCCGGAACCAGATTAGGGCCTGAAGCCATCCTGCGGTGTTGCGGCCAGCTCAAAAGAAAGCGAGTTGAAGAAAGGAGCTCAGGGGCACTGTAATTCACAAACCTGCAGAGTTATAAATGACAGCTATCGTCCAAAAATATACTGAAGTAAGGCTGCCAAGAGGACTTGAAAGCAGGGCAGAATTGCAGGAAACCGATTTCAGGAGGCAGACTGGAATTGCATTGAAAGCATAGGAAAAGAGGCAGAACGTCCACAATGATGCACTTGGCCAAAAAGGGCGTATGCGTTTTTTCCTGAATATATTCAGGAAAAAACGCATACGCCCTTTTTGGCCAACCAAGCAAGCTTGCAAAGGAAATCTGCACTACAATGAAGTCTCACTTCCCCCCGGTCAAAAGGGCCATCTGAAAAAAGTGTAAAATCCAGAAAGGCAGGACAGGCCATGGAGAACTGGGAGCCTTGTTATGCTGATGGGCGGGATGTAAATTGCCAACAGACACTCGGGAGAAGTGTATGGTGTTTCCTGAAACATCTAAAAAACAAAGCAACAGAGCCTAGGGCACTTCCACTTATGGTCCTATAGCTTAGGGAAATTAAAATCAAAAAGACACAGCCACCCCAAAGTTTGGGACGCCTCTGTTTACAAGAACCTCGTTTACCGTACAAGTTCAACATCGCAGAAAGTGAAAAATGGATAAAGAAGTTGTGGTATTTACTTACAAAGCAATATCACTCAGCAATGAAATCTATGTCATCAGGCCCTTAGCAGCACAATGAGTGGATTCAGGTATGATGATTCTAACTGAAATAAGTCACACCGAAAAAGAAACATCATAAGATATCAGTAATACACGGAATGTAAACTTGGCTACACAGGAACTGAATTACAGAACAGAACAGGGTCTCAAATTTAGAAAACCAACTTATGCTTGCTTAAGGGGAAAGGTGAGTTGGGGTGCTGCATAAAACCAGAGATTGAAATGAGCACAGATAAAGTTCCTTAAGCCAAATATGGAATAGACAAGAGCTACTCCTTGCTCAACGAAATGGACTCAACACCCCATATTAAATGCCTAAGAATGTACCTGACTAGTAAGTATCTTAAAACCTATGGATTGCTATGTCTCCGAAAGAGAATCAAGCATGTGTACAGGGGCATAAACGCAGCAGTGATAGGATTGGAGAGGTTCGGTGAGCAAATGAAGACCCTTTGAAGTCATATTGCATGGTACCCATTCCATGGGTTTCAACTACCCAGGTTTAAGGTATTCTTCCTTCAGCTAAAACATGCATGTGGAACCTAGAGTATGATCAACCATGTGATCGGGAGACGTGTTCAAATATGTCTCAGTTTTCGTACCCTGGTACTCGGGTGCAACATTCCAGACGCTTTACTAACACCCTCCCGACTTGGAGAGTCAGTCCCTTTAACCTCCTGTTTGGCCCAGTTTGCAATTTCTGCGGAAGATGAACAGGAATAGCGAGAACCAATGAGAGACTAGCTGGAGGTGTCTGGACGGGCAAATTTAACTCTCATTTCCCACCAGGAAGAGGAATTAACCAAAGGCTCAGCGTGCCGTGCCGGAACCAGATTAGGGCCTGAAGCCATCCTGCGGTGTTGCGGCCAGCTCAAAAGAAAGCGAGTTGAAGAAAGGAGCTCAGGGGCACTGTAATTCACAAACCTGCAGAGTTATAAATGACAGCTATCGTCCAAAAATATACTGAAGTAAGGCTGCCAAGAGGACTTGAAAGCGGGGCAGAATTGCAGGAAACCGATTTCAGGAGGTAGACTGGAATTGCATTGAAAGCATAGGAAAAGAGGCAGAACGTCCACAATGATGCACTTGGCCAAAAAGGGCGTATGCGTTTTTTCCTGAATATATTCAGGAAAAAACGCATACGCCCTTTTTGGCCAACCAAGCAAGCTTGCAAAGGAAATCTGCACTACAATGAAGTCTCACTTCCCCCCGGTCAAAAGGGCCATCTGAAAAAAGTGTAAAATCCAGAAAGGCAGGACAGGCCATGGAGAACTGGGAGCCTTGTTATGCTGATGGGCGGGATGTAAATTGCCAACAGACACTCGGGAGAAGTGTATGGTGTTTCCTGAAACATCTAAAAAACAAAGCAACAGAGCCTAGGGCACTTCCACTTATGGTCCTATAGCTTAGGGAAATTAAAATCAAAAAGACACAGCCACCCCAAAGTTTGGAACGCCTCTGTTTACAAGAACCTCGTTTACAGTACAAGTTCAACATCGCAGAAAGTGAAAAATGGATAAAGAAGTTGTGGTATTTACTTACAAAGCAATATCACTCAGCAATGAAATCTATGTCATCAGGCCCTTAGCAGCACAATGAGTGGATTCAGGTATGATGATTCTAACTGAAATAAGTCACACAGAAAAAGAAACATCATAAGATATCAGTAATACACGGAATGTAAACTTGGCTACACAGGAACTGAATTACAGAACAGAACAGGGTCTCAAATTTAGAAAACCAACTTATGCTTGCTTAAGGGGAAAGGTGAGTTGGGGTGCTGCATAAAACCAGAGATTGAAATGAGCACAGATAAAGTTCCTTAAGCCAAATATGGAATAGACAAGAGCTACTCCTTGCTCAACGAAATGGACTCAACACCGCATATTAAACGCCTAAGAATGTACCTGACTAGTAAGTATCTTAAAACCTATGGATTGCTATGTCTCCGAAAGAGAATCAAGCATGTGTACAGGGGCATAAACGCAGCAGTGATAGGATTGGAGAGGTTCGGTGAGCAAATGAAGACCCTTTGAAGTCATATTGCATGGTACCCATTCCACGGGTTTCAACTACCCAGGTTTAAGGTATTCTTCCTTCAGCTAAAACATGCATGTGGAACCTAGAGTATGATCAACCATGTGATCGGGAGACGTGTTCAAATATGTCTCAGTTTTCGTACCCTGGTACTCGGGTGCAACATTCCAGACGCTTTACTAACACCCTCCCGACTTGGAGAGTCAGTCCCTTTAACCTCCTGTTTGGCCCAGTTTGCAATTTCTGCGGAAGATGAACAGGAATAGCGAGAACCAATGAGAGACTAGCTGGAGGTGTCTGGACGGGCAAATTTAACTCTCATTTCCCACCAGGAAGAGGAATTAACCAAAGGCTCAGCGTGCCGTGCCGGAACCAGATTAGGGCCTGAAGCCATACTGCGGTGTTGCGGCCAGCTCAAAAGAAAGCGAGTTGAAGAAAGGAGCTCAGGGGCACTGTAATTCACAAACCTGCAGAGTTATAAATGACAGCTATCGTCCAAAAATATACTGAAGTAAGGCTGCCAAGAGGACTTGAAAGCGGGGCAGAATTGCAGTAAACCGATTTCAGGAGGTAGACTGGAATTGCATTGAAAGCATAGGAAAAGAGGCAGAACGTCCACAATGATGCACTTGGCCAAAAAGGGCGTATGCATTTTTTCCTGAATATATTCAGGAAAAAACGCATACGCCCTTTTTGGCCAACCAAGCAAACTTGCAAAGGAAATCTGCACTACAATGAAGTCTCACTTCCCCCCGGTCAAAAGGGCCATCTGAAAAAAGTGTAAAATCCAGAAAGGCAGGACAGGCCATGGAGAACTGGGAGCCTTGTTATGCTGATGGGCGGGATGTAAATTGCCAACAGACACTCGGGAGAAGTGTATGGTGTTTCCTGAAACATCTAAAAAACAAAGCAACAGAGCCTAGGGCACTTCCACTTATGGTCCTATAGCTTAGGGAAATTAAAATCAAAAAGACACAGCCACCCCAAAGTTTGGGACACCTCTGTTTACAAGAACCTCGTTTACAGTACAAGTTCAACATCGCAGAAAGTGAAAAATGGATAAAGAAGTTGTGGTATTTACTTACAAAGCAATATCACTCAGCAATGAAATCTATGTCATCAGGCCCTTAGCAGCACAATGAGTGGATTCAGGTATGATGATTCTAACTGAAATAAGTCACACAGAAAAAGAAACATCATAAGATATCAGTAATACACGGAATGTAAACTTGGCTACACAGGAACTGAATTACAGAACAGAACAGGGTCTCAAATTTAGAAAACCAACTTATGCTTGCTTAAGGGTAAAGGTGAGTTGGGGTGCTGCATAAAACCAGAGATTGAAATGAGCACAGATAAAGTTCCTTAAGCCAAATATGGAATAGACAAGAGCTACTCCTTGCTCAACGAAATGGACTCAACACCCCATATTAAATGCCTAAGAATGTACCTGACTAGTAAGTATCTTAAAACCTATGGATTGCTATGTCTCCGAAAGAGAATCAAGCATGTGTACAGGGGCATAAACGCAGCAGTGATAGGATTGGAGAGGTTCGGTGAGCAAATGAAGACCCTTTGAAGTCATATTGCATGGTACCCATTCCACGGGTTTCAACTACCCAGGTTTAAGGTATTCTTCCTTCAGCTAAAACATGCATGTGGAACCTAGAGTATGATCAACCATGTGATCGGGAGACGTGTTCAAATATGTCTCAGTTTTCGTACCCTGGTACTCGGGTGCAACATTCCAGACGCTTTACTAACACCCTCCCGACTTGGAGAGTCAGTCCCTTTAACCTCATGTTTGGCCCAGTTTGCAATTTCTGCGGAAGATGAACAGGAATAGTGAGAACCAATGAGAGACTAGCTGGAGGTGTCTGGACGGGCAAATTTAACTCTCATTTCCCACCAGGAAGAGGAATTAACCAAAGGCTCAGCGTGCCGTGCCGGAACCAGATTAGGGCCTGAAGCCATCCTGCGGTGTTGCGGCCAGCTCAAAAGAAAGCGAGTTGAAGAAAGGAGCTCAGGGGCACTGTAATTCACAAACCTGCAGAGTTATAAATGACAGCTATCGTCCAAAAATATACTGAAGTAAGGCTGCCAAGAGGACTTGAAAGCAGGGCAGAATTGCAGGAAACCGATTTCAGGAGGCAGACTGGAATTGCATTGAAAGCATAGGAAAAGAGGCAGAACGTCCACAATGATGCACTTGGCCAAAAAGGGCGTATGCGTTTTTTCCTGAATATATTCAGGAAAAAACGCATACGCCCTTTTTGGCCAACCAAGCAAGCTTGCAAAGGAAATCTGCACTACAATGAAGTCTCACTTCCCCCCGGTCAAAAGGGCCATCTGAAAAAAGTGTAAAATCCAGAAAGGCAGGACAGGCCATGGAGAACTGGGAGCCTTGTTATGCTGATGGGCGGGATGTAAATTGCCAACAGACACTCGGGAGAAGTGTATGGTGTTTCCTGAAACATCTAAAAAACAAAGCAACAGAGCCTAGGGCACTTCCACTTATGGTCCTATAGCTTAGGGAAATTAAAATCAAAAAGACACAGCCACCCCAAAGTTTGGGACGCCTCTGTTTACAAGAACCTCGTTTACCGTACAAGTTCAACATCGCAGAAAGTGAAAAATGGATAAAGAAGTTGTGGTATTTACTTACAAAGCAATATCACTCAGCAATGAAATCTATGTCATCAGGCCCTTAGCAGCACAATGAGTGGATTCAGGTATGATGATTCTAACTGAAATAAGTCACACCGAAAAAGAAACATCATAAGATATCAGTAATACACGGAATGTAAACTTGGCTACACAGGAACTGAATTACAGAACAGAACAGGGTCTCAAATTTAGAAAACCAACTTATGCTTGCTTAAGGGGAAAGGTGAGTTGGGGTGCTGCATAAAACCAGAGATTGAAATGAGCACAGATAAAGTTCCTTAAGCCAAATATGGAATAGACAAGAGCTACTCCTTGCTCAACGAAATGGACTCAACACCGCATATTAAACGCCTAAGAATGTACCTGACTAGTAAATATCTTAAAACCTATGGATTGCTATGTCTCCGAAAGAGAATCAAGCATGTGTACAGGGGCATAAACGCAGCAGTGATAGGATTGGAGAGGTTCGGTGAGCAAATGAAGACCCTTTGAAGTCATATTGCATGGTACCCATTCCATGGGTTTCAACTACCCAGGTTTAAGGTATTCTTCCTTCAGCTAAAACATGCATGTGGAACCTAGAGTATGATCAACCATGTGATCGGGAGACGTGTTCAAATATGTCTCAGTTTTCGTACCCTGGTACTCGGGTGCAACATTCCAGACGCTTTACTAACACCCTCCCGACTTGGAGAGTCAGTCCCTTTAACCTCCTGTTTGGCCCAGTTTGCAATTTCTGCGGAAGATGAACAGGAATAGCGAGAACCAATGAGAGACTAGCTGGAGGTGTCTGGACGGGCAAATTTAACTCTCATTTCCCACCAGGAAGAGGAATTAACCAAAGGCTCAGCGTGCCGTGCCGGAACCAGATTAGGGCCTGAAGCCATCCTGCGGTGTTGCGGCCAGCTCAAAAGAAAGCGAGTTGAAGAAAGGAGCTCAGGGGCACTGTAATTCACAAACCTGCAGAGTTATAAATGACAGCTATCGTCCAAAAATATACTGAAGTAAGGCTGCCAAGAGGACTTGAAAGCGGGGCAGAATTGCAGGAAACCGATTTCAGGAGGTAGACTGGAATTGCATTGAAAGCATAGGAAAAGAGGCAGAACGTCCACAATGATGCACTTGGCCAAAAAGGGCGTATGCGTTTTTTCCTGAATATATTCAGGAAAAAACGCATACGCCCTTTTTGGCCAACCAAGCAAGCTTGCAAAGGAAATCTGCACTACAATGAAGTCTCACTTCCCCCCGGTCAAAAGGGCCATCTGAAAAAAGTGTAAAATCCAGAAAGGCAGGACAGGCCATGGAGAACTGGGAGCCTTGTTATGCTGATGGGCGGGATGTAAATTGCCAACAGACACTCGGGAGAAGTGTATGGTGTTTCCTGAAACATCTAAAAAACAAAGCAACAGAGCCTAGGGCACTTCCACTTATGGTCCTATAGCTTAGGGAAATTAAAATCAAAAAGACACAGCCACCCCAAAGTTTGGAACGCCTCTGTTTACAAGAACCTCGTTTACAGTACAAGTTCAACATCGCAGAAAGTGAAAAATGGATAAAGAAGTTGTGGTATTTACTTACAAAGCAATATCACTCAGCAATGAAATCTATGTCATCAGGCCCTTAGCAGCACAATGAGTGGATTCAGGTATGATGATTCTAACTGAAATAAGTCACACAGAAAAAGAAACATCATAAGATATCAGTAATACACGGAATGTAAACTTGGCTACACAGGAACTGAATTACAGAACAGAACAGGGTCTCAAATTTAGAAAACCAACTTATGCTTGCTTAAGGGTAAAGGGGAGTTGGGGTGCTGCATAAAACCAGAGATTGAAATGAGCACAGATAAAGTTCCTTAAGCCAAATATGGAATAGACAAGAGCTACTCCTTGCTCAACGAAATGGACTCAACACCGCATATTAAACGCCTAAGAATGTACCTGACTAGTAAGTATCTTAAAACCTATGGATTGCTATGTCTCCGAAAGAGAATCAAGCATGTGTACAGGGGCATAAACGCAGCAGTGATAGGATTGGAGAGGTTCGGTGAGCAAATGAAGACCCTTTGAAGTCATATTGCATGGTACCCATTCCACGGGTTTCAACTACCCAGGTTTAAGGTATTCTTCCTTCAGCTAAAACATGCATGTGGAACCTAGAGTATGATCAACCATGTGATCGGGAGACGTGTTCAAATATGTCTCAGTTTTCGTACCCTGGTACTCGGGTGCAACATTCCAGATGCTTTACTAACACCCTCCCGACTTGGAGAGTCAGTCCCTTTAACCTCCTGTTTGGCCCAGTTTGCAATTTCTGCGGAAGATGAACAGGAATAGCGAGAACCAATGAGAGACTAGCTGGAGGTGTCTGGACGGGCAAATTTAACTCTCATTTCCCACCAGGAAGAGGAATTAACCAAAGGCTCAGCGTGCCGTGCCGGAACCAGATTAGGGCCTGAAGCCATCCTGCGGTGTTGCGGCCAGCTCAAAAGAAAGCGAGTTGAAGAAAGGAGCTCAGGGGCACTGTAATTCACAAACCTGCAGAGTTATAAATGACAGCTATCGTCCAAAAATATACTGAAGTAAGGCTGCCAAGAGGACTTGAAAGCGGGGCAGAATTGCAGGAAACCGATTTCAGGAGGTAGACTGGAATTGCATTGAAAGCATAGGAAAAGAGGCAGAACGTCCACAATGATGCACTTGGCCAAAAAGGGCGTATGCATTTTTTCCTGAATATATTCAGGAAAAAACGCATACGCCCTTTTTGGCCAACCAAGCAAACTTGCAAAGGAAATCTGCACTACAATGAAGTCTCACTTCCCCTCGGTCAAAAGGGCCATCTGAAAAAAGTGTAAAATCCAGAAAGGCAGGACAGGCCATGGAGAACTGGGAGCCTTGTTATGCTGATGGGCGGGATGTAAATTGCCAACAGACACTCGGGAGAAGTGTATGGTGTTTCCTGAAACATCTAAAAAACAAAGCAACAGAGCCTAGGGCACTTCCACTTATGGTCCTATAGCTTAGGGAAATTAAAATCAAAAAGACACAGCCACCCCAAAGTTTGGGACGCCTCTGTTTACAAGAACCTCGTTTACAGTACAAGTTCAACATCGCAGAAAGTGAAAAATGGATAAAGAAGTTGTGGTATTTACTTACAAAGCAATATCACTCAGCAATGAAATCTATGTCATCAGGCCCTTAGCAGCACAATGAGTGGATTCAGGTATGATGATTCTAACTGAAATAAGTCACACAGAAAAAGAAACATCATAAGATATCAGTAATACACGGAATGTAAACTTGGCTACACAGGAACTGAATTACAGAACAGAACAGGGTCTCAAATTTAGAAAACCAACTTATGCTTGCTTAAGGGGAAAGGTGAGTTGGGGTGCTGCATAAAACCAGAGATTGAAATGAGCACAGATAAAGTTCCTTAAGCCAAATATGGAATAGACAAGAGCTACTCCTTGCTCAATGAAATGGACTCAACACCGCATATTAAATGCCTAAGAATGTACCTGACTAGTAAGTATCTTAAAACCTATGGATTGCTATGTCTCCGAAAGAGAATCAAGCATGTGTACAGGGGCATAAACGCAGCAGTGATAGGATTGGAGAGGTTCGGTGAGCAAATGAAGACCCTTTGAAGTCATATTGCATGGTACCCATTCCACGGGTTTCAACTACCCAGGTTTAAGGTATTCTTCCTTCAGCTAAAACATGCATGTGGAACCTAGAGTATGATCAACCATGTGATCGGGAGACGTGTTCAAATATGTCTCAGTTTTCGTACCCTGGTACTCGGGTGCAACATTCCAGATGCTTTACTAACACCCTCCCGACTTGGAGAGTCAGCGCCTTTAACCTCCTGTTTGGTCCAGTTTGCAATTTCTGCGGAAGATGAACAGGAATAGCGAGAACCAATGAGAGACTAGCTGGAGGTGTCTGGACGGGCAAATTTAACCCTCATTTCCCACCAGGAAGAGGAATTAACCAAAGGCTCAGCGTGCCGTGCCGGAACCAGTTTAGGGCCTGAAGCCATACTGCGGTGTTGCGGCCAGCTCAAAAGAAAGCGAGTTGAAGAAAGGAGCTCAGGGGCACTGTAATTCACAAACCTGCAGAGTTATAAATGACAGCTATCGTCCAAAAATATACTGAAGTAAGGCTGCCAAGAGGACTTGAAAGCGGGGCAGAATTGCAGGAAACCGATTTCAGGAGGTAGACTGGAATTGCATTGAAAGCATAGGAAAAGAGGCAGAACGTCCACAATGATGCACTTGGCCAAAAAGGGCGTATGCGTTTTTTCCTGAATATATTCAGGAAAAAACGCATACGCCCTTTTTGGCCAACCAAGCAAGCTTGCAAAGGAAATCTGCACTACAATGAAGTCTCACTTCCCCCCGGTCAAAAGGGCCATCTGAAAAAAGTGTAAAATCCAGAAAGGCAGGACAGGCCATGGAGAACTGGGAGCCTTGTTATGCTGATGGGCGGGATGTAAATTGCCAACAGACACTCGGGAGAAGTGTATGGTGTTTCCTGAAACATCTAAAAAACAAAGCAACAGAGCCTAGGGCACTTCCACTTATGGTCCTATAGCTTAGGGAAATTAAAATCAAAAAGACACAGCCACCCCAAAGTTTGGGACGCCTCTGTTTACAAGAACCTCATTTACGGTACAAGTTCAATATCACAGAAAGTGAAAAATGGATACAGAACTTGTGGTACTTACGTACAATGCAGTATCACTCAGCAATGAAATCTATGTCATCAGGCCCGTAGCAGCATAATGAGTGGATTCAGGTACGATGATTCTAACTGAAATAAGTCACACAGAAAAAGAAACATCATAAGATATCACTAATACACGGAATGTAAACTTGGCTTCACAGGAACTCAATTCCAAAACAGAACAGGGTCTCAAATTTAGAAAAGCAACTTATGCTTGCTTAAGGGGAAAGGTGATTTGGGGTGCTGCATAAAACCAGGCATTGAAATGAGCACAGATAAAATTCCTTAAGCCAAATATGGAATAGACAAGAGCTACTCCTTGCTCAACGAAATGGACTCAACACCCCATATTAAACACCTAAGAATGCACCTGACTAGTAAGTATCTTAAAACCTATGGATTGCTATGTCTCCAAAAGAGAATCAAGCGTGTGTACAGGGGCATAAACGCAGCAGTGATAGGATTGGAGAGGTTCGGTGAGCAAATGAAGACCCTTTGAAGTCATATTGCATGGTACCCATTACACGGGTCTCAACTCTCCAGGTTTAAGGAATTCTTCCTTCAGCTAAAACATGCATGTGGAACCCAGAGTATGATCAACCGTGTGAACGGGAGACGTGTTCAAATATGTCTCAGTTTTCGTACCCTGGTACTCGGGTGCAACATTCCAGATGCTTTACTAACACTCTCCCCACTTGGAGAGTCAGTCCCTTTAACCTCCTGTTTGGCCCAGTTTGCAATTTCTGCGGAAGATGAACAGGAATAGCGAGAACCAATGAGAGACTAGCTGGAGGTGTCTGGACAGGCAAATTTAACTCTCATTTCCCACCAGGAAGAGGAAATAACCAAAGGCTCAGTGTGTCGTGCCGGAACCAGATTATGGCCTGAAGCCATCCTACGGTGTTGCGGCCAGCTCAAAAGAAAGCGAGTTGAAGAAAGGAGCTCAGGGGCACTGTAATTCACAAACCTGAAGAGTTATAAATGACAGCTATCGTCCAAAAATATACTGAAGTAAGGCTGCCAAGAGGACTTGAAAGTGGGGCAGAATTGCAGGAAACCGATTTCAAGAGGTAGACTGGAATTGCATTGAAAGCATAGGAAAAGAGGCAGAACGTCCACAATGATGCACTTGGCCAAAAAGGGCGTATGCGTTTTTTCCTGAATATATTCAGGAAAAAACGCATACGCCCTTTTTGGCCAACCAAGCAAGCTTGCAAAGGAAATCTGCACTACAATGAAGTCTCACTTCCCCCCGGTCAAAAGGGCCATCTGAAAAAAGTGTAAAATCCAGAAAGGCAGGACAGGCCATGGAGAACTGGGAGCCTTGTTATGCTGATGGGCGGGATGTAAATTGCCAACAGACACTCGGGAGAAGTGTATGGTGTTTCCTGAAACATCTAAAAAACAAAGCAACAGAGCCTAGGGCACTTCCACTTATGGTCCTATAGATTAGGGAAATTAAAATCAAAATGACACAGCCACCCCAAAGTTTGGGACGCCTCTGTTTACAAGAACCTCATTTACAGTAAAAGTTCAACATCGCAGAAAGTGAAAAATGGATAAAGAAGATGTGGTATTTACTTAAAAAGCAATATCCCTCAGCAATGAAATCTATGTCATCAGGCCCTTAGCAGCACAATGAGTGGATTCAGGTATGATGAATCTAACTGAAATAAGTCACACAGAAAAAGAAACATCATAAGATATCAGTAATACACGGAATGTAAACTTGGCTACACAGGAACTGAATTACAGAACAGAACAGGGTCTCAAATTTAGAAAAGCAACTTATGCTTGCTTAAGGGGAAAGGTGAGTTGGGGTGCTGCATAAAACCAGACATTGAAATGAGCACAGATAAAGTTCCTTAAGCCAAATATGGAATAGAAAAGAGCTACTCCTTGCTCAATGAAATGGACTCAACACCGCATATTAAACGCCTAAGAATGTACCTGACTAGTAAGTATCTTAAAACCTATGGATTGCTATGTCTCCGAAAGAGAATCAAGCATGTGTACAGGGGCATAAACGCAGCAGTGATAGGATTGGAGAGGTTCGGTGAGCAAATGAAGACCCTTTGAAGTCATATTGCATGGTACCCATTCCACGGGTTTCAACTACCCAGGTTTAAGGTATTCTTCCTTCAGCTAAAACATGCATGTGGAACCTAGAGTATGATCAACCATGTGCTCGGGAGACGTGTTCAAATATGTCTCAGTTTTCGTACCCTGGTACTCGGGTGCAACATTCCAGACACTTTACTAAAACTCTCCCGACTTGGAGAGTCAGCGCCTTTAACCTCCTGTTTGGCCCAGTTTGCAATTTCTGCGGAAGATGAACAGGAATAGGGAGAAACAAGGAGAGACGAGCTGGAGGTGTCTGGACGGGCAAATTTAACTCTCATTTCCCACCAGGAAGAGGAATTAACCAAAGGCTCAGTGTGGTGTGCCGGAACCAGATTATGGCCTGAAGCCATCCTGCGGTGTTGCGGCCAGCTCAAAAGAAAGCAAGTTGAAGAAAGGAGCTCAGGGGCACTGTAATTCACAAACCTGCAGAGTTATAAATGACAGCTATCGTCCAAAAATATACTGAAGTAAGGCTGCCAAGAGGACTTGAAAGTGGGGCAGAATTGCAGGAAACCGATTTCAAGAGGTAGACTGGAATTGCATTGAAAGCATAGGAAAAGAGGCAGAACGTCCACAATGATGCACTTGGCCAAAAAGGGCGTATGCGTTTTTTCCTGAATATATTCAGGAAAAAACGCATACGCCCTTTTTGGCCAACCAAGCAAGCTTGCAAAGGAAATCTGCACTACAATGAAGTCTCACTTCCCCCCGGTCAAAAGGGCCATCTGAAAAAAGTGTAAAATCCAGAAAGGCAGGACAGGCCATGGAGAACTGGGAGCCTTGTTATGCTGATGGGCGGGATGTAAATTGCCAACAGACACTCGGGAGAAGTGTATGGTGTTTCCTGAAACATCTAAAAAACAAAGCAACAGAGCCTAGGGCACTTCCACTTATGGTCCTATAGCTTAGGGAAATTAAAATCAAAAAGACACAGCCACCCCAAAGTTTAGAACGCCTCTGTTTACAAAACCTCGTTTACAGTACAAGTTCAACATCGCAGAAAGTGAAAAATGGATAAAGAAGTTGTGGTATTTACTTACAAAGCAATATCCCTCAGCAATGAAATCTATGTCATCAGGCCATTAGCAGCACAATGAGTGGATTCAGGTATGATGATTCTAACTGAAATAAGTCACACAGAAAAAGAAACATCATAAGATATCAGTAATACACGGAATGTAAACTTGGCTACACAGGAACTGAATTACAGAACAGAACAGGGTCTCAAATTTAGAAAACCAACTTATGCTTGCTTAAGGGGAAAGGTGAGTTGGGGTGCTGCATAAAACCAGACATTGAAATGAGCACAGATAAAGTTCCTTAAGCCAAATATGGAATAGAAAAGAGCTACTCCTTGCTCAACGAAATGGACTCAACACCGCATATTAAACGCCTAAGAATGTAACTGACTAGTAAGTATCTTAAAACCTATGGATTGCTATGTCTCCGAAAGAGAATCAAGCATGAGTACAGGGGCATAAACACAGCAGTGATAGGATTGGAGACGTTTGGTGAGCAAATGAAGACCCTTTGAAGTCATATTGCATGGTACCCATTCCATGGGTCTCAAGTACCCAGGTTTAAGGTATTCTTCCTTCAGCTAAAACATGCATGTGGAACATAGAGTATGATCAACCATGTGATCAGGAGACGTGTTCAAATATGTCTCAGTTTTCGTACCCTGGTACTGGGGTTCAACATTCCAGACGCTTTACTAAAACTCTCCCGACTTGGAGAGTCAGCGCCTTTAACCTGCTGTTTGGCCCAGTTTGCAATTTCTGCGGAAGATGAACAGGAATAGGGAGAACCAATGAGAGACGAGCTGGAGGTGTCTGGACGGGCAAATTTAACTCTCATTTCCCACCAGGAAGAGGAATTAACCAAAGGTTCAGCGTGCCGTGCCGGACCAAGATTAGGGCCTGAAGACATCCTGTGGTTTTGCAGCCAGCTCACAAGAAAGCGAGTTGAAGAAAGGAGCTCAGGGGCACTGTAATTCACAAACCTGCAGAGTTATAAATGACAGCTATCGTCCAAAAATATACTGAAGTAAGGCTGCCAAGAGGACTTGAAAGCGGGGCAGAATTGCAGGAAACCGATTTCAGGAGGTAGACTGGAATTGCATTGAAAGCATAGGAAAAGAGGCAGAACGTCCACAATGATGCACTTGGCCAAAAAGGGCGTATGCGTTTTTTCCTGAATATATTCAGGAAAAAACGCATACGCCCTTTTTGGCCAACCAAGCAAGCTTGCAAAGGAAATCTGCACTACAATGAAGACTCACTTCCCCCTGGTAAAATGGGCCATCTGTAAAAAGTGTAAAATCCAGAAGGGCAGGACAAGCCATGGAGAACTTGGAGCCTTGTTATGCTGATGGGCGGGATGTAAATTGCCAACAGACACTCGGGAGAAGTGTATGGTGTTTCCTGAAACATCTAAAAAACAAAGCAACAGAGCCTAGGGCACTTCCACTTATGGTCCTATAGCTTAGGGAAATTAAAATCAAAAAGACACAGCCACCCCAAAGTTTGGGACGCCTCTGTTTACAAGAACCTCGTTTACCGTACAAGTTCAATATCACAGAAAGTGAAAAATGGATAAAGAACTTGTGGTACTTACGTACAATGCAGTATCACTCAACAATGAAATCTATGTCATCAGGCCCGTAGCAGCATAATGAGTGGATTCAGGTACGATGATTCTAACTGAAATAAGTCACACCGAAAAAGAAACATCATAAGATATCAGTAATACACGGAATGTAAACTTGGCTACACAGGAACTCAATTCCAAAACAGAACAGGGTCTCAAATTTAGAAAACCAACTTATGCTTGCTTAAGGGGAAAGGTGATTTGGGGTGCTGCATAAAACCAGACATTGAAATGAGCACAGATAAAGTTCCTTAAGCCAAATATGGAATAGACAAGAGCTACTCCTTGCTCAACGAAATGGACTCAACACCCCATATTAAACGCCTAAGAATGTACCTGACTAGTAAGTATCTTAAAACCTATGGATTGCTATGTCTCCAAAAGAGAATCAAGCGTGTGTACAGGGGCATAAACGCAGCAGTGATAGGATTGGAGAGGTTCGGTGAGCAAATGAAGACCCTTTGAAGTCATATTGCATGGTACCCATTCCACGGGTCTCAACTCTCCAGGTTTAAGGTATTCTTCCTTCAGCTAAAACATGCATGTGGAACCCAGAGTATGATCAACCGTGTGAACGGGAGACGTGTTCAAATATGTCTCAGTTTTCCTCCCCTGGTACTCGGGTGTAACATTCCATACGCTTTACTAACACTCTCCCCACTTGGAGAGTCAGCGCATTTAACCTCCTGTTTGGCCCAGTTTGCAATTTCTGCGGAAGATGAACAGGAATAGGGAGAACCAATGAGAGACTAGCTGGAGGTGTCTGGACGGGCAAATTTAACTCTCATTTCCCACCAGGAAGAGGAAATAACCAAAGGCTCAGCGTGCCGTGCCGGAACCAGATTAGGGCCTGAAGCCATCCTGTGGTGTTGCGGCCAGCTCAAAAGAAAGCGAGTTGAAGAAAGGAGCTCAGGGGCACTGTAATTCACAAACCTGCAGACTTATAAATGACAGCTATCGTCCAAAAATATACTGAAATAAGGCTGCCAAGAGGACTTGAAAGCGGGGCAGAATTGCAGGAAACCGATTTCAGGAGGTAGACTGGAATTGCATTGAAAGCATAGGAAAAGAGGCAGAACGTCCACAATGATGCACTTGGCCAAAAAGGGCGTATGCGTTTTTTCCTGAATATATTCAGGAAAAAACGCATACGCCCTTTTTGGCCAACCAAGCAAGCTTGCAGAGGAAATCTGCACTACAATGAAGTCTCACTTCCCCCCGGTCAAAAGGGCCATCTGAAAAAAGTGTAAAATCCAGAAAGGCAGGACAGGCCATGGAGAACTGGGAGCCTTGTTATGCTGATGGGCGGGATGTAAATTGCCAACAGACACTCGGGAGAAGTGTATGGTGTTTCCTGAAACATCTAAAAAACAAAGCAACAGAGCCTAGGGCACTTCCACTTATGGTCCTATAGCTTAGGGAAATTAAAATCAAAAAGACACAGCCACCCCAAAGTTTGGGACGCCTCTGTTTACAAGAACCTCGTTTACAGTACAAGTTCAACATCGCAGAAAGTGAAAAATGGATAAAGAAGTTGTGGTATTTACTTACAAAGCAATATCACTCAGCAATGAAATCTATGTCATCAGGCCCTTCGCAGCACAATGAGTGGATTCAGGTATGATGATTCTAACTGAAATAAGTCACACAAAAAAAGAAACATCATAAGATATCAGTAATACACGGAATGTAAACTTGGCTACACAGGAACTGAATTCCAAAACAGAACAGGGTCTCAAATTTAGAAAAGCAACTTATGCTTGCTTAAGGGGAAAGGTGATTTGTGGTGCTGCATAAAACCAGCGATTGAAATGAGCACAGATAAAGTTCCTTAAGCCAAATATGGAATAGACAAGAGCTACTCCTTGCTCAACGAAATGGACTCAACATCCCATATTAAACGCCTAAGAATGTACCTGACTAGTAAGTATCTTAAAACCTATGGATTGCTATGTCACCAAAAGAGAATCAAGCGTGTGTACAGGGGCATAAAAGCAGCAGTGATAGGATTGGAGATGTTCGGTGAGCAAATGAAGACCCTTTGAAGTCATATTGCATGGTACCCATTACACGGGTCTCAACTCTCCAGGTTTAAGGTATTCTTCCTTCAGCTAAAACATGCATGTGGAACCCAGAGTATGATCAACCGTGTGAACGGGAGACGTGTTCAAATATGTCTCAGTTTTCGTACCCTGGTACTCGGGTGCAACATTCCAGACGCTTTACTAAAACTCTCCCGACTTGGAGAGTCAGCGCCTTTAACCTCCTGTTTGGCCCAGTTTGCAATTTCTGCGGAAGATGAACAGGAATAGGGAGAACCAATGAGAGACGAGCTGGAGGTGTCTGGACGGGCAAATTTAACTCTCATTTCCCACCAGGAAGAGGAATTAACCAAAGGTTCAGCGTGCCGTGCCGGAGCCAGATTAGGGCCTGAAGAAATCCTGTGGTGTTGCGGCCAGCTCACAAGAAAGCGAGTTGAAAAAAGGAGCTCAGGGGCACTGTAATTCACAAACCTGCAGAGTTATAAATGACAGCTATCGTCCAAAAATATACTGAAGTAAGGCTGCCAAGAGGACTTGAAAGCGGGGCAGAATTGCAGGAAACCAATTTCAGGAGGTAGACTGGAATTGCATTGAAAGCATAGGAAAAGAGGCAGAACGTCCACAATGATGCACTTGGCCAAAAAGGGCGTATGCGTTTTTTCCTGAATATATTCAGGAAAAAACGCATACGCACTTTTTGGCCAACTAAGCAAGCTTGCAAAGGAAATCTGCACTACAATGAAGACTCACTTCCCCCTGGTCAAAAGGGCCATCTGAAAAAATTGTAAAATCCAGAAAGGCAGGACAGGCCATGGAGAACTGGGAGCCTTGTTATGCTGATGGGCGGGATGTAAATTGCCAACAGACACTCGGGAGAAGTGTATGGTGTTTCCTGAAACATCTAAAAAACAAAGCAACAGAGCCTAGGGCACTTCCACTTATGGTCCTATAGCTTAGGGAAATTAAAATCAAAAAGACACAGCCACCCCAAAGTTTGGGACGCCTCTGTTTACAAGAACCTCATTTACGGTACAAGTTCAATATCGCAGAAAGTGAAAAATGGATAAAGAAGTTGTGGTACTTATGTACAATGCAAAATCACTCAGCCATGAAATCTATGTCATCAGGCCCGTAGCAGCATAATGAGTGGATTCAGGTATGATGATTCTAACTGAAATATGTCACACAGAAAAAGAAACATCATAAGATATCACTAATACACGGAATGTGAACTTGGCTACACATGAACTGAATTACGAAACAGAACAGGGTCTCAAGTTTAGAAAACCAACTTATGCTTCCTTAAGGGGGAAAGTGAGTTGGGGTTCTGCATAAAACCAGAGTTTGAAATTAGCACAGATACCATTCAATAAGCCAAATATGTAATAGACAAGACCTACCCCTTGCTCAACAAAATGGACTCAACAATGAGGTATCACCTCACACCTGATAGAATGGGCATCATGAGAAAATCTACAAACAAAAATGCTGGAAAGGGTGTGGAGAAAAGGAACCCTCTTCCACTATTGTTGGGAATATAAATTGATACAGTCACTACGGAGAACAATATGGAGTTTCTTAAGAAACTAACAATAGAATTACCATATGATACAGCAATCCCAGTACTGGACATATACCCAGACAAAACCATAAATCAAAACGAGACATTCACCGCAATGTTCATTGCATCACTATTTACAATATCGAGGTAATGGAAGCAACCTAAATGCCCACAGACAGACGAATGCATAAAGCTGTGGTACATATATAAAATGGAATATTACTAAGCCATGAAAAGGAATGAAATTGGGTCATTTGTAGAGACGTCGATGGATCTAGGGACTGTCATACAGAGTGAAGTAAGTCAGAAAGAGAAAAACAAATCTTGTATATTCATGCATATATGTGGAACCTAGAAAAACTGTACAGATTAACCATTTTGCAAGGCATAAATAGAGCAACAGATGTAGACAACAAATGTATGGACAACAAGGGGGGAAAGCTGTTGGGGGGGTGGTGGTGGGAGGAGTTGAGAGACTGGGATTGGCATGTATACATTTATATGTATAAAATAGATAACCAATAAGAACCTGCTGTATAAAAATATAAAATAAAATTCAAAATTAAAAAGAAATAAAATTTAAAAAATAAAACAGAAAAAACAATTATTCCCTTCACATACATGTATTTATATGAATAAATTATTTCCATGCTTATATCTGTAAATACAAAAAAGAGGAATAAAATCTACCTTGAACCAAAAACGAAAAAGAGAAAAAAAAACACAGAACCCACCAGTTCCACAGAGGAAAACCGTATCAGGGCACTTGCTCCAGTTGTAAACAATTCTGAAGTTGGCCAGTGGTGGGGAATCGTCTCCCATTCAGCCAGCAGCCCCCACGCAACAAGCGTCCTCATTGCAAAGCTGGGGCACCGTGCCGAGGCATCTGTGAGTAAACGGGAGGTGAGCCCCAGGCCAGTTGCTGCTGAACTATTCCCACCCGTCCCAGGTAAAACACCTGAATATATACAAGGACTTGAAAGCCTAGAGGAAGGGCCATAGAGCCACACGAGTGACAGCATGCCGGCCGACTTGGTGCCTGCAGGCCAGCCAGGATGGTCCTGGCCCTGGGTGCTCTTCTGGAAGATTTCCATTTCCCTGACTGAGATACCCGTCCTGTCCCTGCCCCCACTGCTTTTTTCCTTCCTCACCTCTGCCCAGGGAGAAATTCCAGCAGCAGGTATGGGTGACACATCCTCTTCTTTAGCAGGTGGCAGCCTGGCAACTGCTGCAGAAAGTCCAGCAGAGCCCCACTCACACTGGGCCACCCACAAAGCTGTGGCCTCTCACTCCCTCCCACCAGCCCAGCCCCGAGACTGCTGACAGGGCAGAGAAAATGGCGTCAGGCACGGCTGCAGGGGCTCTTGCTGCCTGGAGTGGTATTTATATTGATCTCAACCCAGGCACACCTGGGGAGGGCTGGCCCGCACGGTAAGGCTGCCCAGGTCAGCCAATCATCACCCCTCAGGGGCTCACAGTTGCAGAAAATGGAACTTGCTGAACCGGCCAGGTCCAAGGAACAGGTGTGGGCTCCTGAGAGTCAGGATAGACAAGGGGCTGCAGCTTTGGCTTGTTTTCTAATCATTTTATCTGGCCCATGAGTGGGAGACAACTTCAAGAAAACCCTCTCCTTATGAGAGGAACCCAGGAGTCAGGGAGAGGAGGGGTGGGTGGTGGTTGGAGACAGAGGCCTGGTGCCCCGGGTGCAGTGGAAGTCTCTGGAAGACCAGGTGGAGGGAGGCCGCACAGAGTGATGCCCAGGGTCACAGACCTGTCGCAGCTGCTGTTTGTTAGTTCAAGTCCTGCTCTGAGGTGCTCTGTGCCAGCTCTGAGCGACAGGTGAGCTGGGGGTGCTCTGCAATGAGGGCTATGTGCACGGTTCCTGTGTGCCCAGCCCTGCCATGGTACCTGCAAGGGTAGCTCTGTATCCTGGGAAGGGCCTGACCACGAGAGCCCCGTGGGCTGGGGTGGGGGTGGGGTACCTGCCCAGGTGAGCTCCATATTCTGGGATTGGTCTGACCACGAGAGCCCCATGGGCTGCTGGGGACCTGGTAAAGGATGTCAGGACAGTCAGTGAAGCCACCGAGGATATACCTCCAGTTGCTCCTAATTCCTACACCCTGCTGGTCATTCTACCAACCACCAGGACATGGTATTCTGTATTAGTCTTCAATGATGCCTTCTTTTGTATTCCATTAGTCCCAGAGTCACAAGAAATTTTGGCTTGTGAGTGGCAGGACTCAACATACAACTAAAACAATACTTCCGGGCCGTCTTGCCCCAAGGGTGCAAAAATTCCCACACCATCTTTGGGGAAAGCTTAGCTAAAGACCTAAAAGTTCTACCTCTGGAAAAGGAAACCCTCCTTCAGTACGCAGACGACATTCTGATCGCCAGCCCTACTAAGGAGGCCTCTGAACTACCAAGCCAATAAAGGATAGAAGTTGTCCAAGAAAAAGCTCAAATATCACAGACTGCGGTGACCTGCCTGGGCTTCATTCTCACAGAAGGTCGGAGAAGCCCATCTCAGGAAAGGGAAGAAACCATTTGCAGCCTTACCCCTTTCTAAAACTAGAAGACAGCTTAGGGGTTCCTGGGGAGGCCAGGGTTTGCTGCTTCTGGATCCCTAACTACAGTCTACTAGCTGGGCCTCTATATGAAACACTGAAAGGAAAAGATGATGATCCTTTTGAATAGAATCCAGAAGTGGCCTTTCAAGAATGGAAAGAGCAGTCAATTCAGACCCTTGCCCTGGAACTCCCTAATTTAGCTAAACCCTTTGACCTTTACATTCCCGGTGAAAGGTGAATCGCCATTGGAGAATTAGTGCAAAAACTGGGACCACTTGAAATGGAACAATGCAAGAATGCCATCCAGGTAGGATAAACTACGGTCACCAAGGGGCTTGGCCCACTGCCGCATCTGGCCAAGATACTGGCGGTATCTAAAAACCTGGAAATCAGCAGCCCAAAAGGCCACCTCCTTCCTAAGGGAAAAGGACCCCACGTGGTGATCCTAACCACCAACGATGCCCTGAAGTTGCAGGGTTCGCTCCGTGGGCACACCGACCTCGAGTGAGGAGGCCCTCCAACTCCAACATCCAGAGAGATAACCGGGGGCAACAGGGCACCATGACGACTCGTGTGAACATCACTTGACCTGGAGTTTCTCTCATAAAACAATAAGAGTGTGTCCCAAAAGAGTAGACTACTGCTTGCAGGACTTACTGCACCCAGAGGGGAGCTAATAATCTTGGTGGGGGAACCGTATATCACACTGTCACCATAGAAAAGCCTACAGACACCGTGATGATGGTGGCCAATAAGACCGGCTGGACTCCTGTTTACTTCAAAAGGCTGTTGACTCAGTGGTCATCATGGTCCTTGATCACCACTGACCCTGGACTGTCTGGAAGTTGAGCGGGCAGGGCTCTGACACCTGGTGCTGTTTGTACGTTAATTCAGGGGCCTAATTGAAGAAAGCGCAGACTACTGGTCAGAGCATCTAGGCTGGCAGAAATGGTCAGCCTAAGGTGGCCGAACAAATGTGGGGCGGGGTGAAACCGGCCCCCACAGCGTCTCTGCACATCTCTTTCCTGGACCCTTAAAGGTCATTAGAATCTATAACACTTCCAATGCTGGTGCTCAGGTGGACGAGCAGGGAGGCAGGGGGCCTGGGGACAATCAACGTCACCTGGAGGCTGCTGGGGAGAAGCTCTGACCCTCGCCCCCGGGTATTAGGGCTCCCAACTCAGCACTCAGCAGTTACAGAAGAAGTGTCTGCACCCTCAGCACTCCAAGAATGAGGAACGGGACAAAAGGCAGAGGAGGGGTTTGTCCCCAGCAAAGCCCATTAAAAATCCCTGGGAGATAAAAATAGAATCTGGGCAATAAAGTCAAGTCTAACCTTTTTTATCCTTTGTGCTTTGTCTAATTTCACGTGCTCCTAGGGTCCCGCATGCAGAGGTTCCACACCCGGCACTTCAGACCAGATTTCCTAGTGCAGAATGGCTGGGTCGACACCTCAGCTCCTGGGGCCCAGTGCAGACTCCGCGATATAGAGCCTGAGCTGCAGCCAACCTGGCCCTCGAGAGCTCCGCCCCCTCCCTCCCACTGACTCTGACAGGATCTCTACACAGCAGCCCAGCCCACAGCCCACGGGGTAGTGCATGCTCTCACCTCTCCATTCTCTGATCAAAATATAAAGTTTCCTTTGCTTGTGAACCAAACTCAGTCTCGATCTGTTGGCCCCAATGACACTGGGCAGGGGGACACTTGTTGGGGTCCACTCTGGAGGATCAGTAACAGAAATTGAGACTATTGTAACCTCAATGAACAGATGTGTGAGCCAAACTGTAGTTAACATAGAACAGTGTATAAGGCTCGGGTAAAATAAGATGTTTCTAACACTTCCATTTGATATTTCCATCACTTTATTATAAGCAAGTTCAGTGAAAAGGTTTGTCTTATTTGTCAGGTCAATATTAGAGAAACGAAGTGATTTCTTTCCAAGGATGTACATCTAATAATCTTGGTTAAAGCTTCAATCTTGTTTTAAATGCTTTTCCATTGAAAATGATACCTCTCTTTCAGCTCCCCCATTTCTGAGAAGTATAAAATCTTATAATTTATTATTACCAAAGGGGAAAGGTGGGAGGAGGGATAAATTAACAGTTTGGGATTAACACATACACACTGCTATGTATAAAATAGATCATCAACAAGGAACTACTGTATAGCACAGGGAACTACACTCAACATTTTGCAATAACCTATAAGGGGAAATAATCTGAAAAAGAATAGATATTTTTATTGACATCATCTATCAATGACAGTTAAAGTGTAACCTAAGGGAAGCTGGTGGTGAGTGCTTCTGACCCTGAAGACTTCAATCATCTAAAGTTTGGACTCTGCCTACTTCCCAAGGCCCTTAATGAACATATGTGTAGCCGTAGCTTAAAAAATTCCCCAGTTTGGGTTTCGGGGAGACACTGATTTTGAAAAAGCCCTGGTGTTCTCCTTACATGAATGGGACTCTTCCTACTGCTAAAACATGTCTGTCACACCCAGAGGATGGTATACCGTCTGATCGGGAAGAGTTTGGAAAAGGCATCTCCTCTCCTCATCTCCTGGTGCTCGGGTTCACCCCTCCAGCGTCTTTACTAACAGTCTCCCCACTTGGAGATGTCAGCACTGTCAACATCCTGTTGCGTACAGTTTGGAATTTGTCCAGAGGATGAAGCGGAAGGATGAGGAACAATGAGAGACAAGTCCTAGGTGTTCAGACAGGCACATGTCACTCTAATTTCCAATCAGGAAGACGAATTGACCAAAGGCTAGGGTTGCCCATGGAAACAGTATAGGGCTTGAGGAAATCCCGCTGCTTTGTGGCCAGTTCCCATAAACACAAGTTGAACAATGGAACTCAGGGGCAGTAAAATTCACAAAACTGCAGAGTTGAAAATATCCATCACTGAAAAATGTCTTGAGGAAAGTCAGAGAAAAGGACTTGTAAGCAAGGGAGAATGGCAGGAAAGGGATTTGAGGAGGTAGAAAGGACTCGCCATTAAGCACAAGAAAAGGAGCTGAACATTGCCAACATTGCAGTTGGCCAAAAAGGGTGTATGCGTTTTTTTCTGTATATATTCAAGAAAAGGGCATACACTTTTTTAGCCAACCAAACAGGTGGGCACTGGAAGTCAATACTACAAAAGATATCACTTCGCATCAGTCAGAAGAGCCATCCTCATAAAGCGTAAACAACAGAAATGCAGGACAGGGCAAGGAGAAGAGGGAGCCCTGTGAGACTTATAGTGGAAATGTATATTGCCAACGGCCATTCTGGAGAAGTGTATTGTGTTTACTAAAGCATCTAAAAAATGAGCTACAGAGCATAGGGCACTTGCACTCATGGGCGTATATCTTGAGAAAAACAAAAATCGAGAGGACACAGGCACCCCAATGTTTACCCCCTCTCTGTTTAAAAGATCTCAACTAGGATATAACTTAAATGTCTCTGGAGGGAAAAAATGGGTAGAGATGTGGTACTTAGGTAGAGTGGAATATTATTCAGCCTGGAAATCAATGAAATATGGCCAGTTGTAACAACTCCGGAGGAGTTACGTATGATCTTTCTAAGTGACAGAATTCAAAAAGAAAAAGACACATATCATAAGATATCACTTAAAGGTGGAATCCAAAATGGCTACACATGAAATAAATTACAAAACAAAAACATAGTCAAATATGTAGAAAACACGCATAAGGCTGCTAAACGGGAAAGGTGGGGAGGGGTGAGGCATCACCCAGGAGGTTGAAATTAGCAAAGATACCATTACAAATACCAAACTGATAATCAACAAGGCCTACACGGTAGCTAAAAGAACTGCACTCAGCACACTCAAGTCACCGGAAAAGAATATATACGACTGGTAAGAATCTGAAAAAGAATTTACTGATGTCTCTCTGTACGTGAATCAAGTGGATGTACAGCAGCAAGAAACAGAGCTTTGAAAATCAGCTGTAACCAATATAGTAATAAATTGAAAAAAATAAACGACAGAGAGACAGAGAAAACCTCTTACAACTTTTCCTCAGGGCCAGTGATGCAACATGGATTGAACACATCTAGACCCACAGCAGGATGAGACATAAGGCTGGAAACTGTTTGCGCTAAGAGAAATGTGAGGTTGGGTGAGGAAATGCACACCCTTTAAAGTAATACTACCTGGTACCCATTCAATGGGTCCCAAATATGCAGGTTCAAGGGATCTTCCTACAGCTAAAACATGCATGGAAAACCCAGAGGACTGTACACCATGTGATCGGGAGATGTGTCTAAAATGCAGCTCATTTATCCTCTCCTGGTGCTCCTGTTCACCATTCCAGCCACGTTACTTAGAATCTCCCCACTTGGAGAATCAGCACATTTCAACTTCTGTTTCACACATTTTGCAAATTGTGAGGAGGATGAACGGGGAACCAATGAGAGAATAGTTGTAGGGGTTTGGACGGGCACATATCACTCTAATTTCCCATTAAGAATAAGAATTGAAAAAAGGCTCAGCCCGCCTCGCCCGAGCCAAAATAGGGCCTGAAGCAATCCTGCGGGTTTGAGGCCAGCTCACAAAAGAGCAACTTAAAAAATGGAGCTCAGGGTCACTGCAATTCACAAACCTGCAGAGTTATAAATGAAAACTAACGTCCAAAAATATGTTGAGGTAAGGCAAAGAAGAGGATCTGAATGCAAGACAGAATTGCAAGAAACAGATTTCAAGAGATAGATTGGACTCGTCTTTAAAGCACATGAAAAGCGGCAGAATTTCGACAATGATGCAGTTGGCCCAAAAGGGCGTATGCGTTTTTTCCTGATTATATCCAGGAAAAAACGCATACGCACTTTATGGGCAACGAAGCAAGCAAGCAATGCAAATGTGCACAACAAAGAAGTCTCATTTCCCACTGGTCAAAAGGGCCATCCTAAAAAATTGTAAAAACCAGAAATGCAGGACAGGTCATGGAGAACAGGGAGCCTTTATACGCTGATGGGCAGTGTGTGAACTGCCGAGAGCCACTCTGGAGAAGTGTATGGTGGTTCCTAAATCATCTAAAAAACAGAGCTACAGAGCATAGGACACTTCCAATCATGGGAGTATATCTAGGGAAATCTAAAAATTAACAAGACACAAGCACACCACAGTTTAGGGCTACTCTGTTTACAAGAACCTCAACTTCAGTATACCTTAAATATCCCAGGAAAGAGAACAATGGATAAAGAAGATGTGGTACTTATGTACAATTGAATATCTCTTCACCATGAAATCAATGTAATAAGGCTAGTAGAAGGATAAAGAGTGGATTTAGGTCCGATAATACTACTTGAAATAAGTCAAACAGAAAAAGAAACATATCATAAGATATCACTTATAGAGGGAGGGTAAATATGGCTGCACAAGAAATGAATTACAGAACAGAACAGTGTCTCACATTTAGAAAACACACTTATTTCAGCTTAAGGGGAAAGGAGAGGTGGGGTGATGCATAAAACCAGAGTTTGAAATTAGCACAGATACCGTTCAATAAACCAAATAGATATTAGCCAAGATCTACACCTTGCTCAATGAACTGGCCTCAACACACCCTATACACCGCAGAGAAATATATCTGAGTAATAAGAATCTTAAAACCCATGTATTGATATATCTCCATAAGGGAATCAAGTGTGTGCAGAGTGGCACAAACACAGCAGTGAAAATGAGCTAAACCCCATTATAGAAATAAATTTTAAAAACAAAACGCAGAAACAATGAAAGAGAGAAAAATTCTTACAAAATTCGCTCAGGGGCTGTGATGCAACCTGGATTGACCACATATAAACCCACAGCTGGATAAGACATAAGGCTGGACACTTGGGGCTGAGAGGATTGATGAGCTTTGGTGAGCAACTGCCAAAAGTTTAATGCAATACTTCATGCTACTCATTCCAAGGGTCCCAACACTCCAGGTTGAAGGGAATCTTCCTACAGCTAAACCATGCTTGGGAAACCCAGCGACTGGTATACCATATGATCGGGAAAGGTTTCTAAAACGCACCTCATTTTTCCTCTCCTGGGGCTCCGGATCGACATTCCAGCCGCTTTACCAAAAATATCCCCACATGGAGAGTCAATGCCTTTAAGTTCTGGTATCGCACAGTCTGCAGTTAGTGCGGAGGATGAATGGGAATAGGGGGAACCAGTGAGAAACTAGCTGTAGCGGTTTCAATGGGTACATGTCACTCTAAATTCACATCAGTAAGAAGAATAAACCAAAGGCACAGCAAGGTGCCCCAGAAGAAGAATAGGGCCTGAAGGAATCCTGTGGTTATGAGGCAAGATCACAAAAATAAGAGCTGAAAAATGGAGCTAACGGCCACTGCAATTCAAAAACCTGCAGAGTAATAAAGGCCAACTATTTTCAAAAAATATATTGAGGTAAGGCTATGAAGAGGCATTGAAAGCAAGGCAGAATTGCAGGAAAACGATTTCAGGAGGTAGACTGGAATTGCATTTAAAGCATAGGAAAAGAGGCAGAACGTCCACAATGATTCACTTGGCCAAAAAGGGTGTATGCCTTTTTTCCTGAATTTATTCAGGAAAAAAGGCATACGCCCTTTTTGGCCAACCAAGCAAGCTTGCAAAGGAAATCTGCACTACAATGAAGTCTCACTTCCCCCTGGTCAAAAGGGCCATCTGAAAAAAGTGTAAAATCCAGAAAGGCAGGACAGGCCATGGAGAACTGGGAGCCTTGTTATGCTGATGGGCGGGATGTGTATGGTGTTTCCTGAAACATCTAAAAAACAAAGCAACAGAGCCTAGGGCACTTCCACTTATGGTCCTATAGCTTAGGGAAATTAAAATCAAAAAGACACAGCCACCCCAAAATTTGGGACGCCTCTGTTTACAAGAACCTCGTTAACCGTACAAGTTCAATATCACAGAAAGTGAAAAATGGATAAAGAACTTGTGGTACTTACGTACAATGCAGTATCACTCAGCAATGAAGTCTATGTCATCAGGCCCGTAGCAGCATAATGAGTGGATTCAGGTACGATGATTCTAACTGAAATAAGACACACAGAAAAAGAAACATCATAAGATATCACTAATACACGGAATGTAAACTTGGCTACACAGGAACTGAATTACAGAACAGAACAGGGTCTCAAATTTAGAAAACCAACTTATGCTTGCTTAAGGGGAAAGGTGAGTTGGGGTGCTGCATAAAACCAGAGATTGAAATGAACACAGATAAAGTTCCTTAAGCCAAATATGGAATAGACAAGAGCTACTCCTTGCTCAACGAAATGGACTCAACACCCCATATTAAACGCCTAAGAATGTACCTGACTAGTAAGTATCTTAAAACCTATGGATTGCTATGTCTCCAAAAGAGAATCAAGCATGTGTACAGGGGCATAAACGCAGCAGTGATAGGATTGGAGAGGTTCAGTGAGCAAATGAAGACCCTTTGAAGTCATATTGCATGGTACCAATTCCACGGGTCTCAACTCTCCAGGTTTAAGGTATTCTTCCTTCAGCTAAAACATGCATGTGGAACCCAGAGTATGATCAACCGTGTGAACGGGAAACATGTTCAAATATGTCTCAGTTTTCCTCCCCTGGTACTCGGGTGCAACATTCCAGACGCTTTACTAACACTCTCCCCACTTGGAGAGTCAGCGCCTTTAACCTCCTGTTTGGCCCAGTTTGCAATTTCTGCGGAAGATGAACAGGAATAGCGAGAACCAATGAGAGACTAGCTGGAGGTGTCTGGACGGGCAAATTTAACTCTCATTTCCCACCAGGAAGAGGAAATAACCAAAGGCTCAGCATGCCGTGCCGGAACCAGATTAGGGCCTGAAGCCATCCTGCGGTGTTGCGGCCAGCTCACAAGAAAGTGAGTTGAAGAAAGGAGCTCAGGGGCACTGTAATTCACAAACCTGCAGAGTTATAAATAACAGCTATCGTCCAAAAATATACTGAAGTAAGGCTGCCAAGAGGACTTGAAAGCGGGGCAGAATTGCAGGAAACCGATTTCAGGAGGTAGACTGGAATTGCATTGAAAGCATAGGAAAAGAGGCAGAACGTCCACAATGATGTACTTGGCCAAAAAGGGCGTATGCGTTTTTTCCTGAATATATTCAGGAAAAAACGCATACGCCCTTTTTGGCCAACCAAGCAAGCTTGCAAAGGAAATCTGCACTACAATGAAGTCTCACTTCCCCCCGGTCAAAAGGGCCATCTGAAAAAAGTGTAAAATCCAGAAAGGCAGGACAGGCCATGGAGAACTGGGAGCCTTGTTATGCTGATGGGCGGGATGTAAATTGCCAACAGACACTCAGGAGAAGTGTATGGTGTTTCCTGAAACATCTAAAAAACAAAGCAACAGAGCCTAGGGCACTTCCACTTATGGTCCTATAGCTTAGGGAAATTAAAATCAAAAAGACACAGCCACCCCAAAGTTTGGGACGCCTCTGTTTACAAGAACCTCGTTTACCGTACAAGTTCAACATCGCAGAAAGTGAAAAATGGATAAAGAAGTTGTGGTATTTACTTACAAAGCAATATCACTCAGCAATGAAATCTATGTCATCAGGCCCTTAGCAGCACAATGAGTGGATTCAGGTATGATGATTCTAACTGAAATAAGTCACACAGAAAAAGAAACATCATAAGATATCACTAATACACGGAATGTAAACTTGGCTACACAGGAACTGAATTACAAAACAGAACAGGGTCTCAAATTTAGAAAACCAACTTATGCTTGCTTAAGGGGAAAGGTGAGTTGGGGTGCTGCATAAAATCAGAGATTGAAATGAGCACAGATAAACTTCCTTAAGCCAAATATGTAATAGACAAGAGCTACTCCTTGCTCAACGAAATGGACTCAACACCCCATATTAAATGCCTAAGAATGTACCTGACTAGTAATTATCTTAAAACCTATGGATTGCTATGTCTCCGAAAGGGAATCAAGCGTGTGTACAGGGGCATAAATGCAGCAGTGATAGGATTGGAGAGGTTTGGTGAGCAAATGAAGACCCTTTGAAATCATATTGCATGGTACTAATTCCACGGGTCTCAACTCTCCAGGTTTCAGGGATTCTTCCTTCAGCTAAAACATGCATGTGGAACCCAGAGTATGATCAACCATGTGATCGGGAGACGTGTTCAAATATGTCTCAGTTTTCGTCCCCTGGTACTCGGGTGCAACATTCCAGACGCTTTACTAACACTCTCCCAACTTGGAGAGTCAGTGCCTTTAACCTCCTGTTTGGCCCTGTTTTCAATTTCAGTGGAAGATGAACAGGAATAGGGAGAACCAATGAGAGACAAGCTGGAGGTTTCTGGACGGGCAAATTTAACTCTCATTTCCCACCAAGGACAGGAATTAACCAAAGGCTCAGCGTGCCGTGCTGGAACCAGATTAGGGCCTGAAGCCATCCTGCGGTGTTGCGGCCAGCTCACAAGAAAGCGAGATGAAGAACGGAGCTCAGGGGCACAGGAATTCACAAACCTGCAGAGTTATAAATGACAGCAATCGTCCAAAAATATACTGAAGTAAGGCTGCCAAGAGGACTTGAACGCGGGACAGAATTGCAGGAAACCGATTTCAGGAGGTAGACTGGAATTGCATTTTAAGCATAGGAAAAGAGGCAGAACGTCCACAATGATGCACTTGGCCAAAAAGGGCGTATGCGTTTTTTCCTGAATCAGGAAAAAACGCATACGCCCTTTTTGGCCAACCAAGCAAGCTTGCAAAGGAAATCTGCACTACAATGAAGTCTCACTTCCCCCCGGTCAGAAGGGCCATCTGAAAAAAGTGTAAAATCCAGAAAGGCAGGACAGGCCATGGAGAACTGGGAGCCTTGTTATGCTGATGGGCGGGATGTAAATTGCCAACAGACACTCGGGAGAAGTGTATGGTGTTTCCTGAAACATCTAAAAAACAAAGCAACAGAGCCTAGGGCACTTCCACTTATGGTCCTATAGCTTAGGGAAATTAAAATCAAAAAGACACAGCCACCCCACAGTTTGGGACAGCTCTGTTTACAAGAACCTCGTTTACGGTACAAGTTCAATATCGCAGAAAGTGAAAAATGGATAAAGAAGTTGTGGTACTTATGTACAATGCAAAATCACTCAGCCATGAAATCTATGTCATCAGGCCCGTAGCAGCATAATGAGTGGATTCAGGTATGATGATTCTAACTGAAATATGTCACACAGAAAAAGAAACATCATAAGATATCACTAATACACGGAATGTGAACTTGGCTACACATGAACTGAATTACAAAACAGAACAGGGTCTCAAGTTTAGAAAACCAACTTATGCTTCCTTAAGGGGGAAAGTGAGTTGGGGTGCTGCATAAAACCAGAGTTTGAAATTAGCACAGATACCATTCAATAAGCCAAATATGTAATAGACAAGACCTACCCCTTGCTCAACAAAATGGACTCAACAATGAGGTATCACCTCACACCTGATAGAATGGGCATCATGAGAAAATCTACAAACAAAAATGCTGGAAAGGGTGTGGAGAAAAGGAACCCTCTTCCACTATTGTTGGGAATATAAATTGATACAGTCACTACGGAGAACAATATGGAGTTTCTTAAGAAACTAACAATAGAATTACCATATGATACAGCAATCCCAGTACTGGACATATACCCAGACAAAACCATAAATCAAAACGAGACATTCACCGCAATGTTCATTGCATCACTATTTACAATATCGAGGTAATGGAAGCAACCTAAATGCCCACAGACAGACGAATGCATAAAGCTGTGGTACATATATAAAATGGAATATTACTAAGCCATGAAAAGGAATGAAATTGGGTCATTTGTAGAGACGTCGATGGATCTAGAGACTGTCATACAGAGTGAAGTAAGTCAGAAAGAGAAAAACAAATCTTGTATATTCATGCATATATGTGGAACCTAGAAAAACTGTACAGATTAACCATTTTGCAAGGCATAAATAGAGCAACAGATGTAGACAACAAATGTATGGACAACAAGGGGGGAAAGCTGTTGGGGGGGTGGTGGTGGGAGGAGTTGAGAGACTGGGATTGGCATGTATACATTTATATGTATAAAATAGATAACCAATAAGAACCTGCTGTATAAAAATATAAAATAAAATTCAAAATTAAAAAGAAATAAAATTTAAAAAATAAAACAGAAAAAACAATTATTCCCTTCACATACATGTATTTATATGAATAAATTATTTCCATGCTTATATCTGTAAATACAAAAAAGAGGAATAAAATCTACCTTGAACCAAAAACGAAAAAGAGAAAAAAAAACACAGAACCCACCAGTTCCACAGAGGAAAACCGTATCAGGGCACTTGCTCCAGTTGTAAACAATTCTGAAGTTGGCCAGTGGTGGGGAATCGTCTCCCATTCAGCCAGCAGCCCCCACGCAACAAGCGTCCTCATTGCAAAGCTGGGGCACCGTGCCGAGGCATCTGTGAGTAAACGGGAGGTGAGCCCCAGGCCAGTTGCTGCTGAACTATTCCCACCCGTCCCAGGTAAAACACCTGAATATATACAAGGACTTGAAAGCCTAGAGGAAGGGCCATAGAGCCACACGAGTGACAGCATGCCAGCCGACTTGGTGCCTGCAGGCCAGCCAGGATGGTCCTGGCCCTGGGTGCTCTTCTGGAAGATTTCCATTTCCCTGACTGAGATACCCGTCCTGTCCCTGCCCCCACTGCTTTTTTCCTTCCTCACCTCTGCCCAGGGAGAAATTCCAGCAGCAGGTATGGGTGACACATCCTCTTCTTTAGCAGGTGGCAGCCTGGCAACTGCTGCAGAAAGTCCAGCAGAGCCCCACTCACACTGGGCCACCCACAAAGCCGTGGCCTCTCACTCCCTCCCACCAGCCCAGCCCCGAGACTGCTGACAGGGCAGAGAAAATGGCGTCAGGCACGGCTGCAGGGGCTCTTGCTGCCTGGAGTGGTATTTATATTGATCTCAACCCAGGCACACCTGGGGAGGGCTGGCCCGCACGGTAAGGCTGCCCAGGTCAGCCAATCATCACCCCTCAGGGGCTCACAGTTGCAGAAAATGGAACTTGCTGAACCGGCCAGGTCCAAGGAACAGGTGTGGGCTCCTGAGAGTCAGGATAGACAAGGGGCTGCAGCTTTGGCTTGTTTTCTAATCATTTTATCTGGCCCATGAGTGGGAGACAACTTCAAGAAAACCCTCTCCTTATGAGAGGAACCCAGGAGTCAGGGAGAGGAGGGGTGGGTGGTGGTTGGAGACAGAGGCCTGGTGCCCCGGGTGCAGTGGAAGTCTCTGGAAGACCAGGTGGAGGGAGGCCGCACAGAGTGACGCCCAGGGTCACAGACCTGTCGCAGCTGCTGTTTGTTAGTTCAAGTCCTGCTCTGAGGTGCTCTGTGCCAGCTCTGAGCGACAGGTGAGCTGGGGGTGCTCTGCAATGAGGGCTATGTGCACGGTTCCTGTGTGCCCAGCCCTGCCATGGTACCTGCAAGGGTAGCTCTGTATCCTGGGAAGGGCCTGACCACGAGAGCCCCGTGGGCTGGGGTGGGGGTGGGGTACCTGCCCAGGTGAGCTCCATATTCTGGGATTGGTCTGACCACGAGAGCCCCATGGGCTGCTGGGGACCTGGTAAAGGATGTCAGGACAGTCAGTGAAGCCACCGAGGATATACCTCCAGTTGCTCCTAATTCCTACACCCTGCTGGTCATTCTACCAACCACCAGGACATGGTATTCTGTATTAGTCTTCAATGATGCCTTCTTTTGTATTCCATTAGTCCCAGAGTCACAAGAAATTTTGGCTTGTGAGTGGCAGGACTCAACATACAACTAAAACAATACTTCCGGGCCGTCTTGCCCCAAGGGTGCAAAAATTCCCACACCATCTTTGGGGAAAGCTTAGCTAAAGACCTAAAAGTTCTACCTCTGGAAAAGGAAACCCTCCTTCAGTACGCAGACGACATTCTGATCGCCAGCCCTACTAAGGAGGCCTCTGAACTACCAAGCCAATAAAGGATAGAAGTTGTCCAAGAAAAAGCTCAAATATCACAGACTGCGGTGACCTGCCTGGGCTTCATTCTCACAGAAGGTCGGAGAAGCCCATCTCAGGAAAGGGAAGAAACCATTTGCAGCCTTACCCCTTTCTAAAACTAGAAGACAGCTTAGGGGTTCCTGGGGAGGCCAGGGTTTGCTGCTTCTGGATCCCTAACTACAGTCTACTAGCTGGGCCTCTATATGAAACACTGAAAGGAAAAGATGATGATCCTTTTGAATAGAATCCAGAAGTGGCCTTTCAAGAATGGAAAGAGCAGTCAATTCAGACCCTTGCCCTGGAACTCCCTAATTTAGCTAAACCCTTTGACCTTTACATTCCCGGTGAAAGGTGAATCGCCATTGGAGAATTAGTGCAAAAACTGGGACCACTTGAAATGGAACAATGCAAGAATGCCATCCAGGTAGGATAAACTACGGTCACCAAGGGGCTTGGCCCACTGCCGCATCTGGCCAAGATACTGGCGGTATCTAAAAACCTGGAAATCAGCAGCCCAAAAGGCCACCTCCTTCCTAAGGGAAAAGGACCCCACGTGGTGATCCTAACCACCAACGATGCCCTGAAGTTGCAGGGTTCGCTCCGTGGGCACACCGACCTCGAGTGAGGAGGCCCTCCAACTCCAACATCCAGAGAGATAACCGGGGGCAACAGGGCACCATGACGACTCGTGTGAACATCACTTGACCTGGAGTTTCTCTCATAAAACAATAAGAGTGTGTCCCAAAAGAGTAGACTACTGCTTGCAGGACTTACTGCACCCAGAGGGGAGCTAATAATCTTGGTGGGGGAACCGTATATCACACTGTCACCATAGAAAAGCCTACAGACACCGTGATGATGGTGGCCAATAAGACCGGCTGGACTCCTGTTTACTTCAAAAGGCTGTTGACTCAGTGGTCATCATGGTCCTTGATCACCACTGACCCTGGACTGTCTGGGAGTTGAGCGGGCAGGGCTCTGACACCTGGTGCTGTTTGTACGTTAATTCAGGGGCCTAATTGAAGAAAGCGCAGACTACTGGTCAGAGCATCTAGGCTGGCAGAAACGGTCAGCCTAAGGTGGCCGAACAAATGTGGGGCGGGGTGAAACCGGCCCCCACAGCGTCTCTGCACATCTCTTTCCTGGACCCTTAAAGGTCATTAGAATCTATAACACTTCCAATGCTGGTGCTCAGGTGGACGAGCAGGGAGGCAGGGGGCCTGGGGACAATCAACGTCACCTGGAGGCTGCTGGGGAGAAGCTCTGACCCTCGCCCCCGGGTATTAGGGCTCCCAACTCAGCACTCAGCAGTTACAGAAGAAGTGTCTGCACCCTCAGCACTCCAAGAATGAGGAACGGGACAAAAGGCAGAGGAGGGGTTTGTCCCCAGCAAAGCCCATTAAAAATCCCTGGGAGATAAAAATAGAATCTGGGCAATAAAGTCAAGTCTAACCTTTTTTATCCTTTGTGCTTTGTCTAATTTCACGTGCTCCTAGGGTCCCGCATGCAGAGGTTCCACACCCGGCACTTCAGACCAGATTTCCTAGTGCAGAATGGCTGGGTCGACACCTCAGCTCCTGGGGCCCAGTGCAGACTCCGCGATATAGAGCCTGAGCTGCAGCCAACCTGGCCCTCGAGAGCTCCGCCCCCTCCCTCCCACTGACTCTGACAGGATCTCTACACAGCAGCCCAGCCCACAGCCCACGGGGTAGTGCATGCTCTCACCTCTCCATTCTCTGATCAAAATATAAAGTTTCCTTTGCTTGTGAACCAAACTCAGTCTCGATCTGTTGGCCCCAATGACACTGGGCAGGGGGACACTTGTTGGGGTCCACTCTGGAGGATCAGTAACAGAAATTGAGACTATTGTAACCTCAATGAACAGATGTGTGAGCCAAACTGTAGTTAACATAGAACAGTGTATAAGGCTCGGGTAAAATAAGATGTTTCTAACACTTCCATTTGATATTTCCATCACTTTATTATAAGCAAGTTCAGTGAAAAGGTTTGTCTTATTTGTCAGGTCAATATTAGAGAAACGAAGTGATTTCTTTCCAAGGATGTACATCTAATAATCTTGGTTAAAGCTTCAATCTTGTTTTAAATGCTTTTCCATTGAAAATGATACCTCTCTTTCAGCTCCCCCATTTCTGAGAAGTATAAAATCTTATAATTTATTATTACCAAAGGGGAAAGGTGGGAGGAGGGATAAATTAACAGTTTGGGATTAACACATACACACTGCTATGTATAAAATAGATCATCAACAAGGAACTACTGTATAGCACAGGGAACTACACTCAACATTTTGCAATAACCTATAAGGGGAAATAATCTGAAAAAGAATAGATATTTTTATTGACATCATCTATCAATGACAGTTAAAGTGTAACCTAAGGGAAGCTGGTGGTGAGTGCTTCTGACCCTGAAGACTTCAATCATCTAAAGTTTGGACTCTGCCTACTTCCCAAGGCCCTTAATGAACATATGTGTAGCCGTAGCTTAAAAAATTCCCCAGTTTGGGTTTCGGGGAGACACTGATTTTGAAAAAGCCCTGGTGTTCTCCTTACATGAATGGGACTCTTCCTACTGCTAAAACATGTCTGTCACACCCAGAGGATGGTATACCGTCTGATCGGGAAGAGTTTGGAAAAGGCATCTCCTCTCCTCATCTCCTGGTGCTCGGGTTCACCCCTCCAGCGTCTTTACTAACAGTCTCCCCACTTGGAGATGTCAGCACTGTCAACATCCTGTTGCGTACAGTTTGGAATTTGTCCAGAGGATGAAGCGGAAGGATGAGGAACAATGAGAGACAAGTCCTAGGTGTTCAGACAGGCACATGTCACTCTAATTTCCAATCAGGAAGACGAATTGACCAAAGGCTAGGGTTGCCCATGGAAACAGTATAGGGCTTGAGGAAATCCCGCTGCTTTGTGGCCAGTTCCCATAAACACAAGTTGAACAATGGAACTCAGGGGCAGTAAAATTCACAAAACTGCAGAGTTGAAAATATCCATCACTGAAAAATGTCTTGAGGAAAGTCAGAGAAAAGGACTTGTAAGCAAGGGAGAATGGCAGGAAAGGGATTTGAGGAGGTAGAAAGGACTCGCCATTAAGCACAAGAAAAGGAGCTGAACATTGCCAACATTGCAGTTGGCCAAAAAGGGTGTATGCGTTTTTTTCTGTATATATTCAAGAAAAGGGCATACACTTTTTTAGCCAACCAAACAGGTGGGCACTGGAAGTCAATACTACAAAAGATATCACTTCGCATCAGTCAGAAGAGCCATCCTCATAAAGCGTAAACAACAGAAATGCAGGACAGGGCAAGGAGAAGAGGGAGCCCTGTGAGACTTATAGTGGAAATGTATATTGCCAACGGCCATTCTGGAGAAGTGTATTGTGTTTACTAAAGCATCTAAAAAATGAGCTACAGAGCATAGGGCACTTGCACTCATGGGCGTATATCTTGAGAAAAACAAAAATCGAGAGGACACAGGCACCCCAATGTTTACCCCCTCTCTGTTTAAAAGATCCTCAACTAGGATATAACTTAAATGTCTCTGGAGGGAAAAAATGGGTAGAGATGTGGTACTTAGGTAGAGTGGAATATTATTCAGCCTGGAAATCAATGAAATATGGCCAGTTGTAACAACTCCGGAGGAGTTACGTATGATCTTTCTAAGTGACAGAATTCAAAAAGAAAAAGACACATATCATAAGATATCACTTAAAGGTGGAATCCAAAATGGCTACACATGAAATAAATTACAAAACAAAAACATAGTCAAATATGTAGAAAACACGCATAAGGCTGCTAAACGGGAAAGGTGGGGAGGGGTGAGGCATCACCCAGGAGGTTGAAATTAGCAAAGATACCATTCCAAATACCAAACTGATAATCAACAAGGCCTACACGGTAGCTAAAAGAACTGCACTCAGCACACTCAAGTCACCGGAAAAGAATATATACGACTGGTAAGAATCTGAAAAAGAATTTACTGATGTCTCTCTGTACGTGAATCAAGTGGATGTACAGCAGCAAGAAACAGAGCTTTGAAAATCAGCTGTAACCAATATAGTAATAAATTGAAAAAAATAAACGACAGAGAGACAGAGAAAACCTCTTACAACTTTTCCTCAGGGCCGGTGATGCAACATGGATTGAACACATCTAGACCCACAGCAGGATGAGACATAAGGCTGGAAACTGTTTGCGCTAAGAGAAATGTGAGGTTGGGTGAGGAAATGCACACCCTTTAAAGTAATACTACCTGGTACCCATTCAATGGGTCCCAAATATGCAGGTTCAAGGGATCTTCCTACAGCTAAAACATGCATGGAAAACCCAGAGGACTGTACACCATGTGATCGGGAGATGTGTCTAAAATGCAGCTCATTTATCCTCTCCTGGTGCTCCTGTTCACCATTCCAGCCACGTTACTTAGAATCTCCCCACTTGGAGAATCAGCACATTTCAACTTCTGTTTCACACATTTTGCAAATTGTGAGGAGGATGAACGGGGAACCAATGAGAGAATAGTTGTAGGGGTTTGGACGGGCACATATCACTCTAATTTCCCATTAAGAATAAGAATTGAAAAAAGGCTCAGCCCGCCTCGCCCGAGCCAAAATAGGGCCTGAAGCAATCCTGCGGGTTTGAGGCCAGCTCACAAAAGAGCAACTTAAAAAATGGAGCTCAGGGTCACTGCAATTCACAAACCTGCAGAGTTATAAATGAAAACTAACGTCCAAAAATATGTTGAGGTAAGGCAAAGAAGAGGATCTGAATGCAAGACAGAATTGCAAGAAACAGATTTCAAGAGATAGATTGGACTCGTCTTTAAAGCACATGAAAAGCGGCAGAATTTCGACAATGATGCAGTTGGCCCAAAAGGGCGTATGCGTTTTTTCCTGATTATATCCAGGAAAAAACGCATACGCACTTTATGGGCAACGAAGCAAGCAAGCAATGCAAATGTGCACAACAAAGAAGTCTCATTTCCCACTGGTCAAAAGGGCCATCCTAAAAAATTGTAAAAACCAGAAATGCAGGACAGGCCATGGAGAACAGGGAGCCTTTATACGCTGATGGGCAGTGTGTGAACTGCCGAGAGCCACTCTGGAGAAGTGTATGGTGGTTCCTAAATCATCTAAAAAACAGAGCTACAGAGCATAGGACACTTCCAATCATGGGAGTATATCTAGGGAAATCTAAAAATTAACAAGACACAAGCACACCACAGTTTAGGGCTACTCTGTTTACAAGAACCTCAACTTCAGTATACCTTAAATATCCCAGGAAAGAGAACAATGGATAAAGAAGATGTGGTACTTATGTACAATGGAATATCTCTTCACCATGAAATCAATGTAATAAGGCTAGTAGAAGGATAAAGAGTGGATTTAGGTCCGATAATACTACTTGAAATAAGTCAAACAGAAAAAGAAACATATCATAAGATATCACTTATAGAGGGAGGGTAAATATGGCTGCACAAGAAATGAATTACAGAACAGAACAGTGTCTCACATTTAGAAAACACACTTATTTCAGCTTAAGGGGAAAGGAGAGGTGGGGTGATGCATAAAACCAGAGTTTGAAATTAGCACAGATACCGTTCAATAAACCAAATAGATATTAGCCAAGATCTACACCTTGCTCAATGAACTGGCCTCAACACACCCTATACACCGCAGAGAAATATATCTGAGTAATAAGAATCTTAAAACCCATGTATTGATATATCTCCATAAGGGAATCAAGTGTGTGCAGAGTGGCACAAACACAGCAGTGAAAATGAGCTAAACCCCATTATAGAAATAAATTTTAAAAACAAAACGCAGAAACAATGAAAGAGAGAAAAATTCTTACAAAATTCGCTCAGGGGCTGTGATGCAACCTGGATTGACCACATATAAACCCACAGCTGGATAAGACATAAGGCTGGACACTTGGGGCTGAGAGGATTGATGAGCTTTGGTGAGCAACTGCCAAAAGTTTAATGCAATACTTCATGCTACTCATTCCAAGGGTCCCAACACTCCAGGTTGAAGGGAATCTTCCTACAGCTAAACCATGCTTGGGAAACCCAGCGACTGGTATACCATATGATCGGGAAAGGTTTCTAAAACCCACCTCATTTTTCCTCTCCTGGGGCTCCGGATCGACATTCCAGCCACTTTACCAAAAATATCCCCACATGGAGAGTCAATGCCTTTAAGTTCTGGTATCGCACAGTCTGCAGTTAGTGCGGAGGATGAATGGGAATAGGGGGAACCAGTGAGAAACTAGCTGTAGCGGTTTCAATGGGCACATGTCACTCTAAATTCACATCAGTAAGAAGAATAAACCAAAGGCACAGCAAGGTGCCCCAGAAGAAGAATAGGGCCTGAAGGAATCCTGTGGTTATGAGGCAAGATCACAAAAATAAGAGCTGAAAAATGGAGCTAAGGGCCACTGCAATTCAAAAACCTGCAGAGTTATAAAGGCCAACTATTTTCAAAAAATATATTGAGGTAAGGCTATGAAGAGGCATTGAAAGCAAGGCAGAATTGCAGGAAAACGATTTCAGGAGGTAGACTGGAATTGCATTTAAAGCATAGGAAAAGAGGCAGAACGTCCACAATGATTCACTTGGCCAAAAAGGGCGTATGCCTCTTTTCCTGAATTTATTCAGGAAAAAAGGCATACGCCCTTTTTGGCCAACCAAGCAAGCTTGCAAAGGAAATCTGCACTACAATGAAGTCTCACTTCCCCCCGGTCAAAAGGGCCATCTGAAAAAAGTGTAAAATCCAGAAAGGCAGGACAGGCCATGGAGAACTGGGAGCCTTGTTATGCTGATGGGCGGGATGTGTATGGTGTTTCCTGAAACATCTAAAAAACAAAGCAACAGAGCCTAGGGCACTTCCACTTATGGTCCTATAGCTTAGGGAAATTAAAATCAAAAAGACACAGCCACCCCAAACATTGGGACGTCTCTGTTTACAAGAACCTCGTTTACCGTACAAGTTCAACATCGCAGAAAGTGTAAAATGGATAAAGAAGTTGTGGTATTTACTTACAAAGCAATATCACTCAGCAATGAAATCTATGTCATCAGGCCCTTAGCAGCACAATGAGTGGATTCAGGTATGATGATTCTAACTGAAATAAGTCACACAGAAAATGAAACATCATAAGATATCACTAATACACGGAGTGTAAACTTGGCTACACAGGAACTGAATTACAAAACAGAACAGGGACTCAAATTTAGAAAACCAACTTATGTTTGCTTAAGGGGAAAGGTGAGTTGGGGTGCTGCATAAAACCAGAGATTGAAATGAGCACAGATAAAGTTCCTTAAGCCAAATATGGAATAGACAAGAGCTACTCCTTGCTCAACGAAATGGACTCAACACCCCATATTAAGCGCCTAAGAATGTACCTGACTAGTAAGTATCTTAAAACCTATGGATTGCTATATCTCCGAAAGAGAATCAAGCGTGTGACCAGGGGCATAAACGCAGCAGTGATAGGATTGGAGAGGTTCGGTGAGAAAACAAAGACCCTTTGAAGTCATATTGCATGGTACCCATTCCAGGGGTTTCAACTACCCAGGTTTAAGGTATTCTTCCTTCAGCTAAAACATGCATGTGGAACCTAGAGTATGATCAACCATGTGATCGGGAGACGTGTTCAAATATGTCTCAGTTTTCGTACCCTGGTACTCGGGTGCAATATTCCAGACGCTTTACTAACACCCTCCCGACTTGGAGAGTCAGTCCCTTTAACCTCCTGTTTGGCCCAGTTTGCAATTTCTGCGGAAGATGAACAGGAATAGCGAGAACCAATGAGAGACTAGCTGGAGGTGTCTGGACGGGCAAATTTAACTCTCATTTCCCATGAGGAAGATGAATTAACCAAAGGCTCAGCATGCCGTGACGGAACCAGATTAGGGCCTGAAGCCATCCTGCGGTGTTGCGGCCAGCTCAAAAGAAAGCGAGTTGAAGAAAGGATCTCAGGGGCACTGTAATTCACAAACCTGCAGAGTTATAAATGACAGCAATCGTCCAAAAATATACTGAAGTAAGGCTGCCAAGAGGACTTGAAAGCGGGGCAGAATTGCAGGAAACCGATTTCAGGAAGTAGACTGGAATTGCATTGAAAGCATAGGAAAAGAGGCAGAACGTCCACAATGATGCACTTGGCCAAAAAGGGCGTATGCGTTTTTTCCTGAATATATTCAGGAAAAAATGCATACGCCCTTTTTGACCAACCAAGCAAACTTGCAAAGGAAATCTGCACTACAATGAAGTCTCACTTTCCCCCGGTCAAAAGGGCCATCTGAAAAAAGTGTAAAATCCAGAAAGGCAGGACAGGCCATGGAGAACTGGGAGCCTTGTTATGCTGATGGGCGGGATGTAAATTGCCAACAGACACTCGGGAGAAGTGTATGGTGTTTCCTGAAACATCTAAAAAACAAAGCAACAGAGCCTAGGGCACTTCCACTTATGGTCCTATAGCTTAGGGAAAATAAAATCAAAAAGACACAGCCACCCCAAAGTTTGGGACGCCTCTGTTTACAAGAACCTCGTTTACCGTACAAGTTCAATATCACAGAAAGTGAAAAATGAATAAAGAAGTTGTGGTATTTACTTACAAAGCAATATCACTCAGCAATGAAATCTATGTCATCAGGCCCTTAGCAGCACAATGAGTGGATTCAGGTATGATGATTCTAACTGAAATAAGTCACACAGAAAAAGAAACATCATAAGATATCAGTAATACACGGAATGTAAACTTGGCTACACAGGAACTGAATTACAGAACAGAACAGGGTCTCAAATTTAGAAAACCAACTTATGCTTGCTTAAGGGTAAAGGTGAGTTGGGGTGCTGCATAAAACCAGAGATTGAAATGAGCACAGATAAAGTTCCTTAAGCCAAATATGGAATAGACAAGATCTACTCCTTGCTCAACGAAATGGACTCAACACCGCATATTAAACGCATAAGAATGTACCTGACTAGTAAGTATCTTAAAACCTATGGATTGCTATGTCTCCGAAAGAGAATCAAGCATGTGTACAGGTGCATAAACGCAGCAGTGATAGGATTGGAGAGGTTCGGTGAGCAAATGAAGACCCTTTGAAGTCATATTGCATGGTACCCATTCCACGGGTTTCAACTACCCAGGTTTAAGGTATTCTTCCTTCAGCTAAAACATGCATGTGGAACCTAGAGTATGATCAACCATGTGATCAGGAGACGTGTTCAAATATGTCTCAGTTTTTGTACCCTGGTACTCGGTTGAAACATTCCAGACGCTTTACTAACATCCTCCCGACTTGGAGAGTCAGTCCCTTTAACCTCCTGTTTGGCCCAGTTTGCAATTTCTGCGGAAGATGAACAGGAATAGCGAGAACCAATGAGAGACTAGCTGGAGGTGTCTGGACGGGCAAATTTAACTCTCATTTCCCACCAGGAAGAGGAATTAACCAAAGGCTCAGCGTGCCGTGCCGGAACCAGATTAGGGCCTGAAGCCATCCTGCGGTGTTGCGGCCAGCTCAAAAGAAAGCGAGTTGAAGAAAGGAGCTCAGGGGCACTGTAATTCACAAACCTGCAGAGTTATAAATGACAGCTATCGTCCAAAAATATACTGAAGTAAGGCTGCCAAGAGGACTTGAAAGCGGGGCAGAATTGCAGGAAACCTATTTCAGAATGTAGACTGGAATTGCATTGAAAGCATAGGAAAAGAGGCAGAACGTCCACAATGATGCACTTGGCCAAAAAGTGCGTATGCGTTTTTTCCTGAATATATTCAGGAAAAAACGCATACGCCCTTTTTGGCCAACCAAGCAAACTTGCAAAGGAAATCTGCACTACAATGAAGTCTCACTTCCCCCCGGTCAAAAGGGCCATCTGAAAAAAAGTGTAAAATCCAGAAAGGCAGGACAGGCCATGGAGAACTGGGAGCCTTGTTATGCTGATGGGCGGGATGTAAATTGCCAACAGACACTCGGGAGAAGTGTATGGTGTTTCCTGAAACATCTAAAAAACAAAGCAACAGAGCCTAGGGCACTTCCACTTATGGTCCTATAGCTTAGGGAAATTAAAATCAAAAAGACACAGCCACCCCAAAGTTTGGGACGCCTCTGTTTACAAGAACCTCGTTTACCGTATAAGTTCAATATCACAGAAAGTGAAAAATGGATTCAGAACTTGTGGTACTTACGTACAATGCAGTATCACTCAGCAATGAAATCTATGTCATCAGGCCCGTAGCAGCATAATGAGTGGATTCAGGTACGATGATTCTAACTGAAATAAGTCACACAGAAAAAGAAACATCATAAGATATCAGTAATACACGGAATGTAAACTTGGCTACACAGGAACTGAATTACAGAACAGAACAGGGTCTCAAATTTAGAAAACCAACTTATGCTTGCTTAAGGGTAAAGGTGAGTTGGGGTGCTGCATAAAACCAGACATTGAAATGAGCACAGATAAAGTTCCTTAAGCCAAATATGGAATAGACAAGAGCTACTCCTTGCTCAACGAAATGGACTCAACACCCAATATTAAACGCCTAAGAATGTACCTGACTAGTAAGTATCTTAAAACCTATGGATTGCTATGTCTCCAAAAGAGAATCAAGCGTGTGTACAGGGGCATAAACGCAGCAGTGATAGGATTGGAGAGGTTCGGTGAGCAAATGAAGACCCTTTGAAGTCATATTGCATGGTACCCATTCCACGGGTTTCAACTACCCAGGTTTAAGGTATTCTTCCTTCAGCTAAAACATGCATGTGGAACCTAGAGTATGATCAACCATGTGATCGGGAGACGTGTTCAAATATGTCTCAGTTTTCGTACCCTGGTACTCGGGTGCAACATTCCACACGCTTTACTAACACTCTCCCGACTTGGAGAGTCAGTCCCTTTAACCTCCTGTTTGGCCCAGTTTGCAATTTCTGCGGAAGATGAACAGGAATAGCGAGAACCAATGAGAGACTAGCTGGAGGTGTCTGGACGGGCAAATTTAACTCTCATTTCCCACGAGGAAGAGGAATTAACCAAAGGCTCAGCGTGCCGTGACGGAACCAGATTAGGGCCTGTAGCCATCCTGCGGTGTTGCGGCCAGCTCAAAAGAAAGCGAGTTGAAGAAAGGAGCTCAGGGGCACTGTAATTCACAAACCTGCAGAGTTATAAATGACAGCTATCGTCCAAAAATATACTGAAGTAAGGCTGCCAAGAGGACTTGAAAGCGGGGCAGAATTGCAGGAAACCGATTTCAGGAGGTAGACTGGAATTGCATTGAAAGCATAGGAAAAGAGGCAGAACGTCCACAATGATGCACTTGGCCAAAAAGTGCGTATGCGTTTTTTCCTGAATATATTCAGGAAAAAACGCATACGCCCTTTTTGGCCAACCAAGCAAACTTGCAAAGGAAATCTGCACTACAATGAAGTCTCACTTCCCCCCGGTCAAAAGGGCCATCTGAAAAAAGTGTAAAATCCAGAAAGGCAGGACAGGCCATGGAGAACTGGGAGCCTTGTTATGCTGATGGGCGGGATGTAAATTGCCAACAGACACTCGGGAGAAGTGTATGGTGTTTCCTGAAACATCTAAAAAACAAAGCAACAGAGCCTAGGGCACTTCCACTTATGGTCCTATAGCTTAGGGAAATTAAAATCAAAAAGACACAGCCACCCCAAAGTTTGGGACGCCTCTGTTTACAAGAACCTCGTTTACCGTATAAGTTCAATATCACAGAAAGTGAAAAATGGATTCAGAACTTTTGGTACTTACGTACAATGCAGTATCAGTCAGCAATGAAATCTATGTCATCAGGCCCGTAGCAGCATAATGAGTGGATTCAGGTACGATGATTCTAACTGAAATAAGTCACACAGAAAAAGAAACATCATAAGATATCAGTAATAGACGGAATGTAAACTTGGCTACACAGGAACTGAATTACAGAACAGAACAGGGTCTCAAATTTAGAAAACCAACTTATGCTTGCTTAAGGGTAAAGGTGAGTTGGGGTGCTGCATAAAACCAGACATTGAAATGAGCACAGATAAAGTTCCTTAAGCCAAATATGGAATAGACAAGAGCTACTCCTTGCTCAACGAAATGGACTCAACACCCAATATTAAACGCCTAAGAATGTACCTGACTAGTAAGTATCTTAAAACCTATGGATTGCTATGTCTCCAAAAGAGAATCAAGCGTGTGTACAGGGGCATAAACGCAGCAGTGATAGGATTGGAGAGGTTCGGTGAGCAAATGAAGACCCTTTGAAGTCATATTGCATGGTACCCATTCCACGGGTTTCAACTACCCAGGTTTAAGGTATTCTTCCTTCAGCTAAAACATGCATGTGGAACCTAGAGTATGATCAACCATGTGATCGGGAGACGTGTTCAAATATGTCTCAGTTTTCGTACCCTGGTACTCGGGTGCAACATTCCAGACGCTTTACTAACACTCTCCCGACTTGGAGAGTCAGTCCCTTTAACCTCCTGTTTGGCCCAGTTTGCAATTTCTGCGGAAGATGAACAGGAATAGCGAGAACCAATGAGAGACTAGCTGGAGGTGTCTGGACGGGCAAATTTAACTCTCATTTCCCACGAGGAAGAGGAATTAACCAAAGGCTCAGCGTGCCGTGACGGAACCAGATTAGGGCCTGTAGCCATCCTGCGGTGTTGCGGCCAGCTCAAAAGAAAGCGAGTTGAAGAAAGGAGCTCAGGGGCACTGTAATTCACAAACCTGCAGAGTTATAAATGACAGCAATCGTCCAAAAATATACTGAAGTAAGGCTGCCAAGAGGACTTGAAAGCGGGGCAGAATTGCAGGAAACCGATTTCAGGAGGTAGACTGGAATTGCATTGAAAGCATAGGAAAAGAGGCAGAACGTCCACAATGATGCACTTGGCCAAAAAGGGCGTATGCGTTTTTTCCTGAATATATTCAGGAAAAAACGCATACGCCCTTTTTGGCCAACCAAGCAAGCTTGCAAAGGAAATCTGCACTACAATTAAGTCTCACTTCCCCCCGGTCAAAAGGGCAATCTGAAAAATATGTAAAATCCAGAAAGGCAGGACAGGCCATGGAGAACTGGGAGCCTTGTTATGCTGATGGGCGGGATGTAAATTGCCAACAGACACTCGGGAGAAGTGTATGGTGTTTCCTGAAACATCTAAAACACAAAGCAACAGAGCGTAGGGCACTTTCACTTATGGTCCTGTAGATTAGGGAAATTAAAATCAAAAAGACACAGCCACCCCAAAGTTTGGGACGCCTCTGTTTACAAGAACCTCGTTTACAGTACAAGTTCAACATCGCAGAAAGTGAAAAATGGATAAAGAAGTTGTGGTATTTACTTACAAAGCAATATCACTCAGCAATGAAATCTATGTCATCAGGCCCTTAGCAGCACAATGAGTGGATTCAGGTATGATGATTCTAACTGAAATAAGTCACACAGAAAAAGAAACATCATAAGATATCAGTAATACACGGAATGTAAACTTGGCTACACAGGAACTGAATTACAGAACAGAACAGGGTCTCAAATTTAGAAAAGCAACTTATGCTTTCTTAAGGGGAAAGGTGAGTTGGAGTGCTGCATAAAACCAGAGATTGAAATTAGCACAGATAAAGTTCCTTAAGCCAAATATGGAATAGACAAGAGCTACTCCTTGCTCAACGAAATGGACTCAACACCGCATATTAAACGCCTAAGAACGTACCTGACTAGTAAGTATCTTAAAACCTATGGATTGCTATGTCTCTGAAAGAGAATCAAGGTTGTGTAAAGGGACATAAACACAGCAGTGATAGGATTGGAGAGGTTCGGTGAGCAAATGAAGACCCTTTGAAGTCATATTGCATGGTACCCATTCCACGGGTTTCAACTACCCAGGTTTAAGGTATTCTTCCTTCAGCTAAAACATGCATGTGGAACCTAGAGTATGATCAACCATGTGATCGGGAGACGTGTTCAAATATGTCTCAGTTTTCGTACCCTGGTACTCGGGTGCAACATTCCAGACGCTTTACTAACACTCTCCCGACTTGGAGAGTCAGTCCCTTTAACCTCCTGTTTGGCCCAGTTTGCAATTTCTGCGGAAGATGAACAGGAATAGCGAGAACCAATGAGAGACTAGCTGGAGGTGTCTGGACGGGCAAATTTAACTCTCATTTCCCACCAGGAAGAGGAATTAACCAAAGGCTCAGCTTACCGTGCCGGAACCAGATTAGGGCCTGAAGCCATACTGCAGTGTTGCGGCCAGGTCACAAGAAAGCGAGTTGAAGAAAGGAGCTCAGGGGCACTGTAATTCACAAACCTGCAGAGTTATAAATGACAGCTATCGTCCAAAAATATACTGAAGTAAGGCTGCCAAGAGGACTTGAAAGCGGGGCAGAATTGCAGGAAACCGATTTCAGGAGGTAGACTGGAATTGCATTGAAAGCATAGGAAAAGAGGCAGAACGTCCACAATGATGCACTTGGCCAAAAAGGGCGTATGCGTTTTTTCCTGAATATATTCAGGAAAAAACGCATACGCCCTTTTTGGCCAACCAAGCAAGCTTGCAAAGGAAATCTGCACTACAATGAAGTCTCACTTCCCCCCGGTCAAAAGGGCCATCTGAAAAAAGTGTAAAATCCAGAAAGGCAGGACAGGCCATGGAGAACTGGGAGCCTTGTTATGCTGATGGGCGGGATGTAAATTGCCAACAGACACTCGGGAGAAGTGTATGGTGTTTCCTGAAACAACTAAAAAACTAAGCAACAGAGCCTAGGGCACTTCCACTTATGGTTCTATAGCTTAGGGAAATTAAAATCAAAAAGACACAGCCACCCCAAAGTTTGGGACGCCTCTGTTTACAAGAACCTCGTTTACCGTACAAGTTCAATATCACAGAAAGAGAAAAATGGATACAGAACTTGTGGTACTTACGTACAATGCAGTATCACTCAGCAATGAAATCTATGTCATCAGGCCCGTAGCAGCATAATGAGTGGATTCAGGTACGATGATTCTAACTGAAATAAGTCACACAGAAAAAGAAACATCATAAGATATCTGTAATACACGGAATGTAAACTTGGCTACACAGGAACTGAATTACAGAACAGAACAGGGTCTCAAATTTAGAAAACCAACTTATGCTTGCTTAAGGGTAAAGGTGAGTTGGGGTGCTGCATAAAACCAGACATTGAAATGAGCACAGATAAAGTTCCTTAAGCCAAATATGGAATAGACAAGAGCTACTCCTTGCTCAACGAAATGGACTCAACACCCAATATTAAACGCCTAAGAATGTACCTGACTAGTAAGTATCTTAAAACCTATGGATTGCTATGTCTCCAAAAGAGAATCAAGCGTGTGTACAGGGGCATAAACGCAGCAGTGATAGGATTGGAGAGGTTCGGTGAGCAAATGAAGACCCTTTGAAGTCATATTGCATGGTACCCATTACACGGGTCTCAACTCTCCAGGTTTAAGGTATTCTTCCTTCAGCTAAAACGTGCATGTGGAACCCAGAGTATGATCAACCGTGTGAACGGGAGACGTGTTCAAATATGTCTCAGTTTTCCTCCTCTGGTACTCGGGTGCAACATTCCAGATGCTTTACTAACACTCTCCCGACTTGGGGAGTCAATCCCTTTAACCTCCTGTTTGGCCCAGTTTGCAATTTCTGCGGAAGATGAACAGGAATAGCGAGAACCAATGAGAGACTAGCTGGAGGTGTCTGGACGGGCAAATTTAACTCTCATTTCCCACCAGGAAGAGGAATTAACCAAAGGCTCAGCGTGCCGTGCCGGAACCAGATTAGGGCCTGAAGCCATCCTGCGGTGTTGCGGCCAGGTCACAAGAAAGCGAGTTGAAGAAAGGAGCTCAGGGGCACTGTAATTCACAAAACTGCAGAGTTATAAATGACAGCTATCGTCCAAAAATATACTGAAGTAAGGCTGCCAAGAGGACTTGAAAGCGGGGCAGAATTGCAGGAAACCGATTTCAGGAGGTAGACTGGAATTGCATTGAAAGCATAGGAAAAGAGGCAGAACGTCCACAATGATGCACTTGGCCAAAAAGGGCGTAGGCGTTTTTTCCTGAACATATTCAGGAAAAAACGCCTACGCCCTTTTTGGCCAACCAAGCAAGCTTGCAAAGGAAATCTGCACTACAATGAAGTCTCACTTCCCCCCGGTCAAAAGGGCCATCTGAAAAAAGTGTAAAATCCAGAAAGGCAGGACAGGCCATGGAGAACTGGGAGCCTTGTTATGCTGATGGGCGGGATGTAAATTGCCAACAGACACTCGGGAGAAGTGTATGGTGTTTCCTGAAACATCTAAAACACAAAGCAACAGAGCGTAGGGCACTTTCACTTATGGTCCTATAGATTAGGGAAATTAAAATCAAAAAGACACAGCCACCCCAAAGTTTGGGACGCCTCTGTTTACAAGAACCTCGTTTACAGTACAAGTTCAACATCGCAGAAAGTGAAAAATGGATAAAGAAGTTGTGGTATTTACTTACAAAGCAATATCACTCAGCAATGAAATCTATGTCATCAGGCCCTTAGCAGCACAATGAGTGGATTCAGGTATGATGATTCTAACTGAAATAAGTCACACAGAAAAAGAAACATCATAAGATATCAGTAATACACGGAATGTAAACTTGGCTACACAGGAACTGAATTACAGAACAGAACAGGGTCTCAAATTTAGAAAAGCAACTTATGCTTTCTTAAGGGGAAAGGTGAGTTGGAGTGCTGCATAAAACCAGAGATTGAAATTAGCACAGATAAAGTTCCTTAAGCCAAATATGGAATAGACAAGAGCTACTCCTTGCTCAACGAAATGGACTCAACACCGCATATTAAACGCCTAAGAACGTACCTGACTAGTAAGTATCTTAAAACCTATGGATTGCTATGTCTCCGAAAGAGAATCAAGCATGTGTAAAGGGACATAAACACAGCAGTGATAGGATTGGAGAGGTTCGGTGAGCAAATGAAGACCCTTTGAAGTCATATTGCATGGTACCCATTCCACGGGTTTCAACTACCCAGGTTTAAGGTATTCTTCCTTCAGCTAAAACATGCATGTGGAACCTAGAGTATGATCAACCATGTGATCGGGAGACGTGTTCAAATATGTCTCAGTTTTCGTACCCTGGTACTCGGGTGCAACATTCCAGACGCTTTACTAACACTCTCCCGACTTGGAGAGTCAGTCCCTTTAACCTCCTGTTTGGCCCAGTTTGCAATTTCTGCGGAAGATGAACAGGAATAGCGAGAACCAATGAGAGACTAGCTGGAGGTGTCTGGACGGGCAAATTTAACTCTCATTTCCCACGAGGAAGAGGAATTAACCAAAGGCTCAGCGTGCCGTGACGGAACCAGATTAGGGCCTGTAGCCATCCTGCGGTGTTGCGGCCAGCTCAAAAGAAAGCGAGTTGAAGAAAGGAGCTCAGGGGCACTGTAATTCACAAACCTGCAGAGTTATAAATGACAGCAATCGTCCAAAAATATACTGAAGTAAGGCTGCCAAGAGGACTTGAAAGCGGGGCAGAATTGCAGGAAACCGATTTCAGGAGGTAGACTGGAATTGCATTGAAAGCATAGGAAAAGAGGCAGAACGTCCACAATGATGCACTTGGCCAAAAAGGGCGTATGCGTTTTTTCCTGAATATATTCAGGAAAAAACGCATACGCCCTTTTTGGCCAACCAAGCAAGCTTGCAAAGGAAATCTGCACTACAATTAAGTCTCACTTCCCCCCGGTCAAAAGGGCAATCTGAAAAATATGTAAAATCCAGAAAGGCAGGACAGGCCATGGAGAACTGGGAGCCTTGTTATGCTGATGGGCGGGATGTAAATTGCCAACAGACACTCGGGAGAAGTGTATGGTGTTTCCTGAAACATCTAAAACACAAAGCAACAGAGCGTAGGGCACTTTCACTTATGGTCCTGTAGATTAGGGAAATTAAAATCAAAAAGACACAGCCACCCCAAAGTTTGGGACGCCTCTGTTTACAAGAACCTCGTTTACAGTACAAGTTCAACATCGCAGAAAGTGAAAAATGGATAAAGAAGTTGTGGTATTTACTTACAAAGCAATATCACTCAGCAATGAAATCTATGTCATCAGGCCCTTAGCAGCACAATGAGTGGATTCAGGTATGATGATTCTAACTGAAATAAGTCACACAGAAAAAGAAACATCATAAGATATCAGTAATACACGGAATGTAAACTTGGCTACACAGGAACTGAATTACAGAACAGAACAGGGTCTCAAATTTAGAAAAGCAACTTATGCTTTCTTAAGGGGAAAGGTGAGTTGGAGTGCTGCATAAAACCAGAGATTGAAATTAGCACAGATAAAGTTCCTTAAGCCAAATATGGAATAGACAAGAGCTACTCCTTGCTCAACGAAATGGACTCAACACCGCATATTAAACGCCTAAGAACGTACCTGACTAGTAAGTATCTTAAAACCTATGGATTGCTATGTCTCCGAAAGAGAATCAAGCATGTGTAAAGGGACATAAACACAGCAGTGATAGGATTGGAGAGGTTCGGTGAGCAAATGAAGACCCTTTGAAGTCATATTGCATGGTACCCATTCCACGGGTTTCAACTACCCAGGTTTAAGGTATTCTTCCTTCAGCTAAAACATGCATGTGGAACCTAGAGTATGATCAACCATGTGATCGGGAGACGTGTTCAAATATGTCTCAGTTTTCGTACCCTGGTACTCGGGTGCAACATTCCAGACGCTTTACTAACACTCTCCCGACTTGGAGAGTCAGTCCCTTTAACCTCCTGTTTGGCCCAGTTTGCAATTTCTGCGGAAGATGAACAGGAATAGCGAGAACCAATGAGAGACTAGCTGGAGGTGTCTGGACGGGCAAATTTAACTCTCATTTCCCACCAGGAAGAGGAATTAACCAAAGGCTCAGCTTACCGTGCCGGAACCAGATTAGGGCCTGAAGCCATACTGCAGTGTTGCGGCCAGGTCACAAGAAAGCGAGTTGAAGAAAGGAGCTCAGGGGCACTGTAATTCACAAACCTGCAGAGTTATAAATGACAGCTATCGTCCAAAAATATACTGAAGTAAGGCTGCCAAGAGGACTTGAAAGCGGGGCAGAATTGCAGGAAACCGATTTCAGGAGGTAGACTGGAATTGCATTGAAAGCATAGGAAAAGAGGCAGAACGTCCACAATGATGCACTTGGCCAAAAAGGGCGTATGCGTTTTTTCCTGAATATATTCAGGAAAAAACGCATACGCCCTTTTTGGCCAACCAAGCAAGCTTGCAAAGGAAATCTGCACTACAATGAAGTCTCACTTCCCCCCGGTCAAAAGGGCCATCTGAAAAAAGTGTAAAATCCAGAAAGGCAGGACAGGCCATGGAGAACTGGGAGCCTTGTTATGCTGATGGGCGGGATGTAAATTGCCAAAAGACACTCGGGAGAAGTGTATGGTGTTTCCTGAAACAACTAAAAAACTAAGCAACAGAGCCTAGGGCACTTCCACTTATGGTTCTATAGCTTAGGGAAATTAAAATCAAAAAGACACAGCCACCCCAAAGTTTGGGACGCCTCTGTTTACAAGAACCTCGTTTACCGTACAAGTTCAATATCACAGAAAGAGAAAAATGGATACAGAACTTGTGGTACTTACGTACAATGCAGTATCACTCAGCAATGAAATCTATGTCATCAGGCCCGTAGCAGCATAATGAGTGGATTCAGGTACGATGATTCTAACTGAAATAAGTCACACAGAAAAAGAAACATCATAAGATATCTGTAATACACGGAATGTAAACTTGGCTACACAGGAACTGAATTACAGAACAGAACAGGGTCTCAAATTTAGAAAACCAACTTATGCTTGCTTAAGGGTAAAGGTGAGTTGGGGTGCTGCATAAAACCAGACATTGAAATGAGCACAGATAAAGTTCCTTAAGCCAAATATGGAATAGACAAGAGCTACTCCTTGCTCAACGAAATGGACTCAACACCCAATATTAAACGCCTAAGAATGTACCTGACTAGTAAGTATCTTAAAACCTATGGATTGCTATGTCTCCAAAAGAGAATCAAGCGTGTGTACAGGGGCATAAACGCAGCAGTGATAGGATTGGAGAGGTTCGGTGAGCAAATGAAGACCCTTTGAAGTCATATTGCATGGTACCCATTACACGGGTCTCAACTCTCCAGGTTTAAGGTATTCTTCCTTCAGCTAAAACATGCATGTGGAACCCAGAGTATGATCAACCGTGTGAACGGGAGACGTGTTCAAATATGTCTCAGTTTTCCTCCTCTGGTACTCGGGTGCAACATTCCAGATGCTTTACTAACACTCTCCCGACTTGGGGAGTCAATCCCTTTAACCTCCTGTTTGGCCCAGTTTGCAATTTCTGCGGAAGATGAACAGGAATAGCGAGAACCAATGAGAGACTAGCTGGAGGTGTCTGGACGGGCAAATTTAACTCTCATTTCCCACCAGGAAGAGGAATTAACCAAAGGCTCAGCGTGCCGTGCCGGAACCAGATTAGGGCCTGAAGCCATCCTGCGGTGTTGCGGCCAGGTCACAAGAAAGCGAGTTGAAGAAAGGAGCTCAGGGGCACTGTAATTCACAAAACTGCAGAGTTATAAATGACAGCTATCGTCCAAAAATATACTGAAGTAAGGCTGCCAAGAGGACTTGAAAGCGGGGCAGAATTGCAGGAAACCGATTTCAGGAGGTAGACTGGAATTGCATTGAAAGCATAGGAAAAGAGGCAGAACGTCCACAATGATGCACTTGGCCAAAAAGGGCGTAGGCGTTTTTTCCTGAACATATTCAGGAAAAAACGCCTACGCCCTTTTTGGCCAACCAAGCAAGCTTGCAAAGGAAATCTGCACTACAATGAAGTCTCACTTCCCCCCGGTCAAAAGGGCCATCTGAAAAAAGTGTAAAATCCAGAAAGGCAGGACAGGCCATGGAGAACTGGGAGCCTTGTTATGCTGATGGGCGGGATGTAAATTGCCAACAGACACTCGGGAGAAGTGTATGGTGTTTCCTGAAACATCTAAAACACAAAGCAACAGAGCGTAGGGCACTTTCACTTATGGTCCTATAGATTAGGGAAATTAAAATCAAAAAGACACAGCCACCCCAAAGTTTGGGACGCCTCTGTTTACAAGAACCTCGTTTACAGTACAAGTTCAACATCGCAGAAAGTGAAAAATGGATAAAGAAGTTGTGGTATTTACTTACAAAGCAATATCACTCAGCAATGAAATCTATGTCATCAGGCCCTTAGCAGCACAATGAGTGGATTCAGGTATGATGATTCTAACTGAAATAAGTCACACAGAAAAAGAAACATCATAAGATATCAGTAATACACGGAATGTAAACTTGGCTACACAGGAACTGAATTACAGAACAGAACAGGGTCTCAAATTTAGAAAAGCAACTTATGCTTTCTTAAGGGGAAAGGTGAGTTGGAGTGCTGCATAAAACCAGAGATTGAAATTAGCACAGATAAAGTTCCTTAAGCCAAATATGGAATAGACAAGAGCTACTCCTTGCTCAACGAAATGGACTCAACACCGCATATTAAACGCCTAAGAACGTACCTGACTAGTAAGTATCTTAAAACCTATGGATTGCTATGTCTCCGAAAGAGAATCAAGCATGTGTAAAGGGACATAAACACAGCAGTGATAGGATTGGAGAGGTTCGGTGAGCAAATGAAGACCCTTTGAAGTCATATTGCATGGTACCCATTCCACGGGTTTCAACTACCCAGGTTTAAGGTATTCTTCCTTCAGCTAAAACATGCATGTGGAACCTAGAGTATGATCAACCATGTGATCGGGAGACGTGTTCAAATATGTCTCAGTTTTCGTACCCTGGTACTCGGGTGCAACATTCCAGACGCTTTACTAACACTCTCCCGACTTGGAGAGTCAGTCCCTTTAACCTCCTGTTTGGCCCAGTTTGCAATTTCTGCGGAAGATGAACAGGAATAGCGAGAACCAATGAGAGACTAGCTGGAGGTGTCTGGACGGGCAAATTTAACTCTCATTTCCCACCAGGAAGAGGAATTAACCAAAGGCTCAGCTTACCGTGCCGGAACCAGATTAGGGCCTGAAGCCATACTGCAGTGTTGCGGCCAGGTCACAAGAAAGCGAGTTGAAGAAAGGAGCTCAGGGGCACTGTAATTCACAAACCTGCAGAGTTATAAATGACAGCTATCGTCCAAAAATATACTGAAGTAAGGCTGCCAAGAGGACTTGAAAGCGGGGCAGAATTGCAGGAAACCGATTTCAGGAGGTAGACTGGAATTGCATTGAAAGCATAGGAAAAGAGGCAGAACGTCCACAATGATGCACTTGGCCAAAAAGGGCGTAGGCGTTTTTTCCTGAATATATTCAGGAAAAAACGCATACGCCCTTTTTGGCCAACCAAGCAAGCTTGCAAAGGAAATCTGCACTACAATGAAGTCTCACTTCCCCCCGGTCAAAAGGGCCATCTGAAAAAAGTGTAAAATCCAGAAAGGCAGGACAGGCCATGGAGAACTGGGAGCCTTGTTATGCTGATGGGCGGGATGTAAATTGCCAACAGACACTCGGGAGAAGTGTATGGTGTTTCCTGAAACAACTAAAAAACTAAGCAACAGAGCCTAGGGCACTTCCACTTATGGTTCTATAGCTTAGGGAAATTAAAATCAAAAAGACACAGCCACCCCAAAGTTTGGGACGCCTCTGTTTACAAGAACCTCGTTTACCGTACAAGTTCAATATCACAGAAAGAGAAAAATGGATACAGAACTTGTGGTACTTACGTACAATGCAGTATCACTCAGCAATGAAATCTATGTCATCAGGCCCGTAGCAGCATAATGAGTGGATTCAGGTACGATGATTCTAACTGAAATAAGTCACACAGAAAAAGAAACATCATAAGATATCAGTAATACACGGAATGTAAACTTGGCTACACAGGAACTGAATTACAGAACAGAACAGGGTCTCAAATTTAGAAAACCAACTTATGCTTGCTTAAGGGTAAAGGTGAGTTGGGGTGCTGCATAAAACCAGACATTGAAATGAGCACAGATAAAGTTCCTTAAGCCAAATATGGAATAGACAAGAGCTACTCCTTGCTCAACGAAATGGACTCAACACCCAATATTAAACGCCTAAGAATGTACCTGACTAGTAAGTATCTTAAAACCTATGGATTGCTATGTCTCCAAAAGAGAATCAAGCGTGTGTACAGGGGCATAAACGCAGCAGTGATAGGATTGGAGAGGTTCGGTGAGCAAATGAAGACCCTTTGAAGTCATATTGCATGGTACCCATTACACGGGTCTCAACTCTCCAGGTTTAAGGTATTCTTCCTTCAGCTAAAACATGCATGTGGAACCCAGAGTATGATCAACCGTGTGAACGGGAGACGTGTTCAAATATGTCTCAGTTTTCCTCCTCTGGTACTCGGGTGCAACATTCCAGATGCTTTACTAACACTCTCCCGACTTGGGGAGTCAATCCCTTTAACCTCCTGTTTGGCCCAGTTTGCAATTTCTGCGGAAGATGAACAGCAATAGCGAGAACCAATGAGAGACTAGCTGGAGGTGTCTGGACGGGCAAATTTAACTCTCATTTCCCACCAGGAAGAGGAATTAACCAAAGGCTCAGCGTGCCGTGCCGGAACCAGATTAGGGCCTGAAGCCATCCTGCGGTGTTGCGGCCAGGTCACAAGAAAGCGAGTTGAAGAAAGGAGCTCAGGGGCACTGTAATTCACAAAACTGCAGAGTTATAAATGACAGCTATCGTCCAAAAATATACTGAAGTAAGGCTGCCAAGAGGACTTGAAAGCGGGGCAGAATTGCAGGAAACCGATTTCAGGAGGTAGACTGGAATTGCATTGAAAGCATAGGAAAAGAGGCAGAACGTCCACAATGATGCACTTGGCCAAAAAGGGCGTAGGCATTTTTTCCTGAACATATTCAGGAAAAAACGCCTACGCCCTTTTTGGCCAACCAAGCAAGCTTGCAAAGGAAATCTGCACTACAATGAAGTCTCACTTCCCCCCGGTCAAAAGGGCCATCTGAAAAAAGTGTAAAATCCAGAAAGGCAGGACAGGCCATGGAGAACTGGGAGCCTTGTTATGCTGATGGGCGGGATGTAAATTGCCAACAGACACTCGGGAGAAGTGTATGGTGTTTCCTGAAACATCTAAAAAACAAAGCAACAGAGCCTAGGGCACTTCCACTTATGGTCCTATAGCTTAGGGAAATTAAAATCAAAAAGACACAGCCACCCCAAAGTTTGGGACGGCTCTGTTTACAAGAACCTCGTTTACAGTACAAGTTCAACATCGCAGAAAGTGAAAAATGGATAAAGAAGTTGTGGTACTTACGTACAATGCAATATCACTCAGCAATTAAATCTCTGTCTTCAGACACGTAGAAGCATAATGAGTGGATTCAGGTATGATGATTTTATCTGAAATAAGTCACACAGAAAAAGAAACATCATAAGATATCAGTAATACATGGAATGTAAACTTGGCTACACAGGAACTGAATTCCAAAACAGAACAGGGTCTCAAATTTAGAAAACCAACTTATGCTTGCTTAAGGGGAAAGGGGAGTTGGGGTGCTGCATAAAACCAGAGATTGAAATGAGCACAGATAAAGTTCCTTAATCAAATATGTAATAGACAAGAGCTACTCCTTGCTCAACGAAATGGACTCAACACCCCATATTAAACGCCTAAGAATGTACCTGACTAGCAAGTATCTTAAAATCTATGGATTGCTATGTCTCTGAAAGGGAATCAAGCGTGTGTAGAGGGGCAAAAACGCAGCAGTGATAGGATTGGAGAGGTTCGGTGAGCAAATGAAGACCCTTTGAAGTCACATTGCATGGTACCCATTCCACGGGTCTCAACTCTCCAGGTTTAAGGGATTCTTCCTTCAGCTAAAACATGCATGTGGAACCCAGAGTATGATCAACCATGTGATCGGGAGACGTGTTCAAATATGTCTCAGTTTTCGTACCCTGGTACTCGGGTGCAACATTCCAGACGCTTTACTAACACTCTCCCGACTTGGAGAGTCAGTATCTTTATTCTCCTGTTTGGCCCAGTTTGCAATTTCTGTGGAAGATGAACAGGAATAGGGAGAACCAATGAGAGACAAGCTGGAGGTTTCTGGACGGGCAAATTTAACTCTCATTTCCCACGAAGGACAGGAATTAACCAAAGGCTCAGCGTGCCGTGCTGGAACCAGATTAGGGCCTGAAGCAATCCTGCGGTGTTGCGGCCGGCTCACAAGAAAGCGAGATGAAGAACGGAGCTCAGGGGCACAGGAATTCACAAACCTGCAGAGTTATAAATGACAGCTATCGTCCAAAAATATACTGAAGGAAGGCTGCCAAGAGGACTTGAAAGCGGGGCAGAATTGCAGGAAACCGATTTCAGGAGGTAGACTGGAATTGCATTTTAAGCATAGGAAAAGAGGCAGAACGTCCACAATGATGCACTTGGCCAAAAAGGGCGTATGCGTTTTTTCCTGAATCAGGAAAAAACGCATACGCACTTTTTGGCCAACCAAGCAAGCTTGCAAAGGAAATCTGCACTACAATGAAGTCTCACTTCCCCCCGGTCAAAAGGGCCATCTGAGAAAAGTGTAAAATCCAGAAAGGCAGGACAGGCCATGGAGAACTGGGAGCCTTGTTATGCTGATGGGCGGGATGTAAATTGCCAACAGCCACTCGGGAGAAGTGTATGGTGTTTCCTGAAACATCTAAAAAACAAAGCAACAGAGCCTAGGGCACTTCCACTTATGGTCCTATAGCTTAGGGAAATTAAAATCAAAAAGACACAGCCACCCCACAGTTTGGGACAGCTCTGTTTACAAGAACCTCGTTTACGGTACAAGTTCAATATCGCAGAAAGTGAAAAATGGATAAAGAAGTTGTGGTACTTATGTACAATGCAAAATCACTCAGCCATGAAATCTATGTCATCAGGCCCGTAGCAGCATAATGAGTGGATTCAGGTATGATGATTCTAACTGAAATATGTCACACAGAAAAAGAAACATCATAAGATATCACTAATACACGGAATGTGAAATTGGCTACACATGAACTGAATTACAAAACAGAACAGGGTCTCAAGTTTAGAAAACCAACTTATGCTTCCTTAAGGGGGAAAGTGAGTTGGGGTGCTGCATAAAACCAGAGTTTGAAATTAGCACAGATACCATTCAATAAGCCAAATATGTAATAGACAAGACCTACCCCTTGCTCAACAAAATGGACTCAACAATGAGGTATCACCTCACACCTGATAGAATGGGCATCATGAGAAAATCTACAAACAAAAATGCTGGAAAGGGTGTGGAGAAAAGGAACCCTCTTCCACTATTGTTGGGAATATAAATTGATACAGTCACTACGGAGAACAATATGGAGTTTCTTAAGAAACTAACAATAGAATTACCATATGATACAGCAATCCCAGTACTGGACATATACCCAGACAAAACCATAAATCAAAACGAGACATTCACCGCAATGTTCATTGCATCACTATTTACAATATCGAGGTAATGGAAGCAACCTAAATGCCCACAGACAGACGAATGCATAAAGCTGTGGTACATATATAAAATGGAATATTACTAAGCCATGAAAAGGAATGAAATTGGGTCATTTGTAGAGACGTCGATGGATCTAGAGACTGTCATACAGAGTGAAGTAAGTCAGAAAGAGAAAAACAAATCTTGTATATTCATGCATATATGTGGAACCTAGAAAAACTGTACAGATTAACCATTTTGCAAGGCATAAATAGAGCAACAGATGTAGACAACAAATGTATGGACAACAAGGGGGGAAAGCTGTTGGGGGGGTGGTGGTGGGAGGAGTTGAGAGACTGGGATTGGCATGTATACATTTATATGTATAAAATAGATAACCAATAAGAACCTGCTGTATAAAAATATAAAATAAAATTCAAAATTAAAAAGAAATAAAATTTAAAAAATAAAACAGAAAAAACAATTATTCCCTTCACATACATGTATTTATATGAATAAATTATTTCCATGCTTATATCTGTAAATACAAAAAAGAGGAATAAAATCTACCTTGAACCAAAAACGAAAAAGAGAAAAAAAACCACAGAACCCACCAGTTCCACAGAGGAAAACCGTATCAGGGCACTTGCTCCAGTTGTAAACAATTCTGAAGTTGGCCAGTGGTGGGGAATCGTCTCCCATTCAGCCAGCAGCCCCCACGCAACAAGCGTCCTCATTGCAAAGCTGGGGCACCGTGCCGAGGCATCTGTGAGTAAATGGGAGGTGAGCCCCAGGCCAGTTGCTGCTGAACTATTCCCACCCGTCCCAGGTAAAACACCTGAATATATACAAGGACTTGAAAGCCTAGAGGAAGGGCCATAGAGCCACACGAGTGACAGCATGCCGGCCGACTTGGTGCCTGCAGGCCAGCCAGGATGGTCCTGGCCCTGGGTGCTCTTCTGGAAGATTTCCATTTCCCTGACTGAGATACCCGTCCTGTCCCTGCCCCCACTGCTTTTTTCCTTCCTCACCTCTGCCCAGGGAGAAATTCCAGCAGCAGGTATGGGTGACACATCCTCTTCTTTAGCAGGTGGCAGCCTGGCAACTGCTGCAGAAAGTCCAGCAGAGCCCCACTCACACTGGGCCACCCACAAAGCCGTGGCCTCTCACTCCCTCCCACCAGCCCAGCCCCGAGACTGCTGACAGGGCAGAGAAAATGGCGTCAGGCACGGCTGCAGGGGCTCTTGCTGCCTGGAGTGGTATTTATATTGATCTCAACCCAGGCACACCTGGGGAGGGCTGGCCCGCACGGTAAGGCTGCCCAGGTCAGCCAATCATCACCCCTCAGGGGCTCACAGTTGCAGAAAATGGAACTTGCTGAACCGGCCAGGTCCAAGGAACAGGTGTGGGCTCCTGAGAGTCAGGATAGACAAGGGGCTGCAGCTTTGGCTTGTTTTCTAATCATTTTATCTGGCCCATGAGTGGGAGACAACTTCAAGAAAACCCTCTCCTTATGAGAGGAACCCAGGAGTCAGGGAGAGGAGGGGTGGGTGGTGGTTGGAGACAGAGGCCTGGTGCCCCGGGTGCAGTGGAAGTCTCTGGAAGACCAGGTGGAGGGAGGCCGCACAGAGTGACGCCCAGGGTCACAGACCTGTCGCAGCTGCTGTTTGTTAGTTCAAGTCCTGCTCTGAGGTGCTCTGTGCCAGCTCTGAGCGACAGGTGAGCTGGGGGTGCTCTGCAATGAGGGCTATGTGCACGGTTCCTGTGTGCCCAGCCCTGCCATGGTACCTGCAAGGGTAGCTCTGTATCCTGGGAAGGGCCTGACCACGAGAGCCCCGTGGGCTGGGGTGGGGGTGGGGTACCTGCCCAGGTGAGCTCCATATTCTGGGATTGGTCTGACCACGAGAGCCCCATGGGCTGCTGGGGACCTGGTAAAGGATGTCAGGACAGTCAGTGAAGCCACCGAGGATATACCTCCAGTTGCTCCTAATTCCTACACCCTGCTGGTCATTCTACCAACCACCAGGACATGGTATTCTGTATTAGTCTTCAATGATGCCTTCTTTTGTATTCCATTAGTCCCAGAGTCACAAGAAATTTTGGCTTGTGAGTGGCAGGACTCAACATACAACTAAAACAATATTTCCGGGCCGTCTTGCCCCAAGGGTGCAAAAATTCCCACACCATCTTTGGGGAAAGCTTAGCTAAAGACCTAAAAGTTCTACCTCTGGAAAAGGAAACCCTCCTTCAGTACGCAGACGACATTCTGATCGCCAGCCCTACTAAGGAGGTCTCTGAACTACCAAGCCAATAAAGGATAGAAGTTGTCCAAGAAAAAGCTCAAATATCACAGACTGCGGTGACCTGCCTGGGCTTCATTCTCACAGAAGGTCGGAGAAGCCCATCCCAGGAAAGGGAAGAAACCATTTGCAGCCTTACCCCTTTCTAAAACTAGAAGACAGCTTAGGGGTTCCTGGGGAGGCCAGGGTTTGCTGCTTCTGGATCCCTAACTACAGTCTACTAGCTGGGCCTCTATATGAAACACTGAAAGGAAAAGATGATGATCCTTTTGAATAGAATCCAGAAGTGGCCTTTCAAGAATGGAAAGAGCAGTCAATTCAGACCCTTGCCCTGGAACTCCCTAATTTAGCTAAACCCTTTGACCTTTACATTCCCGGTGAAAGGTGAATCGCCATTGGAGAATTAGTGCAAAAACTGGGACCACTTGAAATGGAACAATGCAAGAATGCCATCCAGGTAGGATAAACTACGGTCACCAAGGGGCTTGGCCCACTGCCGCATCTGGCCAAGATACTGGCGGTATCTAAAAACCTGGAAATCAGCAGCCCAAAAGGCCACCTCCTTCCTAAGGGAAAAGGACCCCACGTGGTGATCCTAACCACCAACGATGCCCTGAAGTTGCAGGGTTCGCTCCGTGGGCACACCGACCTCGAGTGAGGAGGCCCTCCAACTCCAACATCCAGAGAGATAACCGGGGGCAACAGGGCACCATGACGACTCGTGTGAACATCACTTGACCTGGAGTTTCTCTCATAAAACAATAAGAGTGTGTCCCAAAAGAGTAGACTACTGCTTGCAGGACTTACTGCACCCAGAGGGGAGCTAATAATCTTGGTGGGGGAACCGTATATCACACTGTCACCATAGAAAAGCCTACAGACACCGTGATGATGGTGGCCAATAAGACCGGCTGGACTCCTGTTTACTTCAAAAGGCTGTTGACTCAGTGGTCATCATGGTCCTTGATCACCACTGACCCTGGACTGTCTGGAAGTTGAGCGGGCAGGGCTCTGACACCTGGTGCTGTTTGTACGTTAATTCAGGGGCCTAATTGAAGAAAGCGCAGACTACTGGTCAGAGCATCTAGGCTGGCAGAAATGGTCAGCCTAAGGTGGCCGAACAAATGTGGGGCGGGGTGAAACCGGCCCCCACAGCGTCTCTGCACATCTCTTTCCTGGACCCTTAAAGGTCATTAGAATCTATAACACTTCCAATGCTGGTGCTCAGGTGGACGAGCAGGGAGGCAGGGGGCCTGGGGACAATCAACGTCACCTGGAGGCTGCTGGGGAGAAGTTCTGACCCTCGCCCCCGGGTATTAGGGCTCCCAACTCAGCACTCAGCAGTTACAGAAGAAGTGTCTGCACCCTCAGCACTCCAAGAATGAGGAACGGGACAAAAGGCAGAGGAGGGGTTTGTCCCCAGCAAAGCCCATTAAAAATCCCTGGGAGATAAAAATAGAATCTGGGCAATAAAGTCAAGTCTAACCTTTTTTATCCTTTGTGCTTTGTCTAATTTCACGTGCTCCTAGGGTCCCGCATGCAGAGGTTCCACACCCGGCACTTCAGACCAGATTTCCTAGTGCAGAATGGCTGGGTCGACACCTCAGCTCCTGGGGCCCAGTGCAGACTCCGCGATATAGAGCCTGAGCTGCAGCCAACCTGGCCCTCGAGAGCTCCGCCCCCTCCCTCCCACTGACTCTGACAGGATCTCTACACAGCAGCCCAGCCCACAGCCCACGGGGTAGTGCATGCTCTCACCTCTCCATTCTCTGATCAAAATATAAAGTTTCCTTTGCTTGTGAACCAAACTCAGTCTCGATCTGTTGGCCCCAATGACACTGGGCAGGGGGACACTTGTTGGGGTCCACTCTGGAGGATCAGTAACAGAAATTGAGACTATTGTAACCTCAATGAACAGATGTGTGAGCCAAACTGTAGTTAACATAGAACAGTGTATAAGGCTCGGGTAAAATAAGATGTTTCTAACACTTCCATTTGATATTTCCATCACTTTATTATAAGCAAGTTCAGTGAAAAGGTTTGTCTTATTTGTCAGGTCAATATTAGAGAAACGAAGTGATTTCTTTCCAAGGATGTACATCTAATAATCTTGGTTAAAGCTTCAATCTTGTTTTAAATGCTTTTCCATTGAAAATGATACCTCTCTTTCAGCTCCCCCATTTCTGAGAAGTATAAAATCTTATAATTTATTATTACCAAAGGGGAAAGGTGGGAGGAGGGATAAATTAACAGTTTGGGATTAACACATACACACTGCTATGTATAAAATAGATCATCAACAAGGAACTACTGTATAGCACAGGGAACTACACTCAACATTTTGCAATAACCTATAAGGGGAAATAATCTGAAAAAGAATAGATATTTTTATTGACATCATCTATCAATGACAGTTAAAGTGTAACCTAAGGGAAGCTGGTGGTGAGTGCTTCTGACCCTGAAGACTTCAATCATCTAAAGTTTGGACTCTGCCTACTTCCCAAGGCCCTTAATGAACATATGTGTAGCCGTAGCTTAAAAAATTCCCCAGTTTGGGTTTCGGGGAGACACTGATTTTGAAAAAGCCCTGGTGTTCTCCTTACATGAATGGGACTCTTCCTACTGCTAAAACATGTCTGTCACACCCAGAGGATGGTATACCGTCTGATCGGGAAGAGTTTGGAAAAGGCATCTCCTCTCCTCATCTCCTGGTGCTCGGGTTCACCCCTCCAGCGTCTTTACTAACAGTCTCCCCACTTGGAGATGTCAGCACTGTCAACATCCTGTTGCGTACAGTTTGGAATTTGTCCAGAGGATGAAGCGGAAGGATGAGGAACAATGAGAGACAAGTCCTAGGTGTTCAGACAGGCACATGTCACTCTAATTTCCAATCAGGAAGACGAATTGACCAAAGGCTAGGGTTGCCCATGGAAACAGTATAGGGCTTGAGGAAATCCCGCTGCTTTGTGGCCAGTTCCCATAAACACAAGTTGAACAATGGAACTCAGGGGCAGTAAAATTCACGAAACTGCAGAGTTGAAAATATCCATCACTGAAAAATGTCTTGAGGAAAGTCAGAGAAAAGGACTTGTAAGCAAGGGAGAATGGCAGGAAAGGGATTTGAGGAGGTAGAAAGGACTCGCCATTAAGCACAAGAAAAGGAGCTGAACATTGCCAACATTGCAGTTGGCCAAAAAGGGTGTATGCGTTTTTTTCTGTATATATTCAAGAAAAGGGCATACACTTTTTTAGCCAACCAAACAGGTGGGCACTGGAAGTCAATACTACAAAAGATATCACTTCGCATCAGTCAGAAGAGCCATCCTCATAAAGCGTAAACAACAGAAATGCAGGACAGGGCAAGGAGAAGAGGGAGCCCTGTGAGACTTATAGTGGAAATGTATATTGCCAACGGCCATTCTGGAGAAGTGTATTGTGTTTACTAAAGCATCTAAAAAATGAGCTACAGAGCATAGGGCACTTGCACTCATGGGCGTATATCTTGAGAAAAACAAAAATCGAGAGGACACAGGCACCCCAATGTTTACCCCCTCTCTGTTTAAAAGATCTCAACTAGGATATAACTTAAATGTGTCTGGAGGGAAAAAATGGGTAGAGATGTGGTACTTAGGTAGAGTGGAATATTATTCAGCCTGGAAATCAATGAAATATGGCCAGTTGTAACAACTCCGGAGGAGTTACGTATGATCTTTCTAAGTGACATAATTCAAAAAGAAAAAGACACATATCATAAGATATCACTTAAAGGTGGAATCCAAAATGGCTACACATGAAATAAATTACAAAACAAAAACATAGTCAAATATGTAGAAAACACGCATAAGGCTGCTAAACGGGAAAGGTGGGGAGGGGTGAGGCATCACCCAGGAGGTTGAAATTAGCAAAGATACCATTCCAAATACCAAACTGATAATCAACAAGGCCTACACGGTAGCTAAAAGAACTGCACTCAGCACACTCAAGTCACCGGAAAAGAATATATACGACTGGTAAGAATCTGAAAAAGAATTTACTGATGTCTCTCTGTACGTGAATCAAGTGGATGTACAGCAGCAAGAAACAGAGCTTTGAAAATCAGCTGTAACCAATATAGTAATAAATTGAAAAAAATAAACGACAGAGAGACAGAGAAAACCTCTTACAACTTTTCCTCAGGGCCGGTGATGCAACATGGATTGAACACATCTAGACCCACAGCAGGATGAGACATAAGGCTGGAAACTGTTTGCGCTAAGAGAAATGTGAGGTTGGGTGAGGAAATGCACACCCTTTAAAGTAATACTACCTGGTACCCATTCAATGGGTCCCAAATATGCAGGTTCAAGGGATCTTCCTACAGCTAAAACATGCATGGAAAACCCAGAGGACTGTACACCATGTGATCGGGAGATGTGTCTAAAATGCAGCTCATTTATCCTCTCCTGGTGCTCCTGTTCACCATTCCAGCCACGTTACTTAGAATCTCCCCACTTGGAGAATCAGCACATTTCAACTTCTGTTTCACACATTTTGCAAATTGTGAGGAGGATGAACGGGGAACCAATGAGAGAATAGTTGTGGGGTTTGGACGGGCACATATCACTCTAATTTCCCATTAAGAATAAGAATTGAAAAAAGGCTCAGCCCGCCTCGCCCGAGCCAAAATAGGGCCTGAAGCAATCCTGCGGGTTTGAGGCCAGCTCACAAAAGAGCAACTTAAAAAATGGAGCTCAGGGTCACTGCAATTCACAAACCTGCAGAGTTATAAATGAAAACTAACGTCCAAAAATATGTTGAGGTAAGGCAAAGAAGAGGATCTGAATGCAAGACAGAATTGCAAGAAACAGATTTCAAGAGATAGATTGGACTCGTCTTTAAAGCACATGAAAAGCGGCAGAATTTCGACAATGATGCAGTTGGCCCAAAAGGGCGTATGCGTTTTTTCCTGATTATATCCAGGAAAAAACGCATACGCACTTTATGGGCAACGAAGCAAGCAAGCAATGCAAATGTGCACAACAAAGAAGTCTCATTTCCCACTGGTCAAAAGGGCCATCCTAAAAAATTGTAAAAACCAGAAATGCAGGACAGGCCATGGAGAACAGGGAGCCTTTATACGCTGATGGGCAGTGTGTGAACTGCCGAGAGCCACTCTGGAGAAGTGTATGGTGGTTCCTAAATCATCTAAAAAACAGAGCTACAGAGCATAGGACACTTCCAATCATGGGAGTATATCTAGGGAAATCTAAAAATTAACAAGACACAAGCACACCACAGTTTAGGGCTACTCTGTTTACAAGAACCTCAACTTCAGTATACCTTAAATATCCCAGGAAAGAGAACAATGGATAAAGAAGATGTGGTACTTATGTACAATGGAATATCTCTTCACCATGAAATCAATGTAATAAGGCTAGTAGAAGGATAAAGAGTGGATTTAGGTCCGATAATACTACTTGAAATAAGTCAAACAGAAAAAGAAACATATCATAAGATATCACTTATAGAGGGAGGGTAAATATGGCTGCACAAGAAATGAATTACAGAACAGAACAGTGTCTCACATTTAGAAAACACACTTATTTCAGCTTAAGGGGAAAGGAGAGGTGGGGTGATGCATAAAACCAGAGTTTGAAATTAGCACAGATACCGTTCAATAAACCAAATAGATATTAGCCAAGATCTACACCTTGCTCAATGAACTGGCCTCAACACACCCTATACACCGCAGAGAAATATATCTGAGTAATAAGAATCTTAAAACCCATGTATTGATATATCTCCATAAGGGAATCAAGTGTGTGCAGAGTGGCACAAACACAGCAGTGAAAATGAGCTAAACCCCATTATAGAAATAAATTTTAAAAACAAAACGCAGAAACAATGAAAGAGAGAAAAATTCTTACAAAATTCGCTCAGGGGCTGTGATGCAACCTGGATTGACCACATATAAACCCACAGCTGGATAAGACATAAGGCTGGACACTTGGGGCTGAGAGGATTGATGAGCTTTGGTGAGCAACTGCCAAAAGTTTAATGCAATACTTCATGCTACTCATTCCAAGGGTCCCAACACTCCAGGTTGAAGGGAATCTTCCTACAGCTAAACCATGCTTGGGAAACCCAGCGACTGGTATACCATATGATCGGGAAAGGTTTCTAAAACGCACCTCATTTTTCCTCTCCTGGGGCTCCGGATCGACATTCCAGCCGCTTTACCAAAAATATCCCCACATGGAGAGTCAATGCCTTTAAGTTCTGGTATCGCACAGTCTGCAGTTAGTGCGGAGGATGAATGGGAATAGGGGGAACCAGTGAGAAACTAGCTGTAGCGGTTTCAATGGGCACATGTCACTCTAAATTCACATCAGTAAGAAGAATAAACCAAAGGCACAGCAAGGTGCCCCAGAAGAAGAATAGGGCCTGAAGGAATCCTGTGGTTATGAGGCAAGATCACAAAAATAAGAGCTGAAAAATGGAGCTAAGGGCCACTGCAATTCAAAAACCTGCAGAGTTATAAAGGCCAACTATTTTCAAAAAATATATTGAGGTAAGGCTATGAAGAGGCATTGAAAGCAAGGCAGAATTGCAGGAAAACGATTTCAGGAGGTAGACTGGAATTGCATTTAAAGCATAGGAAAAGAGGCAGAACGTCCACAATGATTCACTTGGCCAAAAAGGGCGTATGCCTTTTTTCCTGAATTTATTCAGGAAAAAAGGCATACGCCCTTTTTGGCCAACCAAGCAAGCTTGCAAAGGAAATCTGCACTACAATGAAGTCTCACTTCCCCCTGGTCAAAAGGGCCATCTGAAAAAAGTGTAAAATCCAGAAAGGCAGGACAGGCCATGGAGAACTGGGAGCCTTGTTATGCTGATGGGCGGGATGTAAATTGTCAACAGACCCTTGGGAGAAGTGTATGGTGTTTCCTGAAACATCTAAAAAACAAAGCAACAGAGCCTAGGGCACTTCCACTTATGGTCCTATAGCTTAGGGAAATTAAAATCAAAAAGACACAGCCACCCCAAACATTGGGACGCCTCTGTTTACAAGAACCTCGTTTACCGTACAAGTTCAACATCGCAGAAAGTGAAAAATGGATAAAGAAGTTGTGGTATTTACTTACAAAGCAATATCACTCAGCAATGAAATCTATGTCATCAGGCCCTTAGCAGCACAATGAGTGGATTCAGGTATGATGATTCTAACTGAAATAAGTCACACAGAAAATGAAACATCATAAGATATCACTAATACACGGAGTGTAAACTTGGCTACACAGGAACTGAATTACAAAACAGAACAGGGACTCAAATTTAGAAAACCAACTTATGTTTGCTTAAGGGGAAAGGTGAGTTGGGGTGCTGCATAAAACCAGAGATTGAAATGAGCACAGATAAAGTTCCTTAAGCCAAATATGGAATAGACAAGAGCTACTCCTTGCTCAACGAAATGGACTCAACACCCCATATTAAGCGCCTAAGAATGTACCTGACTAGTAAGTATCTTAAAACCTATGGATTGCTATATCTCCAAAAGAGAATCAAGCGTGTGACCAGGGGCATAAATGCAGCAGTGATAGGATTGGAGAGGTTCGGTGAGCAAACAAAGACCCTTTGAAGTCATATTGCATGGTACCCATTCCACGGGTTTCAACTACCCAGGTTTAAGGTATTCTTCCTTCAGCTAAAACATGCATGTGGAACCTAGAGTATGATCAACCATGTGATCGGGAGACGTGTTCAAATATGTCTCAGTTTTCGTACCCTGGTACTCGGGTGCAACATTCCAGACGCTTTACTAACACTCTCTCGACTTGGAGAGTCAGTCCCTTTAACCTCCTGTTTGGCCCAGTTTGCAATTTCTGCGGAAGATGAACAGGAATAGCGAGAACCAATGAGAGACTAGCTGGAGGTGTCTGGACGGGCAAATTTAACTCTCATTTCCCACGAGGAAGAGGAATTAACCAAAGGCTCAGCATGCCGTGACGGAACCAGATTTGGGCCTGAAGCCATCCTGCGGTGTTGCGGCCAGCTCAAAAGAAAGCGAGTTGAAGAAAGGATCTCAGGGGCACTGTAATTCACAAACCTGCAGAGTTATAAATGACAGCAATCGTCCAAAAATATACTGAAGTAAGGCTGCCAAGAGGACTTGAAAGCGGGGCAGAATTGCAGGAAACCGATTTCAGGAGGTAGACTGGAATTGCATTGAAAGCATAGGAAAAGAGGCAGAACGTCCACAATGATGCACTTGGCCAAAAAGGGCGTATGCGTTTTTTCCTGAATATATTCAGGAAAAAACGCATACGCCCTTTTTGGCCAACCAAGCAAGATTGCAAAGGAAATCTGCACTACAATGAAGTCTCACTTCCCCCCGGTCAAAAGGGCCATCTGAAAAAAGTGTAAAATCCAGAAAGGCAGGACAGGCCATGGAGAACTGGGAGCCTTGTTATGCTGATGGGCGGGATGTAAATTGCCAACAGACACTCAGGAGAAGTGTATGGTGTTTCCTGAAACATCTAAAAAACAAAGCAACAGAGCCTAGGGCACTTCCACTTATGGTCCTATAGCTTAGGGAAATTAAAATCAAAAAGACACAGCCACCCCAAAGTTTGGAACGCCTCTGTTTACAAGAACCTCGTTTACCGTACAAGTTCAACATTGCAGAAAGTGAAAAATGGATAAAGAAGTTGTGGTATTTACTTACAAAGCAATATCACTCAGCAATGAAATCTATGTCATCAGGCCCTTAGCAGCACAATGAGTGGATTCAGGTATGATGATTCTAACTGAAATAAGTCACACAGAAAAAGAAACATCATAAGATATCAGTAATACACGGAATGTAAACTTGGCTACACAGGAACTGAATTACAGAACAGAACAGGGTCTCAAATTTAGAAAACCAACTTATGCTTGCTTAAGGGTAAAGGTGAGTTGGGGTGCTGCATAAAACCAGAGATTGAAATTAGCACAGATAAAGTTCCTTAAGCCAAATATGGAATAGACAAGAGCTACTCCTTGCTCAACGAAATGGACTCAACACCCCATATTAAGCGCCTAAGAATGTACCTGACTAGTAAGTATCTTAAAACCTATGGATTGCTATGTCTCCGAAAGAGAATCAAGCATGTGTACAGGGGCATAAACGCAGCAGTGATAGGATTGGAGAGGTTCGGTGAGCAAATGAAGACCCTTTGAAGTCATATTGCATGGTACCCATTCCACGGGTTTCAACTACCCAGGTTTAAGGTATTCTTCCTTCAGCTAAAACATGCATGTGGAACCTAGAGTATGATCAACCATGTGATCGGTAAACGTGTTCAAATATGTCTCAGTTTTCGTACCCTGGTACTCGGGTGCAACATTCCAGACGCTTTACTAACACCCTCCCGACTTGGAGAGTCAGTCCCTTTAACCTCCTGTTTGGCCCAGTTTGCAATTTCTGTGGAAGATGAACAGGAATAGCGAGAACCAATGAGAGACTAGCTGGAGGTGTCTGGACGGGCAAATTTAACTCTCATTTCCCACGAGGAAGAGGAATTAACCAAAGGCTCAGCGTGCCGTGCCGGAACCAGATTAGGGCCTGAAGCCATCCTGCGGTGTTGCGGCCAGCTCAAAAGAAAGCGAGTTGAAGAAAGGAGCTCAGGGGCACTGTAATTCACAAACCTGCAGAGTTATAAATGACAGCAATCGTCCAAAAATATACTGAAGTAAGGCTGCCAAGAGGACTTGAAAGCGGGGCAGAATTGCAGGAAACCAATTTCAGGAGGTAGACTGGAATTGCATTGAAAGCATAGGAAAAGAGGCAGAACGTCCACAATGATGCACTTGGCCAAAAAGGGCGTATGCGTTTTTTCCTGAATATATTCAGGAAAAAACGCATACGCCCTTTTTGGCCAACCAAGCAAGCTTGCAAAGGAAATCTGCACTACAATGAAGTCTCACTTCCCCCCGGTCAAAAGGGCCATCTGAAAAAAGTGTAAAATCCAGAAAGGCAGGACAGGCCATGGAGAACTGGGAGCCTTGTTATGCTGATGGGCGGGATGTAAATTGCCAACAGACACTCGGGAGAAGTGTATGGTGTTTCCTGAAACATCTAAAAAACAAAGCAACAGAGCCTAGGGCACTTCCACTTATGGTCCTATAGCTTAGGGAAATTAAAATCAAAAAGACACAGCCACCCCAAAGTTTGGAACGCCTCTGTTTACAAGAACCTCGTTTACAGTACAAGTTCAACATCGCAGAAAGTGAAAAATGGATAAAGAAGTTGTGGTATTTAATTACAAAGCAATATTACTCAGCAATGAAATCTATGTCATCAGGCCCTTAGCAGCACAATGAGTGGATTCAGGTATGATGATTCTAACTGAAATATGTCACACAGAAAAAGAAACATCATAAGATATCAGTAATACACGGAATGTAAACTTGGCTCCACAGGAACTGAATTACAGAACAGAACAGGGTCTCAAATTTAGAAAACCAACTTATGCTTGCTTAAGGGTAAAGGTGAGTTGGGGTGCTGCATAAAACCAGAGATTGAAATGAGCACAGATAAAGTTCCTTAAGCCAAATATGGAATAGACAAGAGCTACTCCTTGCTCAACGAAATGGACTCAACACCGCATATTAAATGCCTAAGAATGTACCTGACTAGTAAGTATCTTAAAACCTATGGATTGCTATGTCTCCGAAAGAGAATCAAGCATGTGTACAGGGGCATAAACGCAGCAGTGATAGGATTGGAGAGGTTCGGTGAGCAAATGAAGACCCTTTGAAGTCATATTGCATGGTACCCATTCCACGGGTTTCAACTACCCAGGTTTAAGGTATTCTTCCTTCAGCTAAAACATGCATGTGGAACCTAGAGTATGATCAACCATGTGATCGGGAGACGTGTTCAAATATGTCTCAGTTTTCGTACCCTGGTACTCGGGTGCAACATTCCAGACGCTTTACTAACACTCTCCCGACTTGGAGAGTCAGTCCCTTTAACCTCCTGTTTGGCCCAGTTTGCAATTTCTGCGGAAGATGAACAGGAATAGCGAGAACCAATGAGAGACTAGCTGGAGGTGTCTGGACGGGCAAATTTAACTCTCATTTCCCACCAGGAAGAGGAATTAACCAAAGGCTCAGCGTGCCGTGCCGGAACCAGATTAGGGCCTGAAGCCATCCTGCGGTGTTGCGGCCAGCTCAAAAGAAAGCGAGTTGAAGAAAGGAGCTCAGGGGCACTGTAATTCACAAACCTGCAGAGTTATAAATGACAGCTATCGTCCAAAAATATACTGAAGTAAGGCTGCCAAGAGGACTTGAAAGCGGGGCAGAATTGCAGGAAACCGATTTCAGAATGTAGACTGGAATTGCATTGAAAGCATAGGAAAAGAGGCAGAACGTCCACAATGATGCACTTGGCCAAAAAGTGCGTATGCGTTTTTTCCTGAATATATTCAGGAAAAAACGCATACGCCCTTTTTGGCCAACCAAGCAAACTTGCAAAGGAAATCTGCACTACAATGAAGTCTCACTTCCCCCCGGTCAAAAGGGCCATCTGAAAAAAGTGTAAAATCCAGAAAGGCAGGACAGGCCATGGAGAACTGGGAGCCTTGTTATGCTGATGGGCGGGATGTAAATTGCCAACAGACACTCGGGAGAAGTGTATGGTGTTTCCTGAAACATCTAAAAAACAAAGCAACAGAGCCTAGGGCACTTCCACTTATGGTCCTATAGCTTAGGGAAATTAAAATCAAAAAGACACAGCCACCCCAAAGTTTGGGACGCCTCTGTTTACAAGAACCTCGTTTACAGTACCAGTTCAACATTGCAGAAAGTGAAAAATGGATAAAGAAGTTGTGGTATTTACTTACAAAGCAATATCACTCAGCAATGAAATCTATGTCATCAGGCCCTTAGCAGCACAATGAGTGGATTCAGGTATGATGATTCTAACTGAAATAAGTCACACAGAAAAAGAAACATCATAAGATATCAGTAATACACGGAATGTAAACTTGGCTACACAGGAACTGAATTCCAAAACAGAACAGGGTCTCAAATTTAGAAAACCAACTTATGCTTGCTTAAGGGTAAAGGTGAGTTGGGGTGCTGCATAAAACCAGAGATTGAAATGAGCACAGATAAAGTTCCTTAAGCCAAATATGGAATAGACAAGAGCTACTCCTTGCTCAACGAAATGGACTCAACACCGCATATTAAATGCCTAAGAATGTACCTGACTAGTAAGTATCTTAAAACCTACGGATTGCTATATCTCCGAAAGAGAATCAAGCATGTGTACAGGGGCATAAACGCAGCAGTGATAGGATTGGAGAGGTTCGGTGAGCAAATGAAGACCCTTTGAAGTCATATTGCATGGTACCCATTCCACGGGTTTCAACTACCCAGGTTTAAGGTATTCTTCCTTCAGCTAAAACATGCATGTGGAACTTAGAGTATGATCAACCATGTGATCGGGAGACGTGTTCAAATATGTCTCAGTTTTCGTACCCTGGTACTCGGGTGCAACATTCCAGACGCTTTACTAACACCCTCCCGACTTGGAGAGTCAGTCCCTTTAACCTCCTGTTTGGCCCAGTTTGCAATTTCTGCGGAAGATGAACAGGAATAGCGAGAACCAATGAGAGACTAGCTGGAGGTGTCTGGACGGGCAAATTTAACTCTCATTTCCCACCAGGAAGAGGAATTAACCAAAGGCTCAGCATGCCCTGCCGGAACCAGATTAGGGCCTGAAGCCATCCTGCGGTGTTGCGGCCAGGTCACAAGAAAGCGAGTTGAAGAAAGGAGCTCAGGGGCACTGTAATTCACAAACCTGCAGAGTTATAAATGACAGCTATCGTCCAAAAATATACTGAAGGAAGGCTGCCAAGAGGACTTGAAAGCGGGGCAGAATTGCAGGAAACCGATTTCAGGAGGTAGACTGGAATTGCATTGAAAGCATAGGAAAAGAGGCAGAACGTCCACAATGATGCACTTGGCCAAAAAGGGCGTATGCGTTTTTTCCTGAATATATTCAGGAAAAAACGCATACGCACTTTTTGGCCAACCAAGCAAGCTTGCAAAGGAAATCTGCACTACAATGAAGTCTCACTTCCCCCCGGTCAAAAGGGCCATCTGAAAAAAGTGTAAAATCCAGAAAGACAGGACAGGCCATGGAGAACTGGGAGCCTTGTTATGCTGATGGGCGGGATGTAAATTGCCAACAGACACTCGGGAGAAGTGTATGGTGTTTCCTGAAACATCTAAAAAACAAAGCAACAGAGCCTAGGGCACTTCCACTTATGGTCCTATAGCTTAGGGAAATTAAAATCAAAAAGACACAGCCACCCCAAAGTTTGGGACGCCTCTGTTTACAAGAACCTCGTTTACAGTACCAGTTCAACATTGCAGAAAGTGAAAAATGGATAAAGTAGTTGTGGTATTTACTTACAAAGCAATATCACTCAGCAATGAAATCTATGTCATCAGGCCCTTAGCAGCACAATGAGTGGATTCAGGTATGATGATTCTAACTGAAATAAGTCACACAGAAAAAGAAACATCATAAGATATCAGTAATACACGGAATGTAAACTTGGCTACACAGGAACTGAATTACAGAACAGAACAGGGTCTCAAATTTAGAAAACCAACTTACGCTTGCTTAAGGGTAAAGGTGAGTTGGGGTGCTGCATAAAACCAGAGATTGAAATGAGCACAGATAAAGTTCCTTAAGCCAAATATGGAATAGACAAGAGCTACTCCTTGCTCAACGAAATGGACTCAACACCGCATATTAAATGCCTAAGAATGTACCTGATTAGTAATTATCTTAAAACCTATGGATTGCTATGTCTCCGAAAGAGAATCAAGCATGTGTACAGGGGCATAAACGCAGCAGTGATAGGATTGGAGAGGTTCGGTGAGCAAATGAAGACCCTTTGAAGTCATATTGCATGGTACCCATTCCACGGGTTTCAACTACCCAGGTTTAAGGTATTCTTCCTTCAGCTAAAACATGCATGTGGAACCTAGAGTATGATCAACCATGTGATCGGGAGACGTGTTCAAATATGTCTCAGTTTTCGTACCCTGGTACTCGGGTGCAACATTCCAGACGCTTTACTTACACTCTCCCGACTTGGAGAGTCAGTCCCTTTAACCTCCTGTTTGGCCCAGTTTGCAATTTCTGCGGAAGATGAACAGGAATAGCGAGAACCAATGAGAGACTAGCTGGAGGTGTCTGGACGGGCAAATTTAACTCTCATTTCCCACGAGGAAGAGGAATTAACCAAAGGCTCAGCGTGCCGTGACGGAACCAGATTAGGGCCTGAAGCCATCCTGCGGTGTTGCGGCCAGCTCAAAAGAAAGCGAGTTGAAGAAAGGAGCTCAGGGGCACTGTAATTCACAATCCTGCAGAGTTATAAATGACAGCAATCATCCAAAAATATACTGAAGTAAGGCTGCCAAGAGGACTTGAAAGCGGGGCAGAATTGCAGGAAACCGATTTCAGGAGGTAGACTGAAATTGCATTGAAAGGATAGGAAAAGAGGCAGAACGTCCACAATGATGCACTTGGCCAAAAAGGGCGTATGCGTTTTTTCCTGAATATATTCAGGAAAAAACGCATACGCCCTTTTTGGCCAACCAAGCAAGCTTGCAAAGGAAATCTGCACTACAATTAAGTCTCACTTCCCCCCGGTCAAAAGGGCCATCTGAAAAATATGTAAAATCCAGAAAGGCAGGACAGGCCATGGAGAACTGGGAGCCTTGTTATGCTGATGGGCGGGATGTAAATTGCCAACAGACACTCGGGAGAAGTGTATGGTGTTTCCTGAAACATCTAAAACACAAAGCAACAGAGCGTAGGGCACTTTCACTTATGGTCCTATAGATTAGGGAAATTAAAATCAAAAAGACACAGCCACCCCAAAGTTTGGGACGCCTCTGTTTACAAGAACCTCGTTTACAGTACAAGTTCAACATCGCAGAAAGTGAAAAATGGATAAAGAAGTTGTGGTATTTACTTACAAAGCAATATCACTCAGCAATGAAATCTATGTCATCAGGCCCTTAGCAGCACAATGAGTGGATTCAGGTATGATGATTCTAACTGAAATAAGTCACACAGAAAAAGAAACATCATAAGATATCAGTAATACACGGAATGTAAACTTGGCTACACAGGAACTGAATTACAGAACAGAACAGGGTCTCAAATTTAGAAAAGCAACTTATGCTTTCTTAAGGGGAAAGGTGAGTTGGAGTGCTGCATAAAACCAGAGATTGAAATTAGCACAGATAAAGTTCCTTAAGCCAAATATGGAATAGACAAGAGCTACTCCTTGCTCAACGAAATGGACTCAACACCGCATATTAAACGCCTAAGAACGTACCTGACTAGTAAGTATCTTAAAACCTATGGATTGCTATGTCTCCGAAAGAGAATCAAGCATGTGTAAAGGGACATAAACACAGCAGTGATAGGATTGGAGAGGTTCGGTGAGCAAATGAAGACCCTTTGAAGTCATATTGCATGGTACCCATTCCACGGGTTTCAACTACCCAGGTTTAAGGTATTCTTCCTTCAGCTAAAACATGCATGTGGAACCTAGAGTATGATCAACCATGTGATCGGGAGACGTGTTCAAATATGTCTCAGTTTTCGTACCCTGGTACTCGGGTGCAACATTCCAGACGCTTTACTAACACTCTCCCGACTTGGAGAGTCAGTCCCTTTAACCTCCTGTTTGGCCCAGTTTGCAATTTCTGCGGAAGATGAACAGGAATAGCGAGAACCAATGAGAGACTAGCTGGAGGTGTCTGGACGGGCAAATTTAACTCTCATTTCCCACCAGGAAGAGGAATTAACCAAAGGCTCAGCTTACCGTGCCAGAACCAGATTAGGGCCTGAAGCCATACTGCAGTGTTGCGGCCAGGTCACAAGAAAGCGAGTTGAAGAAAGGAGCTCAGGGGCACTGTAATTCACAAACCTGCAGAGTTATAAATGACAGCTATCGTCCAAAAATATACTGAAGTAAGGCTGCCAAGAGGACTTGAAAGCGGGGCAGAATTGCAGGAAACCGATTTCAGGAGGTAGACTGGAATTGCATTGAAAGCATAGGAAAAGAGGCAGAACGTCCACAATGATGCACTTGGCCAAAAAGGGCGTATGCGTTTTTTCCTGAATATATTCAGGAAAAAACGCATACGCCCTTTTTGGCCAACCAAGCAAGCTTGCAAAGGAAATCTGCACTACAATGAAGTCTCACTTCCCCCCGGTCAAAAGGGCCATCTGAAAAAAGTGTAAAATCCAGAAAGGCAGGACAGGCCATGGAGAACTGGGAGCCTTGTTATGCTGATGGGCGGGATGTAAATTGCCAACAGACACTCGGGAGAAGTGTATGGTGTTTCCTGAAACAACTAAAAAACTAAGCAACAGAGCCTAGGGCACTTCCACTTATGGTTCTATAGCTTAGGGAAATTAAAATCAAAAAGACACAGCCACCCCAAAGTTTGGGACGCCTCTGTTTACAAGAACCTCGTTTACCGTACAAGTTCAATATCACAGAAAGTGAAAAATGGATACAGAACTTGTGGTACTTACGTACAATGCAGTATCACTCAGCAATGAAATCTATGTCATCAGGCCCGTAGCAGCATAATGAGTGGATTCAGGTACGATGATTCTAACTGAAATAAGTCACACAGAAAAAGAAACATCATAAGATATCACTAATACACGGAATGTAAACTTGGCTACACAGGAACTGAATTACAGAACAGAACAGGGTCTCAAATTTAGAAAACCAACTTATGCTTGCTTAAGGGTAAAGGTGAGTTGGGGTGCTGCATAAAACCAGACATTGAAATGAGCACAGATAAAGTTCCTTAAGCCAAATATGGAATAGACAAGAGCTACTCCTTGCTCAACGAAATGGACTCAACACCCAATATTAAACGCCTAAGAATGTACCTGACTAGTAAGTATCTTAAAACCTATGGATTGCTATGTCTCCAAAAGAGAATCAAGCGTGTGTACAGGGGCATAAACGCAGCAGTGATAGGATTGGAGAGGTTCGGTGAGCAAATGAAGACCCTTTGAAGTCATATTGCATGGTACCCATTACACGGGTCTCAACTCTCCAGGTTTAAGGTATTCTTCCTTCAGCTAAAACATGCATGTGGAACCCAGAGTATGATCAACCGTGTGAACGGGAGACGTGTTCAAATATGTCTCAGTTTTCCTCCTCTGGTACTCGGGTGCAACATTCCAGATGCTTTACTAACACTCTCCCGACTTGGGGAGTCAATCCCTTTAACCTCCTGTTTGGCCCAGTTTGCAATTTCTGCGGAAGATGAACAGGAATAGCGAGAACCAATGAGAGACTAGCTGGAGGTGTCTGGACGGGCAAATTTAACTCTCATTTCCCACCAGGAAGAGGAATTAACCAAAGGCTCAGCGTGCCGTGCCGGAACCAGATTAGGGCCTGAAGCCATCCTGCGGTGTTGCGGCCAGGTCACAAGAAAGCGAGTTGAAGAAAGGAGCTCAGGGGCACTGTAATTCACAAAACTGCAGAGTTATAAATGACAGCTATCGTCCAAAAATATACTGAAGTAAGGCTGCCAAGAGGACTTGAAAGCGGGGCAGAATTGCAGGAAACCGATTTCAGGAGGTAGACTGGAATTGCATTGAAAGCATAGGAAAAGAGGCAGAACGTCCACAATGATGCACTTGGCCAAAAAGGGCGTAGGCGTTTTTTCCTGAACATATTCAGGAAAAAACGCCTACGCACTTTTTGGCCAACCAAGCAAGCTTGCAAAGGAAATCTGCACTACAATGAAGTCTCACTTCCCCCCGGTCAAAAGGGCCATCTGAAAAAAGTGTAAAATCCAGAAAGGCAGGACAGGCCATGGAGAACTGGGAGCCTTGTTATGCTGATGGGCGGGATGTAAATTGCCAACAGACACTCGGGAGAAGTGTATGGTGTTTCCTGAAACATCTAAAAAACAAAGCAACAGAGCCTAGGGCACTTCCACTTATGGTCCTATAGCTTAGGGAAATTAAAATCAAAAAGACACAGCCACCCCAAAGTTTGGGACGGCTCTGTTTACAAGAACCTCGTTTACAGTACAAGTTCAACATCGCAGAAAGTGAAAAATGGATAAAGAAGTTGTGGTACTTACGTACAATGCAATATCACTCAGCAATTAAATCTCTGTCTTCAGACACGTAGAAGCATAATGAGTGGATTCAGGTATGATGATTTTATCTGAAATAAGTCACACAGAAAAAGAAACATCATAAGATATCAGTAATACATGGAATGTAAACTTGGCTACACAGGAACTGAATTCCAAAACAGAACAGGGTCTCAAATTTAGAAAACCAACTTATGCTTGCTTAAGGGGAAAGGGGAGTTGGGGTGCTGCATAAAACCAGAGATTGAAATTAGCACAGATAAAGTTCCTTAAGCCAAATATGGAATAGACAAGAGCTACTCCTTGCTCAACGAAATGGACTCAACACCGCATATTAAACGCCTAAGAACGTACCTGACTAGTAAGTATCTTAAAACCTATGGATTGCTATGTCTCCGAAAGAGAATCAAGCATGTGTAAAGGGACATAAACACAGCAGTGATAGGATTGGAGAGGTTCGGTGAGCAAATGAAGACCCTTTGAAGTCATATTGCATGGTACCCATTCCACGGGTTTCAACTACCCAGGTTTAAGGTATTCTTCCTTCAGCTAAAACATGCATGTGGAACCTAGAGTATGATCAACCATGTGATCGGGAGACGTGTTCAAATATGTCTCAGTTTTCGTACCCTGGTACTCGGGTGCAACATTCCAGACGCTTTACTAACACTCTCCCGACTTGGAGAGTCAGTCCCTTTAACCTCCTGTTTGGCCCAGTTTGCAATTTCTGCGGAAGATGAACAGGAATAGCGAGAACCAATGAGAGACTAGCTGGAGGTGTCTGGACGGGCAAATTTAACTCTCATTTCCCACCAGGAAGAGGAATTAACCAAAGGCTCAGCTTACCGTGCCGGAACCAGATTAGGGCCTGAAGCCATACTGCAGTGTTGCGGCCAGGTCACAAGAAAGCGAGTTGAAGAAAGGAGCTCAGGGGCACTGTAATTCACAAACCTGCAGAGTTATAAATGACAGCTATCGTCCAAAAATATACTGAAGTAAGGCTGCCAAGAGGACTTGAAAGCGGGGCAGAATTGCAGGAAACCGATTTCAGGAGGTAGACTGGAATTGCATTGAAAGCATAGGAAAAGAGGCAGAACGTCCACAATGATGCACTTGGCCAAAAAGGGCGTATGCGTTTTTTCCTGAATATATTCAGGAAAAAACGCATACGCCCTTTTTGGCCAACCAAGCAAGCTTGCAAAGGAAATCTGCACTACAATGAAGTCTCACTTCCCCCCGGTCAAAAGGGCCATCTGAAAAAAGTGTAAAATCCAGAAAGGCAGGACAGGCCATGGAGAACTGGGAGCCTTGTTATGCTGATGGGCGGGATGTAAATTGCCAACAGACACTCGGGAGAAGTGTATGGTGTTTCCTGAAACATCTAAAAAACAAAGCAACAGAGCCTAGGGCACTTCCACTTATGGTCCTATAGCTTAGGGAAATTAAAATCAAAAAGACACAGCCACCCCAAAGTTTGGGACACCTCTGTTTACAAGAACCTCGTTTACAGTACAAGTTCAACATCGCAGAAAGTGAAAAATGGATAAAGAAGTTGTGGTATTTACTTACAAAGCAATATCACTCAGCAATGAAATCTATGTCATCAGGCCCTTAGCAGCACAATGAATGGATTCAGGTATGATGATTCTAACTGAAATAAGTCACACAGAAAAAGAAACATCATAAGATATCAGTAATACACGGAATGTAAACTTGGCTACACAGGAACTGAATTACAGAACAGAACAGGGTCTCAAATTTAGAAAACCAATTTATGCTTGCTTAAGGGGAAAGGGGAGTTGGGGTGCTGCATAAAACCAGAGATTGAAATGAGCACAGAAAAAGTTCCTTAATCAAATATGTAATAGACAAGAGCTACTCCTTGCTCAACGAAATGGACTCAACACCCCATATTAAACGCCTAAGAATGTACCTGACTAGCAAGTATCATAAAATCTATGGATTGCTATGTCTCTGAAAGGGAATCAAGCGTGTGTAGAGGGGCATAAACGCAGCAGTGATAGGATTGGAGAGGTTCGGTGAGCAAATGAAGACCCTTTGAAGTCACATTGCATGGTACCCATTCCACGGGTCTCAACTCTCCAGGTTTAAGGGATTCTTCCTTCAGCTAAAACATGCATGTGGAACCCAGAGTATGATCAACCATGTGATCGGGAGACGTGTTCAAATATGTCTCAGTTTTCGTACCCTGGTACTCGGGTGCAACATTCCAGACGCTTTACTAACACACTCCCGACTTGGAGAGTCAGTATCTTTATTCTCCTGTTTGGCCCAGTTTGCAATTTCTGTGGAAGATGAACAGGAATAGGGAGAACCAATGAGAGACAAGCTGGAGGTTTCTGGACGGGCAAATTTAACTCTCATTTCCCACGAAGGACAGGAATTAACCAAAGGCTCAGCGTGCCGTGCTGGAACCAGATTAGGGCCTGAAGCAATCCTGCGGTGTTGCGGCCGGCTCACAAGAAAGCGAGATGAAGAACGGAGCTCAGGGGCACAGGAATTCACAAACCTGCAGAGTTATAAATGACAGCTATCGTCCAAAAATATACTGAAGGAAGGCTGCCAAGAGGACTTGAAAGCGGGGCAGAATTGCAGGAAACCGATTTCAGGAGGTAGACTGGAATTGCATTTTAAGCATAGGAAAAGAGGCAGAACGTCCACAATGATGCACTTGGCCAAAAAGGGCGTATGCGTTTTTTCCTGAATCAGGAAAAAACGCATACGCCCTTTTTGGCCAACCAAGCAAGCTTGCAAAGGAAATCTGCACTACAATGAAGTCTCACTTCCCCCCGGTCAAAAGGGCCATCTGAGAAAAGTGTAAAATCCAGAAAGGCAGGACAGGCCATAGAGAACTGGGAGCCTTGTTATGCTGATGGGCGGGATGTAAATTGCCAACAGCCACTCGGGAGAAGTGTATGGTGTTTCCTGAAACATCTAAAAAACAAAGCAACAGAGCCTAGGGCACTTCCACTTATGGTCCTATAGCTTAGGGAAATTAAAATCAAAAAGACACAGCCACCCCACAGTTTGGGACAGCTCTGTTTACAAGAACCTCGTTTACGGTACAAGTTCAATATCGCAGAAAGTGAAAAATGGATAAAGAAGTTGTGGTACTTATGTACAATGCAAAATCACTCAGCCATGAAATCTATGTCATCAGGCCCGTAGCAGCATAATGAGTGGATTCAGGTATGATGATTCTAACTGAAATATGTCACACAGAAAAAGAAACATCATAAGATATCACTAATACACGGAATGTGAAATTGGCTACACATGAACTGAATTACAAAACAGAACAGGGTCTCAAGTTTAGAAAACCAACTTATGCTTCCTTAAGGGGGAAAGTGAGTTGGGGTGCTGCATAAAACCAGAGTTTGAAATTAGCACAGATACCATTCAATAAGCCAAATATGTAATAGACAAGACCTACCCCTTGCTCAACAAAATGGACTCAACAATGAGGTATCACCTCACACCTGATAGAATGGGCATCATGAGAAAATCTACAAACAAAAATGCTGGAAAGGGTGTGGAGAAAAGGAACCCTCTTCCACTATTGTTGGGAATATAAATTGATACAGTCACTACGGAGAACAATATGGAGTTTCTTAAGAAACTAACAATAGAATTACCATATGATACAGCAATCCCAGTACTGGACATATACCCAGACAAAACCATAAATCAAAACGAGACATTCACCGCAATGTTCATTGCATCACTATTTACAATATCGAGGTAATGGAAGCAACCTAAATGCCCACAGACAGACGAATGCATAAAGCTGTGGTACATATATAAAATGGAATATTACTAAGCCATGAAAAGGAATGAAATTGGGTCATTTGTAGAGACGTCGATGGATCTAGAGACTGTCATACAGAGTGAAGTAAGTCAGAAAGAGAAAAACAAATCTTGTATATTCATGCATATATGTGGAACCTAGAAAAACTGTACAGATTAACCATTTTGCAAGGCATAAATAGAGCAACAGATGTAGACAACAAATGTATGGACAACAAGGGGGGAAAGCTGTTGGGGGGGTGGTGGTGGGAGGAGTTGAGAGACTGGGATTGGCATGTATACATTTATATGTATAAAATAGATAACCAATAAGAACCTGCTGTATAAAAATATAAAATAAAATTCAAAATTAAAAAGAAATAAAATTTAAAAAATAAAACAGAAAAAACAATTATTCCCTTCACATACATGTATTTATATGAATAAATTATTTCCATGCTTATATCTGTAAATACAAAAAAGAGGAATAAAATCTACCTTGAACCAAAAACGAAAAAGAGAAAAAAAAACACAGAACCCACCAGTTCCACAGAGGAAAACCGTATCAGGGCACTTGCTCCAGTTGTAAACAATTCTGAAGTTGGCCAGTGGTGGGGAATCGTCTCCCATTCAGCCAGCAGCCCCCACGCAACAAGCGTCCTCATTGCAAAGCTGGGGCACCGTGCCGAGGCATCTGTGAGTAAACGGGAGGTGAGCCCCAGGCCAGTTGCTGCTGAACTATTCCCACCCGTCCCAGGTAAAACACCTGAATATATACAAGGACTTGAAAGCCTAGAGGAAGGGCCATAGAGCCACACGAGTGACAGCATGCCGGCCGACTTGGTGCCTGCAGGCCAGCCAGGATGGTCCTGGCCCTGGGTGCTCTTCTGGAAGATTTCCATTTCCCTGACTGAGATACCCGTCCTGTCCCTGCCCCCACTGCTTTTTTCCTTCCTCACCTCTGCCCAGGGAGAAATTCCAGCAGCAGGTATGGGTGACACATCCTCTTCTTTAGCAGGTGGCAGCCTGGCAACTGCTGCAGAAAGTCCAGCAGAGCCCCACTCACACTGGGCCACCCACAAAGCCGTGGCCTCTCACTCCCTCCCACCAGCCCAGCCCCGAGACTGCTGACAGGGCAGAGAAAATGGCGTCAGGCACGGCTGCAGGGGCTCTTGCTGCCTGGAGTGGTATTTATATTGATCTCAACCCAGGCACACCTGGGGAGGGCTGGCCCGCACGGTAAGGCTGCCCAGGTCAGCCAATCATCACCCCTCAGGGGCTCACAGTTGCAGAAAATGGAACTTGCTGAACCGGCCAGGTCCAAGGAACAGGTGTGGGCTCCTGAGAGTCAGGATAGACAAGGGGCTGCAGCTTTGGCTTGTTTTCTAATCATTTTATCTGGCCCATGAGTGGGAGACAACTTCAAGAAAACCCTCTCCTTATGAGAGGAACCCAGGAGTCAGGGAGAGGAGGGGTGGGTGGTGGTTGGAGACAGAGGCCTGGTGCCCCGGGTGCAGTGGAAGTCTCTGGAAGACCAGGTGGAGGGAGGCCGCACAGAGTGACGCCCAGGGTCACAGACCTGTCGCAGCTGCTGTTTGTTAGTTCAAGTCCTGCTCTGAGGTGCTCTGTGCCAGCTCTGAGCGACAGGTGAGCTGGGGGTGCTCTGCAATGAGGGCTATGTGCACGGTTCCTGTGTGCCCAGCCCTGCCATGGTACCTGCAAGGGTAGCTCTGTATCCTGGGAAGGGCCTGACCACGAGAGCCCCGTGGGCTGGGGTGGGGGTGGGGTACCTGCCCAGGTGAGCTCCATATTCTGGGATTGGTCTGACCACGAGAGCCCCATGGGCTGCTGGGGACCTGGTAAAGGATGTCAGGACAGTCAGTGAAGCCACCGAGGATATACCTCCAGTTGCTCCTAATTCCTACACCCTGCTGGTCATTCTACCAACCACCAGGACATGGTATTCTGTATTAGTCTTCAATGATGCCTTCTTTTGTATTCCATTAGTCCCAGAGTCACAAGAAATTTTGGCTTGTGAGTGGCAGGACTCAACATACAACTAAAACAATACTTCCGGGCCGTCTTGCCCCAAGGGTGCAAAAATTCCCACACCATCTTTGGGGAAAGCTTAGCTAAAGACCTAAAAGTTCTACCTCTGGAAAAGGAAACCCTCCTTCAGTACGCAGACGACATTCTGATCGCCAGCCCTACTAAGGAGGTCTCTGAACTACCAAGCCAATAAAGGATAGAAGTTGTCCAAGAAAAAGCTCAAATATCACAGACTGCGGTGACCTGCCTGGGCTTCATTCTCACAGAAGGTCGGAGAAGCCCATCCCAGGAAAGGGAAGAAACCATTTGCAGCCTTACCCCTTTCTAAAACTAGAAGACAGCTTAGGGGTTCCTGGGGAGGCCAGGGTTTGCTGCTTCTGGATCCCTAACTACAGTCTACTAGCTGGGCCTCTATATGAAACACTGAAAGGAAAAGATGATGATCCTTTTGAATAGAATCCAGAAGTGGCCTTTCAAGAATGGAAAGAGCAGTCAATTCAGACCCTTGCCCTGGAACTCCCTAATTTAGCTAAACCCTTTGACCTTTACATTCCCGGTGAAAGGTGAATCGCCATTGGAGAATTAGTGCAAAAACTGGGACCACTTGAAATGGAACAATGCAAGAATGCCATCCAGGTAGGATAAACTACGGTCACCAAGGGGCTTGGCCCACTGCCGCATCTGGCCAAGATACTGGCGGTATCTAAAAACCTGGAAATCAGCAGCCCAAAAGGCCACCTCCTTCCTAAGGGAAAAGGACCCCACGTGGTGATCCTAACCACCAACGATGCCCTGAAGTTGCAGGGTTCGCTCCGTGGGCACACCGACCTCGAGTGAGGAGGCCCTCCAACTCCAACATCCAGAGAGATAACCGGGGGCAACAGGGCACCATGACGACTCGTGTGAACATCACTTGACCTGGAGTTTCTCTCATAAAACAATAAGAGTGTGTCCCAAAAGAGTAGACTACTGCTTGCAGGACTTACTGCACCCAGAGGGGAGCTAATAATCTTGGTGGGGGAACCGTATATCACACTGTCACCATAGAAAAGCCTACAGACACCGTGATGATGGTGGCCAATAAGACCGGCTGGACTCCTGTTTACTTCAAAAGGCTGTTGACTCAGTGGTCATCATGGTCCTTGATCACCACTGACCCTGGACTGTCTGGGAGTTGAGCGGGCAGGGCTCTGACACCTGGTGCTGTTTGTACGTTAATTCAGGGGCCTAATTGAAGAAAGCGCAGACTACTGGTCAGAGCATCTAGGCTGGCAGAAATGGTCAGCCTAAGGTGGCCGAACAAATGTGGGGCGGGGTGAAACCGGCCCCCACAGCGTCTCTGCACATCTCTTTCCTGGACCCTTAAAGGTCATTAGAATCTATAACACTTCCAATGCTGGTGCTCAGGTGGACGAGCAGGGAGGCAGGGGGCCTGGGGACAATCAACGTCACCTGGAGGCTGCTGGGGAGAAGCTCTGACCCTCGCCCCCGGGTATTAGGGCTCCCAACTCAGCACTCAGCAGTTACAGAAGAAGTGTCTGCACCCTCAGCACTCCAAGAATGAGGAACGGGACAAAAGGCAGAGGAGGGGTTTGTCCCCAGCAAAGCCCATTAAAAATCCCTGGGAGATAAAAATAGAATCTGGGCAATAAAGTCAAGTCTAACCTTTTTTATCCTTTGTGCTTTGTCTAATTTCACGTGCTCCTAGGGTCCCGCATGCAGAGGTTCCACACCCGGCACTTCAGACCAGATTTCCTAGTGCAGAATGGCTGGGTCGACACCTCAGCTCCTGGGGCCCAGTGCAGACTCCGCGATATAGAGCCTGAGCTGCAGCCAACCTGGCCCTCGAGAGCTCCGCCCCCTCCCTCCCACTGACTCTGACAGGATCTCTACACAGCAGCCCAGCCCACAGCCCACGGGGTAGTGCATGCTCTCACCTCTCCATTCTCTGATCAAAATATAAAGTTTCCTTTGCTTGTGAACCAAACTCAGTCTCGATCTGTTGGCCCCAATGACACTGGGCAGGGGGACACTTGTTGGGGTCCACTCTGGAGGATCAGTAACAGAAATTGAGACTATTGTAACCTCAATGAACAGATGTGTGAGCCAAACTGTAGTTAACATAGAACAGTGTATAAGGCTCGGGTAAAATAAGATGTTTCTAACACTTCCATTTGATATTTCCATCACTTTATTATAAGCAAGTTCAGTGAAAAGGTTTGTCTTATTTGTCAGGTCAATATTAGAGAAACGAAGTGATTTCTTTCCAAGGATGTACATCTAATAATCTTGGTTAAAGCTTCAATCTTGTTTTAAATGCTTTTCCATTGAAAATGATACCTCTCTTTCAGCTCCCCCATTTCTGAGAAGTATAAAATCTTATAATTTATTATTACCAAAGGGGAAAGGTGGGAGGAGGGATAAATTAACAGTTTGGGATTAACACATACACACTGCTATGTATAAAATAGATCATCAACAAGGAACTACTGTATAGCACAGGGAACTACACTCAACATTTTGCAATAACCTATAAGGGGAAATAATCTGAAAAAGAATAGATATTTTTATTGACATCATCTATCAATGACAGTTAAAGTGTAACCTAAGGGAAGCTGGTGGTGAGTGCTTCTGACCCTGAAGACTTCAATCATCTAAAGTTTGGACTCTGCCTACTTCCCAAGGCCCTTAATGAACATATGTGTAGCCGTAGCTTAAAAAATTCCCCAGTTTGGGTTTCGGGGAGACACTGATTTTGAAAAAGCCCTGGTGTTCTCCTTACATGAATGGGACTCTTCCTACTGCTAAAACATGTCTGTCACACCCAGAGGATGGTATACCGTCTGATCGGGAAGAGTTTGGAAAAGGCATCTCATCTCCTCATCTCCTGGTGCTCGGGTTCACCCCTCCAGCGTCTTTACTAACAGTCTCCCCACTTGGAGATGTCAGCACTGTCAACATCCTGTTGCGTACAGTTTGGAATTTGTCCAGAGGATGAAGCGGAAGGATGAGGAACAATGAGAGACAAGTCCTAGGTGTTCAGACAGGCACATGTCACTCTAATTTCCAATCAGGAAGACGAATTGACCAAAGGCTAGGGTTGCCCATGGAAACAGTATAGGGCTTGAGGAAATCCCGCTGCTTTGTGGCCAGTTCCCATAAACACAAGTTGAACAATGGAACTCAGGGGCAGTAAAATTCACGAAACTGCAGAGTTGAAAATATCCATCACTGAAAAATGTCTTGAGGAAAGTCAGAGAAAAGGACTTGTAAGCAAGGGAGAATGGCAGGAAAGGGATTTGAGGAGGTAGAAAGGACTCGCCATTAAGCACAAGAAAAGGAGCTGAACATTGCCAACATTGCAGTTGGCCAAAAAGGGTGTATGCGTTTTTTTCTGTATATATTCAAGAAAAGGGCATACACTTTTTTAGCCAACCAAACAGGTGGGCACTGGAAGTCAATACTACAAAAGATATCACTTCGCATCAGTCAGAAGAGCCATCCTCATAAAGCGTAAACAACAGAAATGCAGGACAGGGCAAGGAGAAGAGGGAGCCCTGTGAGACTTATAGTGGAAATGTATATTGCCAACGGCCATTCTGGAGAAGTGTATTGTGTTTACTAAAGCATCTAAAAAATGAGCTACAGAGCATAGGGCACTTGCACTCATGGGCGTATATCTTGAGAAAAACAAAAATCGAGAGGACACAGGCACCCCAATGTTTACCCCCTCTCTGTTTAAAAGATCTCAACTAGGATATAACTTAAATGTCTCTGGAGGGAAAAAATGGGTAGAGATGTGGTACTTAGGTAGAGTGGAATATTATTCAGCCTGGAAATCAATGAAATATGGCCAGTTGTAACAACTCCGGAGGAGTTACGTATGATCTTTCTAAGTGACAGAATTCAAAAAGAAAAAGACACATATCATAAGATATCACTTAAAGGTGGAATCCAAAATGGCTACACATGAAATAAATTACAAAACAAAAACATAGTCAAATATGTAGAAAACACGCATAAGGCTGCTAAACGGGAAAGGTGGGGAGGGGTGAGGCATCACCCAGGAGGTTGAAATTAGCAAAGATACCATTCCAAATACCAAACTGATAATCAACAAGGCCTACACGGTAGCTAAAAGAACTGCACTCAGCACACTCAAGTCACCGGAAAAGAATATATACGACTGGTAAGAATCTGAAAAAGAATTTACTGATGTCTCTCTGTACGTGAATCAAGTGGATGTACAGCAGCAAGAAACAGAGCTTTGAAAATCAGCTGTAACCAATATAGTAATAAATTGAAAAAAATAAACGACAGAGAGACAGAGAAAACCTCTTACAACTTTTCCTCAGGGCCGGTGATGCAACATGGATTGAACACATCTAGACCCACAGCAGGATGAGACATAAGGCTGGAAACTGTTTGCGCTAAGAGAAATGTGACGTTGGGTGAGGAAATGCACACCCTTTAAAGTAATACTACCTGGTACCCATTCAATGGGTCCCAAATATGCAGGTTCAAGGGATCTTCCTACAGCTAAAACATGCATGGAAAACCCAGAGGACTGTACACCATGTGATCGGGAGATGTGTCTAAAATGCAGCTCATTTATCCTCTCCTGGTGCTCCTGTTCACCATTCCAGCCACGTTACTTAGAATCTCCCCACTTGGAGAATCAGCACATTTCAACTTCTGTTTCACACATTTTGCAAATTGTGAGGAGGATGAACGGGGAACCAATGAGAGAATAGTTGTAGGGGTTTGGACGGGCACATATCACTCTAATTTCCCATTAAGAATAAGAATTGAAAAAAGGCTCAGCCCGCCTCGCCCGAGCCAAAATAGGGCCTGAAGCAATCCTGCGGGTTTGAGGCCAGCTCACAAAAGAGCAACTTAAAAAATGGAGCTCAGGGTCACTGCAATTCACAAACCTGCAGAGTTATAAATGAAAACTAACGTCCAAAAATATGTTGAGGTAAGGCAAAGAAGAGGATCTGAATGCAAGACAGAATTGCAAGAAACAGATTTCAAGAGATAGATTGGACTCGTCTTTAAAGCACATGAAAAGCGGCAGAATTTCGACAATGATGCAGTTGGCCCAAAAGGGCGTATGCGTTTTTTCCTGATTATATCCAGGAAAAAACGCATACGCACTTTATGGGCAACGAAGCAAGCAAGCAATGCAAATGTGCACAACAAAGAAGTCTCATTTCCCACTGGTCAAAAGGGCCATCCTAAAAAATTGTAAAAACCAGAAATGCAGGACAGGCCATGGAGAACAGGGAGCCTTTATACGCTGATGGGCAGTGTGTGAACTGCCGAGAGCCACTCTGGAGAAGTGTATGGTGGTTCCTAAATCATCTAAAAAACAGAGCTACAGAGCATAGGACACTTCCAATCATGGGAGTATATCTAGGGAAATCTAAAAATTAACAAGACACAAGCACACCACAGTTTAGGGCTACTCTGTTTACAAGAACCTCAACTTCAGTATACCTTAAATATCCCAGGAAAGAGAACAATGGATAAAGAAGATGTGGTACTTATGTACAATGGAATATCTCTTCACCATGAAATCAATGTAATAAGGCTAGTAGAAGGATAAAGAGTGGATTTAGGTCCGATAATACTACTTGAAATAAGTCAAACAGAAAAAGAAACATATCATAAGATATCACTTATAGAGGGAGGGTAAATATGGCTGCACAAGAAATGAATTACAGAACAGAACAGTGTCTCACATTTAGAAAACACACTTATTTCAGCTTAAGGGGAAAGGAGAGGTGGGGTGATGCATAAAACCAGAGTTTGAAATTAGCACAGATACCGTTCAATAAACCAAATAGATATTAGCCAAGATCTACACCTTGCTCAATGAACTGGCCTCAACACACCCTATACACCGCAGAGAAATATATCTGAGTAATAAGAATCTTAAAACCCATGTATTGATATATCTCCATAAGGGAATCAAGTGTGTGCAGAGTGGCACAAACACAGCAGTGAAAATGAGCTAAACCCCATTATAGAAATAAATTTTAAAAACAAAACGCAGAAACAATGAAAGAGAGAAAAATTCTTACAAAATTCGCTCAGGGGCTGTGATGCAACCTGGATTGACCACATATAAACCCACAGCTGGATAAGACATAAGGCTGGACACTTGGGGCTGAGAGGATTGATGAGCTTTGGTGAGCAACTGCCAAAAGTTTAATGCAATACTTCATGCTACTCATTCCAAGGGTCCCAACACTCCAGGTTGAAGGGAATCTTCCTACAGCTAAACCATGCTTGGGAAACCCAGCGACTGGTATACCATATGATCGGGAAAGGTTTCTAAAACGCACCTCATTTTTCCTCTCCTGGGGCTCCGGATCGACATTCCAGCCGCTTTACCAAAAATATCCCCACATGGAGAGTCAATGCCTTTAAGTTCTGGTATCGCACAGTCTGCAGTTAGTGCGGAGGATGAATGGGAATAGGGGGAACCAGTGAGAAACTAGCTGTAGCGGTTTCAATGGGCACATGTCACTCTAAATTCACATCAGTAAGAAGAATAAACCAAAGGCACAGCAAGGTGCCCCAGAAGAAGAATAGGGCCTGAAGGAATCCTGTGGTTATGAGGCAAGATCACAAAAATAAGAGCTGAAAAATGGAGCTAAGGGCCACTGCAATTCAAAAACCTGCAGAGTTATAAAGGCCAACTATTTTCAAAAAATATATTGAGGTAAGGCTATGAAGAGGCATTGAAAGCAAGGCAGAATTGCAGGAAAACGATTTCAGGAGGTAGACTGGAATTGCATTTAAAGCATAGGAAAAGAGGCAGAACGTCCACAATGATTCACTTGGCCAAAAAGGGCGTATGCCTTTTTTCCTGAATTTATTCAGGAAAAAAGGCATACGCCCTTTTTGGCCAACCAAGCAAGCTTGCAAAGGAAATCTGCACTACAATGAAGTCTCACTTCCCCCCGGTCAAAAGGGCCATCTGAAAAAAGTGTAAAATCCAGAAAGGCAGGACAGGCCATGGAGAACTGGGAGCCTTGTTATGCTGATGGGCGGGATGTAAATTGCCAACAGCCACTCGGGAGAAGTGTATGGTGTTTCCTGAAACATCTAAAAAACAAAGCAACAGAGCCTAGGGCACTTCCACTTATGGTCCTATAGCTTAGGGAAATTAAAATCAAAAAGACACAGCCACCCCACAGTTTGGGACAGCTCTGTTTACAAGAACCTCGTTTACGGTACAAGTTCAATATCGCAGAAAGTGAAAAATGGATAAAGAAGTTGTGGTACTTATGTACAATGCAAAATCACTCAGCCATGAAATCTATGTCATCAGGCCCGTAGCAGCATAATGAGTGGATTCAGGTATGATGATTCTAACTGAAATATGTCACACAGAAAAAGAAACATCATAAGATATCACTAATACACGGAATGTGAACTTGGCTACACATGAACTGAATTACAAAACAGAACAGGGTCTCAAGTTTAGAAAACCAACTTATGCTTCCTTAAGGGGGAAAGTGAGTTGGGGTGCTGCATAAAACCAGAGTGTGAAATTAGCACAGATACCATTCAATAAGCCAAATATGTAATAGACAAGACCTACCCCTTGCTCAACAAAATGGACTCAACAATGAGGTATCACCTCACACCTGATAGAATGGGCATCATGAGAAAATCTACAAACAAAAATGCTGGAAAGGGTGTGGAGAAAAGGAACCCTCTTCCACTATTGTTGGGAATATAAATTGATACAGTCACTACGGAGAACAATATGGAGTTTCTTAAGAAACTAACAATAGAATTACCATATGATACAGCAATCCCAGTAATGGACATATACCCAGACAAAACCATAAATCAAAACGAGACATTCACCGCAATGTTCATTGCATCACTATTTACAATATCGAGGTAATGGAAGCAACCTAAATGCCCACAGACAGACGAATGCATAAAGCTGTGGTACATATATAAAATGGAATATTACTAAGCCATGAAAAGGAATGAAATTGGGTCATTTGTAGAGACGTCGATGGATCTAGAGACTGTCATACAGAGTGAAGTAAGTCAGAAAGAGAAAAACAAATCTTGTATATTCATGCATATATGTGGAACCTAGAAAAACTGTACAGATTAACCATTTTGCAAGGCATAAATAGAGCAACAGATGTAGACAACAAATGTATGGACAACAAGGGGGGAAAGCTGTTGGGGGGGTGGTGGTGGGAGGAGTTGAGAGACTGGGATTGGCATGTATACATTTATATGTATAAAATAGATAACCAATAAGAACCTGCTGTATAAAAATATAAAATAAAATTCAAAATTAAAAAGAAATAAAATTTAAAAAATAAAACAGAAAAAACAATTATTCCCTTCACATACATGTATTTATATGAATAAATTATTTCCATGCTTATATCTGTAAATACAAAAAAGAGGAATAAAATCTACCTTGAACCAAAAACGAAAAAGAGAAAAAAAACACAGAACCCACCAGTTCCACAGAGGAAAACCGTATCAGGGCACTTGCTCCAGTTGTAAACAATTCTGAAGTTGGCCAGTGGTGGGGAATCGTCTCCCATTCAGCCAGCAGCCCCCACGCAACAAGCGTCCTCATTGCAAAGCTGGGGCACCGTGCCGAGGCATCTGTGAGTAAACGTGAGCTGAGCCCCAGGCCAGTTGCTGCTGAACTATTCCCACCCGTCCCAGGTAAAACACCTGAATATATACAAGGACTTGAAAGCCTAGAGGAAGGGCCATAGAGCCACACGAGTGACAGCATGCCGGCCGACTTGGTGCCTGCAGGCCAGCCAGGATGGTCCTGGCCCTGGGTGCTCTTCTGGAAGATTTCCATTTCCCTGACTGAGATACCCGTCCTGTCCCTGCCCCCACTGCTTTTTTCCTTCCTCACCTCTGCCCAGGGAGAAATTCCAGCAGCAGGTATGGGTGACACATCCTCTTCTTTAGCAGGTGGCAGCCTGGCAACTGCTGCAGAAAGTCCAGCAGAGCCCCACTCACACTGGGCCACCCACAAAGCCGTGGCCTCTCACTCCCTCCCACCAGCCCAGCCCCGAGACTGCTGACAGGGCAGAGAAAATGGCGTCAGGCACGGCTGCAGGGGCTCTTGCTGCCTGGAGTGGTATTTATATTGATCTCAACCCAGGCACACCTGGGGAGGGCTGGCCCGCACGGTAAGGCTGCCCAGGTCAGCCAATCATCACCCCTCAGGGGCTCACAGTTGCAGAAAATGGAACTTGCTGAACCGGCCAGGTCCAAGGAACAGGTGTGGGCTCCTGAGAGTCAGGATAGACAAGGGGCTGCAGCTTTGGCTTGTTTTCTAATCATTTTATCTGGCCCATGAGTGGGAGACAACTTCAAGAAAACCCTCTCCTTATGAGAGGAACCCAGGAGTCAGGGAGAGGAGGGGTGGGTGGTGGTTGGAGACAGAGGCCTGGTGCCCCGGGTGCAGTGGAAGTCTCTGGAAGACCAGGTGGAGGGAGGCCGCACAGAGTGATGCCCAGGGTCACAGACCTGTCGCAGCTGCTGTTTGTTAGTTCAAGTCCTGCTCTGAGGTGCTCTGTGCCAGCTCTGAGCGACAGGTGAGCTGGGGGTGCTCTGCAATGAGGGCTATGTGCACGGTTCCTGTGTGCCCAGCCCTGCCATGGTACCTGCAAGGGTAGCTCTGTATCCTGGGAAGGGCCTGACCACGAGAGCCCCGTGGGCTGGGGTGGGGGTGGGGTACCTGCCCAGGTGAGCTCCATATTCTGGGATTGGTCTGACCACGAGAGCCCCATGGGCTGCTGGGGACCTGGTAAAGGATGTCAGGACAGTCAGTGAAGCCACCGAGGATATACCTCCAGTTGCTCCTAATTCCTACACCCTGCTGGTCATTCTACCAACCACCAGGACATGGTATTCTGTATTAGTCTTCAATGATGCCTTCTTTTGTATTCCATTAGTCCCAGAGTCACAAGAAATTTTGGCTTGTGAGTGGCAGGACTCAACATACAACTAAAACAATACTTCCGGGCCGTCTTGCCCCAAGGGTGCAAAAATTCCCACACCATCTTTGGGGAAAGCTTAGCTAAAGACCTAAAAGTTCTACCTCTGGAAAAGGAAACCCTCCTTCAGTACGCAGACGACATTCTGATCGCCAGCCCTACTAAGGAGGCCTCTGAACTACCAAGCCAATAAAGGATAGAAGTTGTCCAAGAAAAAGCTCAAATATCACAGACTGCGGTGACCTGCCTGGGCTTCATTCTCACAGAAGGTCGGAGAAGCCCATCCCAGGAAAGGGAAGAAACCATTTGCAGCCTTACCCCTTTCTAAAACTAGAAGACAGCTTAGGGGTTCCTGGGGAGGCCAGGGTTTGCTGCTTCTGGATCCCTAACTACAGTCTACTAGCTGGGCCTCTATATGAAACACTGAAAGGAAAAGATGATGATCCTTTTGAATAGAATCCAGAAGTGGCCTTTCAAGAATGGAAAGAGCAGTCAATTCAGACCCTTGCCCTGGAACTCCCTAATTTAGCTAAACCCTTTGACCTTTACATTCCCGGTGAAAGGTGAATCGCCATTGGAGAATTAGTGCAAAAACTGGGACCACTTGAAATGGAACAATGCAAGAATGCCATCCAGGTAGGATAAACTACGGTCACCAAGGGGCTTGGCCCACTGCCGCATCTGGCCAAGATACTGGCGGTATCTAAAAACCTGGAAATCAGCAGCCCAAAAGGCCACCTCCTTCCTAAGGGAAAAGGACCCCACGTGGTGATCCTAACCACCAACGATGCCCTGAAGTTGCAGGGTTCGCTCCGTGGGCACACCGACCTCGAGTGAGGAGGCCCTCCAACTCCAACATCCAGAGAGATAACCGGGGGCAACAGGGCACCATGACGACTCGTGTGAACATCACTTGACCTGGAGTTTCTCTCATAAAACAATAAGAGTGTGTCCCAAAAGAGTAGACTACTGCTTGCAGGACTTACTGCACCCAGAGGGGAGCTAATAATCTTGGCGGGGGAACCGTATATCACACTGTCACCATAGAAAAGCCTACAGACACCGTGATGATGGTGGCCAATAAGACCGGCTGGACTCCTGTTTACTTCAAAAGGCTGTTGACTCAGTGGTCATCATGGTCCTTGATCACCACTGACCCTGGACTGTCTGGGAGTTGAGCGGGCAGGGCTCTGACACCTGGTGCTGTTTGTACGTTAATTCAGGGGCCTAATTGAAGAAAGCGCAGACTACTGGTCAGAGCATCTAGGCTGGCAGAAACGGTCAGCCTAAGGTGGCCGAACAAATGTGGGGCGGGGTGAAACCGGCCCCCACAGCGTCTCTGCACATCTCTTTCCTGGACCCTTAAAGGTCATTAGAATCTATAACACTTCCAATGCTGGTGCTCAGGTGGACGAGCAGGGAGGCAGGGGGCCTGGGGACAATCAACGTCACCTGGAGGCTGCTGGGGAGAAGCTCTGACCCTCGCCCCCGGGTATTAGGGCTCCCAACTCAGCACTCAGCAGTTACAGAAGAAGTGTCTGCACCCTCAGCACTCCAAGAATGAGGAACGGGACAAAAGGCAGAGGAGGGGTTTGTCCCCAGCAAAGCCCATTAAAAATCCCTGGGAGATAAAAATAGAATCTGGGCAATAAAGTCAAGTCTAACCTTTTTTATCCTTTGTGCTTTGTCTAATTTCACGTGCTCCTAGGGTCCCGCATGCAGAGGTTCCACACCCGGCACTTCAGACCAGATTTCCTAGTGCAGAATGGCTGGGTCGACACCTCAGCTCCTGGGGCCCAGTGCAGACTCCGCGATATAGAGCCTGAGCTGCAGCCAACCTGGCCCTCGAGAGCTCCGCCCCCTCCCTCCCACTGACTCTGACAGGATCTCTACACAGCAGCCCAGCCCACAGCCCACGGGGTAGTGCATGCTCTCACCTCTCCATTCTCTGATCAAAATATAAAGTTTCCTTTGCTTGTGAACCAAACTCAGTCTCGATCTGTTGGCCCCAATGACACTGGGCAGGGGGACACTTGTTGGGGTCCACTCTGGAGGATCAGTAACAGAAATTGAGACTATTGTAACCTCAATGAACAGATGTGTGAGCCAAACTGTAGTTAACATAGAACAGTGTATAAGGCTCGGGTAAAATAAGATGTTTCTAACACTTCCATTTGATATTTCCATCACTTTATTATAAGCAAGTTCAGTGAAAAGGTTTGTCTTATTTGTCAGGTCAATATTAGAGAAACGAAGTGATTTCTTTCCAAGGATGTACATCTAATAATCTTGGTTAAAGCTTCAATCTTGTTTTAAATGCTTTTCCATTGAAAATGATACCTCTCTTTCAGCTCCCCCATTTCTGAGAAGTATAAAATCTTATAATTTATTATTACCAAAGGGGAAAGGTGGGAGGAGGGATAAATTAACAGTTTGGGATTAACACATACACACTGCTATGTATAAAATAGATCATCAACAAGGAACTACTGTATAGCACAGGGAACTACACTCAACATTTTGCAATAACCTATAAGGGGAAATAATCTGAAAAAGAATAGATATTTTTATTGACATCATCTATCAATGACAGTTAAAGTGTAACCTAAGGGAAGCTGGTGGTGAGTGCTTCTGACCCTGAAGACTTCAATCATCTAAAGTTTGGACTCTGCCTACTTCCCAAGGCCCTTAATGAACATATGTGTAGCCGTAGCTTAAAAAATTCCCCAGTTTGGGTTTCGGGGAGACACTGATTTTGAAAAAGCCCTGGTGTTCTCCTTACATGAATGGGACTCTTCCTACTGCTAAAACATGTCTGTCACACCCAGAGGATGGTATACCGTCTGATCGGGAAGAGTTTGGAAAAGGCATCTCCTCTCCTCATCTCCTGGTGCTCGGGTTCACCCCTCCAGCGTCTTTACTAACAGTCTCCCCACTTGGAGATGTCAGCACTGTCAACATCCTGTTGCGTACAGTTTGGAATTTGTCCAGAGGATGAAGCGGAAGGATGAGGAACAATGAGAGACAAGTCCTAGGTGTTCAGACAGGCACATGTCACTCTAATTTCCAATCAGGAAGACGAATTGACCAAAGGCTAGGGTTGCCCATGGAAACAGTATAGGGCTTGAGGAAATCCCGCTGCTTTGTGGCCAGTTCCCATAAACACAAGTTGAACAATGGAACTCAGGGGCAGTAAAATTCACAAAACTGCAGAGTTGAAAATATCCATCACTGAAAAATGTCTTGAGGAAAGTCAGAGAAAAGGACTTGTAAGCAAGGGAGAATGGCAGGAAAGGGATTTGAGGAGGTAGAAAGGACTCGCCATTAAGCACAAGAAAAGGAGCTGAACATTGCCAACATTGCAGTTGGCCAAAAAGGGTGTATGCGTTTTTTTCTGTATATATTCAAGAAAAGGGCATACACTTTTTTAGCCAACCAAACAGGTGGGCACTGGAAGTCAATACTACAAAAGATATCACTTCGCATCAGTCAGAAGAGCCATCCTCATAAAGCGTAAACAACAGAAATGCAGGACAGGGCAAGGAGAAGAGGGAGCCCTGTGAGACTTATAGTGGAAATGTATATTGCCAACGGCCATTCTGGAGAAGTGTATTGTGTTTACTAAAGCATCTAAAAAATGAGCTACAGAGCATAGGGCACTTGCACTCATGGGCGTATATCTTGAGAAAAACAAAAATCGAGAGGACACAGGCACCCCAATGTTTACCCCCTCTCTGTTTAAAAGATCCTCAACTAGGATATAACTTAAGTGTCTCTGGAGGGAAAAAATGGGTAGAGATGTGGTACTTAGGTAGAGTGGAATATTATTCAGCCTGGAAATCAATGAAATATGGCCAGTTGTAACAACTCCGGAGGAGTTATGTATGATCTTTCTAAGTGACAGAATTCAAAAAGAAAAAGACACATATCATAAGATATCACTTAAAGGTGGAATCCAAAATGGCTACACATGAAATAAATTACAAAACAAAAACATAGTCAAATATGTAGAAAACACGCATAAGGCTGCTAAACGGGAAAGGTGGGGAGGGGTGAGGCATCACCCAGGAGGTTGAAATTAGCAAAGATACCATTCCAAATACCAAACTGATAATCAACAAGGCCTACACGGTAGCTAAAAGAACTGCACTCAGCACACTCAAGTCACCGGAAAAGAATATATACGACTGGTAAGAATCTGAAAAAGAATTTACTGATGTCTCTCTGTACGTGAATCAAGTGGATGTACAGCAGCAAGAAACAGAGCTTTGAAAATCAGCTGTAACCAATATAGTAATAAATTGAAAAAAATAAACAACAGAGAGACAGAGAAAACCTCTTACAACTTTTCCTCAGGGCCGGTGATGCAACATGGATTGAACACATCTAGACCCACAGCAGGATGAGACATAAGGCTGGAAACTGTTTGCGCTAAGAGAAATGTGACGTTGGGTGAGGAAATGCACACCCTTTAAAGTAATACTACCTGGTACCCATTCAATGGGTCCCAAATATGCAGGTTCAAGGGATCTTCCTACAGCTAAAACATGCATGGAAAACCCAGAGGACTGTACACCATGTGATCGGGAGATGTGTCTAAAATGCAGCTCATTTATCCTCTCCTGGTGCTCCTGTTCACCATTCCAGCCACGTTACTTAGAATCTCCCCACTTGGAGAATCAGCACATTTCAACTTCTGTTTCACACATTTTGCAAATTGTGAGGAGGATGAACGGGGAACCAATGAGAGAATAGTTGTAGGGGTTTGGACGGGCACATATCACTCTAATTTCCCATTAAGAATAAGAATTGAAAAAAGGCTCAGCCCGCCTCGCCCGAGCCAAAATAGGGCCTGAAGCAATCCTGCGGGTTTGAGGCCAGCTCACAAAAGAGCAACTTAAAAAATGGAGCTCAGGGTCACTGCAATTCACAAACCTGCAGAGTTATAAATGAAAACTAACGTCCAAAAATATGTTGAGGTAAGGCAAAGAAGAGGATCTGAATGCAAGACAGAATTGCAAGAAACAGATTTCAAGAGATAGATTGGACTCATCTTTAAAGCACATGAAAAGCGGCAGAATTTCGACAATGATGCAGTTGGCCCAAAAGGGCGTATGCGTTTTTTCCTGATTATATCCAGGAAAAAACGCATACGCACTTTATGGGCAACGAAGCAAGCAAGCAATGCAAATGTGCACAACAAAGAAGTCTCATTTCCCACTGGTCAAAAGGGCCATCCTAAAAAATTGTAAAAACCAGAAATGCAGGACAGGCCATGGAGAACAGGGAGCCTTTATACGCTGATGGGCAGTGTGTGAACTGCCGAGAGCCACTCTGGAGAAGTGTATGGTGGTTCCTAAATCATCTAAAAAACAGAGCTACAGAGCATAGGACACTTCCAATCATGGGAGTATATCTAGGGAAATCTAAAAATTAACAAGACACAAGCACACCACAGTTTAGGGCTACTCTGTTTACAAGAACCTCAACTTCAGTATACCTTAAATATCCCAGGAAAGAGAACAATGGATAAAGAAGATGTGGTACTTATGTACAATGGAATATCTCTTCACCATGAAATCAATGTAATAAGGCTAGTAGAAGGATAAAGAGTGGATTTAGGTCCGATAATACTACTTGAAATAAGTCAAACAGAAAAAGAAACATATCATAAGATATCACTTATAGAGGGAGGGTAAATATGGCTGCACAAGAAATGAATTACAGAACAGAACAGTGTCTCACATTTAGAAAACACACTTATTTCAGCTTAAGGGGAAAGGAGAGGTGGGGTGATGCATAAAACCAGAGTTTGAAATTAGCACAGATACCGTTCAATAAACCAAATAGATATTAGCCAAGATCTACACCTTGCTCAATGAACTGGCCTCAACACACCCTATACACCGCAGAGAAATATATCTGAGTAATAAGAATCTTAAAACCCATGTATTGATATATCTCCATAAGGGAATCAAGTGTGTGCAGAGTGGCACAAACACAGCAGTGAAAATGAGCTAAACCCCATTATAGAAATAAATTTTAAAAACAAAACGCAGAAACAATGAAAGAGAGAAAAATTCTTACAAAATTCGCTCAGGGGCTGTGATGCAACCTGGATTGACCACATATAAACCCACAGCTGGATAAGACATAAGGCTGGACACTTGGGGCTGAGAGGATTGATGAGCTTTGGTGAGCAACTGCCAAAAGTTTAATGCAATACTTCATGCTACTCATTCCAAGGGTCCCAACACTCCAGGTTGAAGGGAATCTTCCTACAGCTAAACCATGCTTGGGAAACCCAGCGACTGGTATACCATATGATCGGGAAAGGTTTCTAAAACGCACCTCATTTTTCCTCTCCTGGGGCTCCGGATCGACATTCCAGCCGCTTTACCAAAAATATCCCCACATGGAGAGTCAATGCCTTTAAGTTCTGGTATCGCACAGTCTGCAGTTAGTGCGGAGGATGAATGGGAATAGGGGGAACCAGTGAGAAACTAGCTGTAGTGGTTTCAATGGGCACATGTCACTCTAAATTCACATCAGTAAGAAGAATAAACCAAAGGCACAGCAAGGTGCCCCAGAAGAAGAATAGGGCCTGAAGGAATCCTGTGGTTATGAGGCAAGATCACAAAAATAAGAGCTGAAAAATGGAGCTAAGGGCCACTGCAATTCAAAAACTTGCAGAGTTATAAAGGCCAACTATTTTCAAAAAATATATTGAGGTAAGGCTATGAAGAGGCACTGAAAGCAAGGCAGAATTGCAGGAAAACGATTTCAGGAGGTAGACGGGAATTGCATTTAAAGCATAGGAAAAGAGGCAGAACGTCCACAATGATGCACTTGGCCAAAAAGGGCGTATGCCTTTTTTCCTGAATTTATTCAGAAAAAAAGGCATACGCCCTTTTTGGCCAACCAAGCAAGCTTGCAAAGGAAATCTGCACTACAATGAAGTCTCACTTCCCCCCGGACAAAAGGGCCATCTGAAAAAAGTGTAAAATCCAGAAAGGCAGGACAGGCCATGGAGAACTGGGAGCCTTGTTATGCTGATGGGCGGGATGTAAATTGCCAACAGACACTCGGGAGAAGTGTATGGTGTTTCCTGAAACATCTAAAAAACAAAGCAACAGAGCCTAGGGCACTTCCACTTATGGTCCTATAGCTTAGGGAAATTAAAATCAAAAAGACACAGCCACCCCAAAGTTTGGGACGCTCTGTTTACAAGAACCTCGTTTACAGTACAAGTTCAACATCGCAGAAAGTGAAAAATGGATAAAGAAGTTGTGGTATTTACTTACAAAGCAATATCACTCAGCAATGAAATCTATGTCATCAGGCCCTTAGCAGCACAATGAGTGGATTCAGGTATGATGATTCTAACTGAAATAAGTCACACAGAAAAAGAAACATCATAAGATATCAGGAATACACGGAATGTAAACTTGGCTACACAGGAACTGAATTACAGAACAGAACAGGGTCTCAAATTTAGAAAACCAACTTATGCTTTCTTAAGGGTAAAGGGGAGTTGGGGTGCTGCATAAAACCAGAGATTGAAATGAGCACAGATAAAGTTCCTTAAGCCAAATATGGAATAGACAAGAGCTACCTCTTGCTCAACGAAATGGACTCAACACCGCATATTAAACGCCTAAGAATGTACCTGACTAGTAAGTATCTTAAAACCTATGGATTGCTATGTCTCCGAAAGAGAATCAAGCATGTGTACAGGGGCATAAACGCAGCAGTGATAGGATTGGAGAGGTTCGGTGAGCAAATGAAGACCCTTTGAAGTCATATTGCATGGTACCCATTCCACGGGTTTCAACTACCCAGGTTTAAGGTATTCTTCCTTCAGCTAAAACATGCATGTGGAACCTAGAGTATGATCAACCATGTGATCGGGAGACGTGTTCAAATATGTCTCAGTTTTCGTACCCTGGTACTCGGGTGCAACATTCCAGACGCTTTACTAACACCCTCCCGACTTGGAGAGTCAGTCCCTTTAACCTCCTGTTTGGCCCAGTTTGCAATTTCTGCGGAAGATGAACAGGAATAGCGAGAACCAATGAGAGTCTAGCTGGAGGTGTCTGGACGGGCAAATTTAACTCTCATTTCCCACCAGGAAGAGGAATTAACCAAAGGCTCAGCGTGCCGTGCCGGAACCAGATTAGGGCCTGAAGCCATCCTGCGGTGTTGCGGCCAGCTCAAAAGAAAGCGAGTTGAAGAAAGGAGCTCAGGGGCACTGTAATTCACAAACCTGCAGAGTTATAAATGACAGCTATCGTCCAAAAATATACTGAAGTAAGGCTGCCAAGAGGACTTGAAAGCGGGGCAGAATTGCAGGAAACCGATTTCAGGAGGTAGACTGGAATTGCATTGAAAGCATAGGAAAAGAGGCAGAACGTCCACAATGATGCACTTGGCCAAAAAGGGCGTATGCGTTTTTTCCTGAATATATTCAGGAAAAAATGCATACGCCCTTTTTGGCCAACCAAGCAAGCTTGCAAAGGAAATCTGCACTACAATGAAGTCTCACTTCCCCCCGGTCAAAAGGGCCATCTGAAAAAAGTGTAAAATCCAGAAAGACAGGACAGGCCATGGAGAACTGGGAGCCTTGTTATGCTGATGGGCGGGATGTAAATTGCCAACAGACACTCCGGAGAAGTGTATGGTGTTTCCTGAAACATCTAAAAAACAAAGCAACAGAGCCTAGGGCACTTCCACTTATGGTCCTATAGCTTAGGGAAATTAAAATCAAAAAGACACAGCCACCCCAAAGTTTGGGACGCCTCTGTTTACAAGAACCTCATTTACAGTACAAGTTCAACATCGCAGAAAGTGAAAAATGGATAAAGAAGTTGTGGTATTTACTTACAAAGCAATATCACTCAGCAATGAAATCTATGTCATCAGGCCCTTAGCAGCACAATGAGTGGATTCAGGTATGATGATTCTAACTGAAATAAGTCACACAGAAAAAGAAACATCATAAGATATCAGTAATACACGGAATGTAAACTTGGCTACACAGGAACTGAATTACAGAACAGAACAGGGTCTCAAATTTAGAAAACCAACTTATGCTTGCTTAAGGGGAAAGGTGAGTTGGGGTGCTGCATAAAACCAGAGATTGAAATGAGCACAGATAAAGTTCCTTAAGCCAAATATGGAATAGACAAGAGCTACTCCTTGCTCAACGAAATGGACTCAACACCGCATATTAAACGCCTAAGAATGTATCTGACTAGTAAGTATCTTAAAACCTATGGATTGCTATGTCTCCGAAAGAGAATCAAGCATGTGTACAGGGGCATAAACGCAGCAGTGATAGGATTGGAGAGGTTCGGTGAGCAAATGAAGACCCTTTGAAGTCATATTGCATGGTACCCATTCCACGGGTTTCAACTACCCAGGTTTAAGGTATTCTTCCTTCAGCTAAAACATGCATGTGGAACCTAGAGTATGATCAACCATGTGATCGGGAGACGTGTTCAAATATGTCTCAGTTTTCGTACCCTGGTACTCGGGTGCAACATTCCAGACGCTTTACTAACACCCTCCCGACTTGGAGAGTCAGTCCCTTTAACCTCCTGTTTGGCCCAGTTTGCAATTTCTGCGGAAGATGAACAGGAATAGCGAGAACCAATGAGAGACTAGCTGGAGGTGTCTGGACGGGCAAATTTAACTCTCATTTCCCACCAGGAAGAGGAATTAACCAAAGGCTCAGCGTGCCGTGCCGGAACCAGATTAGGGCCTGAAGCCATCCTGCGGTGTTGCGGCCAGCTCAAAAGAAAGCGAGTTGAAGAAAGGAGCTCAGGGGCACTGTAATTCACAAACCTGCAGAGTTATAAATGACAGCTATCGTCCAAAAATATACTGAAGTAAGGCTGCCAAGAGGACTTGAAAGCGGGGCAGAATTGCAGGAAACCGATTTCAGGAGGCAGACTGGAATTGCATTGAAAGCATAGGAAAAGAGGCAGAACGTCCACAATGATGCACTTGGCCAAAAAGGGCGTATGTGTTTTTTCCTGAATATATTCAGGAAAAAACGCATACGCCCTTTTTGGCCAACCAAGCAAGCTTGCAAAGGAAATTTGCACTACAATGAAGTCTCACTTCCCCCCGGTCAAAAGGGCCATCTGAAAAAAGTGTAAAATCCAGAAAGACAGGACAGGCCATGGAGAACTGGGAGCCTTGTTATGCTGATGGGCGGGATGTAAATTGCCAACAGACACTCGGGAGAAGTGTATGGTGTTTCCTGAAACATCTAAAAAACAAAGCAACAGAGCCTAGGGCACTTCCACTTATGGTCCTATAGCTTAGGGAAATTAAAATCAAAAAGACACAGCCACCCCAAAGTTTGGGACACCTCTGTTTACAAGAACCTCGTTTACAGTACAAGTTCAACATCGCAGAAAGTGAAAAATGGATAAAGAAGTTGTGGTATTTACTTACAAAGCAATATCACTCAGCAATGAAATCTATGTCATCAGGCCCTTAGCAGCACAATGAGTGGATTCAGGTATGATGATTCTAACTGAAATAAGTCACACAGAAAAAGAAACATCATAAGATATCAGTAATACACGGAATGTAAACTTGGCTACACAGGAACTGAATTACAGAACAGAACAGGGTCTCAAATTTAGAAAACCAACTTATGCTTGCTTAAGGGTAAAGGTGAGTTGGGGTGCTGCATAAAACCAGAGATTGAAATGAACACAGATAAAGTTCCTTAAGCCAAATATGGAATAGACAAGAGCTACTCCTTGCTCAACGAAATGGACTCAACACCGCATATTAAACGCCTAAGAATGTACCTGACTAGTAAGTATCTTAAAACCTATGGATTGCTATGTCTCCGAAAGAGAATCAAGCATGTGTACAGGGGCATAAACGCAGCAGTGATAGGATTGGAGAGGTTCGGTGAGCAAATGAAGACCCTTTGAAGTCATATTGCATGGTACCCATTCCACGGGTTTCAACTACCCAGGTTTAAGGTATTCTTCCTTCAGCTAAAACATGCATGTGGAACCTAGAGTATGATCAACCATGTGATCGGGAGACGTGTTCAAATATGTCTCAGTTTTCGTACCCTGGTACTCGGGTGCAACATTCCAGACGCTTTACTAACACCCTCCCGACTTGGAGAGTCAGTCCCTTTAACCTCCTGTTTGGCCCAGTTTGCAATTTCTGCGGAAGATGAACAGGAATAGCGAGAACCAATGAGAGACTAGCTGGAGGTGTCTGGACGGGCAAATTTAACTCTCATTTCCCACCAGGAAGAGGAATTAACCAAAGGCTCAGCGTGCCGTGCCGGAACCAGATTAGGGCCTGAAGCCATCCTGCGGTGTTGCGGCCAGGTCACAAGAAAGCGAGTTGAAGAAAGGAGCTCAGGGGCACTGTAATTCACAAACCTGCAGACTTATAAATGACAGCTATCGTCCAAAAATATACTGAAGTAAGGCTGCCAAGAGGACTTGAAAGCGGGGCAGAATTGCAGGAAACCGATTTCAGGAGGTAGACTGAATTGCATTGAAAGCATAGGAAAAGAGGCAGAACGTCCACAATGATGCACTTGGCCAAAAAGGGCGTATGCGTTTTTTCCTGAATATATTCAGGAAAAAACGCATACGCCCTTTTTGGCCAACCAAGCAAGCTTGCAAAGGAAATTTGCACTACAATGAAGTCTCACTTCCCCCCGGTCAAAAGGGCCATCTGAAAAAAGTGTAAAATCCAGAAAGACAGGACAGGCCATGGAGAACTGGGAGCCTTGTTATGCTGATGGGCGGGATGTAAATTGCCAACAGACACTCGGGAGAAGTGTATGGTGTTTCCTGAAACATCTAAAAAACAAAGCAACAGAGCCTAGGGCACTTCCACTTATGGTCCTATAGCTTAGGGAAATTAAAATCAAAAAGACACAGCCACCCCAAAGTTTGGGACACCTCTGTTTACAAGAACCTCGTTTACAGTACAAGTTCAACATCGCAGAAAGTGAAAAATGGATAAAGAAGTTGTGGTATTTACTTACAAAGCAATATCACTCAGCAATGAAATCTATGTCATCAGGCCCTTAGCAGCACAATGAGTGGATTCAGGTATGATGATTCTAACTGAAATAAGTCACACAGAAAAAGAAACATCATAAGATATCAGTAATACACGGAATGTAAACTTGGCTACACAGGAACTGAATTACAGAACAGAACAGGGTCTCAAATTTAGAAAACCAACTTATGCTTGCTTAAGGGTAAAGGTGAGTTGGGGTGCTGCATAAAACCAGAGATTGAAATGAACACAGATAAAGTTCCTTAAGCCAAATATGGAATAGACAAGAGCTACTCCTTGCTCAACGAAATGGACTCAACACCGCATATTAAACGCCTAAGAATGTACCTGACTAGTAAGTATCTTAAAACCTATGGATTGCTATGTCTCCGAAAGAGAATCAAGCATGTGTACAGGGGCATAAACGCAGCAGTGATAGGATTGGAGAGGTTCGGTGAGCAAATGAAGACCCTTTGAAGTCATATTGCATGGTACCCATTCCACGGGTTTCAACTACCCAGGTTTAAGGTATTCTTCCTTCAGCTAAAACATGCATGTGGAACCTAGAGTATGATCAACCATGTGATCGGGAGACGTGTTCAAATATGTCTCAGTTTTCGTACCCTGGTACTCGGGTGCAACATTCCAGACGCTTTACTAACACCCTCCCGACTTGGAGAGTCAGTCCCTTTAACCTCCTGTTTGGCCCAGTTTGCAATTTCTGCGGAAGATGAACAGGAATAGCGAGAACCAATGAGAGACTAGCTGGAGGTGTCTGGACGGGCAAATTTAACTCTCATTTCCCACCAGGAAGAGGAATTAACCAAAGGCTCAGCGTGCCGTGCCGGAACCAGATTAGGGCCTGAAGCCATCCTGCGGTGTTGCAGCCAGGTCACAAGAAAGCGAGTTGAAGAAAGGAGCTCAGGGGCACTGTAATTCACAAACCTGCAGACTTATAAATGACAGCTATCGTCCAAAAATATACTGAAGTAAGGCTGCCAAGAGGACTTGAAAGCGGGGCAGAATTGCAGGAAACCGATTTCAGGAGGTAGACTGAATTGCATTGAAAGCATAGGAAAAGAGGCAGAACGTCCACAATGATGCACTTGGCCAAAAAGGGCGTATGCGTTTTTTCCTGAATATATTCAGGAAAAAACGCATACACCCTTTTTGGCCAACCAAGCAAGCTTGCAAAGGAAATCTGCACTACAATGAAGTCTCACTTCCCCCCGGTCAAAAGGGCCATCTGAAAAAAGTGTAAAATCCAGAAAGGCAGGACAGGCCATGGAGAACTGGGAGCCTTGTTATGCTGATGGGCGGGATGTAAATTGCCAACAGACACTCGGGAGAAGTGTATGGTGTTTCCTGAAACATCTAAAAAACAAAGCAACAGAGCCTAGGGCACTTCCACTTATGGTCCTATAGCTTAGGGAAATTAAAATCAAAAAGACACAGCCACCCCAAAGTTTGGGACGCCTCTGTTTACAAGAACCTCGTTTACCATACAAGTTCAATATCACAGAAAGTGAAAAATGGATAAAGAACTTGTGGTACTTACGTACAATGCAGTATCACTCAGCAATGAAATCTATGTCATCAGGCCCGTAGCAGCATAATGAGTAGATTCAGGTACGATGATTCTAACTGAAATAAGTAACACAGAAAAAGAAACATCATAAGATATCAGTAATACACGGAATGTAAACTTGGCTACACAGGAACTGAATTCCAAAACAGAACAGGGTCTCAAATTTAGAAAACCAACTTATGCTTGCTTAAGGGGAAAGGTGAGTTGGGGTGCTGCATAAAACCAGAGATTGAAATGAGCACAGATAAAGTTCCTTAAGCCAAATATGGAATAGACAAGAGCTACTCCTTGCTCAACGAAATGGACTCAACACCCCATATTAAACGCCTAAGAATGTACCTGACTAGTAAGTATCTTAAAACCTAGGGATTGCTATGTCTCCGAAAGAGAATCAAGCGTGTGTTCAGGGGCATAAATGCAGCAGTGATAGGATTGGAGAGGTTCGGTGAGCAAATGAAGACCCTTTGAAGTCATATTGCATGTTACCCATTCCATGGGTTTCAACTACCCAGGTTTAAGGTATTCTTCCTTCAGCTAAAACATGCATGTGGAACCTAGAGTATGATCAACCATGTGATCGGGAGACGTGTTCAAATATGTCTCAGTTTTCATACCCTGGTACTCGGGTGCAACATTCCAGACTCTTTACTAACACTCTCCCGACTTGGAGAGTCAGTCCCTTTAACCTCCTGTTTGGCCCAGTTTGCAATTTCTGCGGAAGATGAACAGGAATAGCGAGAACCAATGAGAGACTAGCTGGAGGTGTCTGGACGGGCAAATTTAACTCTCATTTCCCACCAGGAAGAGGAATTAACCAAAGGTTCAGTGTGCCGTGCCGGAACCAGATTAGGGCCTGAAGCCATCCTGCGGTGTTGCGGCCAGGTCACAAGAAAGCGAGTTGAAGAAAGGAGCTCAGGGGCACTGTAATTCACAAACCTGCAGACTTATAAATGACAGCTATCGTCCAAAAATATACTGAAGTAAGGCTGCCAAGAGGACTTGAAAGCGGGGCAGAATTGCAGGAAACCGATTTCAGGAGGTAGACTGAATTGCATTGAAAGCATAGGAAAAGAGGCAGAACGTCCACAATGATGCACTTGGCCAAAAAGGGCGTATGCGTTTTTTCCTGAATATATTCAGGAAAAAACGCATACGCCCTTTTTGGCCAACCAAGCAAGCTTGCAAAGGAAATCTGCACTACAATGAAGTCTCACTTCCCCCCGGTCAAAAGGGCCATCTGAAAAAAGTGTAAAATCCAGAAAGGCAGGACAGGCCATGGAGAACTGGGAGCCTTGTTATGCTGATGGGCGGGATGTAAATTGCCAACAGACACTCGGGAGAAGTGTATGGTGTTTCCTGAAACATCTAAAAAACAAAGCAACAGAGCCTAGGGCACTTCCACTTATGGTCCTATAGCTTAGGGAAATTAAAATCAAAAAGACACAGCCACCCCAAAGTTTGGGACGCCTCTGTTTACAAGAACCTCATTTACAGTACAAGTTCAACATCGCAGAAAGTGAAAAATGGATAAAGAAGTTGTGGTATTTACTTACAAAGCAATATCACTCAGCAATGAAATCTATGTCATCAGGCCCTTAGCAGCACAATGAGTGGATTCAGGTATGATGATTCTAACTGAAATAAGTCACACAGAAAAAGAAACATCATAAGATATCAGTAATACACGGAATGTAAACTTGGCTACACAGGAACTGAATTACAGAACAGAACAGGGTCTCAAATTTAGAAAACCAACTTATGCTTGCTTAAGGGGAAAGGTGAGTTGGGGTGCTGCATAAAACCAGAGATTGAAATGAGCACAGATAAAGTTCCTTAAGCCAAATATGGAATAGACAAGAGCTACTCCTTGCTCAACGAAATGGACTCAACACCGCATATTAAACGCCTAAGAATGTATCTGACTAGTAAGTATCTTAAAACCTATGGATTGCTATGTCTCCGAAAGAGAATCAAGCATGTGTACAGGGGCATAAACGCAGCAGTGATAGGATTGGAGAGGTTCGGTGAGCAAATGAAGACCCTTTGAAGTCATATTGCATGGTACCCATTCCACGGGTTTCAACTACCCAGGTTTAAGGTATTCTTCCTTCAGCTAAAACATGCATGTGGAACCTAGAGTATGATCAACCATGTGATCGGGAGACGTGTTCAAATATGTCTCAGTTTTCGTACCCTGGTACTCGGGTGCAACATTCCAGACGCTTTACTAACACCCTCCCGACTTGGAGAGTCAGTCCCTTTAACCTCCTGTTTGGCCCAGTTTGCAATTTCTGCGGAAGATGAACAGGAATAGCGAGAACCAATGAGAGACTAGCTGGAGGTGTCTGGACGGGCAAATTTAACTCTCATTTCCCACCAGGAAGAGGAATTAACCAAAGGCTCAGCGTGCCGTGCCGGAACCAGATTAGGGCCTGAAGCCATCCTGCGGTGTTGCGGCCAGCTCAAAAGAAAGCGAGTTGAAGAAAGGAGCTCAGGGGCACTGTAATTCACAAACCTGCAGAGTTATAAATGACAGCTATCGTCCAAAAATATACTGAAGTAAGGCTGCCAAGAGGACTTGAAAGCGGGGCAGAATTGCAGGAAACCGATTTCAGGAGGCAGACTGGAATTGCATTGAAAGCATAGGAAAAGAGGCAGAACGTCCACAATGATGCACTTGGCCAAAAAGGGCGTATGCGTTTTTTCCTGAATATATTCAGGAAAAAACGCATACGCCCTTTTTGGCCAACCAAGCAAGCTTGCAAAGGAAATCTGCACTACAATGAAGTCTCACTTCCCCCCGGTCAAAAGGGCCATCTGAAAAAAGTGTAAAATCCAGAAAGGCAGGACAGGCCATGGAGAACTGGGAGCCTTGTTATGCTGATGGGCGGGATGTAAATTGCCAACAGACACTCGGGAGAAGTGTATGGTGTTTCCTGAAACATCTAAAAAACAAAGCAACAGAGCCTAGGGCACTTCCACTTATGGTCCTATAGCTTAGGGAAATTAAAATCAAAAAGACACAGCCACCCCAAAGTTTGGGACGCCTCTGTTTACAAGAACCTCGTTTACAGTACAAGTTCAACATCGCAGAAAGTGAAAAATGGATAAAGAAGTTGTGGTATTTACTTACAAAGCAATATCACTCAGCAATGAAATCTATGTCATCAGGCCCTTAGCAGCACAATGAGTGGATTCAGGTATGATGATTCTAACTGAAATAAGTCACACAGAAAAAGAAACATCATAAGATATCAGTAATACACGGAATGTAAACTTGGCTACACAGGGACTGAATTACAGAACAGAACAGGGTCTCAAATTTAGAAAACCAACTTATGCTTGCTTAAGGGGAAAGGTGAGTTGGGGTGCTGCATAAAACCAGAGATTGAAATGAGCACAGATAAAGTTCCTTAAGCCAAATATGGAATAGACAAGAGCTACTCCTTGCTCAACGAAATGGACTCAACACCGCATATTAAACGCCTAAGAATGTACCTGACTAGTAAGTATCTTAAAACCTATGGATTGCTATGTCTCCGAAAGAGAATCAAGCGTGTGTTCAGGGGCATAAATGCAGCAGTGATAGGATTGGAGAGGTTCGGTGAGCAAATGAAGACCCTTTGAAGTCATATTGCATGGTACCCATTCCATGGGTTTCAACTACCCAGGTTTAAGGTATTCTTCCTTCAGCTAAAACATGCATGTGGAACCTAGAGTATGATCAACCATGTGATCGGGAGACGTGTTCAAATATGTCTCAGTTTTCATACCCTGGTACTCGGGTGCAACATTCCAGACTCTTTACTAACACTCTCCCGACTTGGAGAGTCAGTCCCTTTAACCTCCTGTTTGGCCCAGTTTGCAATTTCTGCGGAAGATGAACAGGAATAGCGAGAACCAATGAGAGACTAGCTGGAGGTGTCTGGACGGGCAAATTTAACTCTCATTTCCCACCAGGAAGAGGAATTAACCAAAGGCTCAGTGTGCCGTGCCGGAACCAGATTAGGGCCTGAAGCCATCCTGCGGTGTTGCGGCCAGGTCACAAGAAAGCGAGTTGAAGAAAGGAGCTCAGGGGCACTGTAATTCACAAACCTGCAGACTTATAAATGACAGCTATCGTCCAAAAATATACTGAAGTAAGGCTGCCAAGAGGACTTGAAAGCGGGGCAGAATTGCAGGAAACCGATTTCAGGAGGTAGACTGAATTGCATTGAAAGCATAGGAAAAGAGGCAGAACGTCCACAATGATGCACTTGGCCAAAAAGGGCGTATGCGTTTTTTCCTGAATATATTCAGGAAAAAACGCATACGCCCTTTTTGGCCAACCAAGCAAGCTTGCAAAGGAAATCTGCACTACAATGAAGTCTCACTTCCCCCCGGTCAAAAGGGCCATCTGAAAAAAGTGTAAAATCCAGAAAGGCAGGACAGGCCATGGAGAACTGGGAGCCTTGTTATGCTGATGGGCGGGATGTAAATTGCCAACAGACACTCGGGAGAAGTGTATGGTGTTTCCTGAAACATCTAAAAAACAAAGCAACAGAGCCTAGGGCACTTCCACTTATGGTCCTATAGCTTAGGGAAATTAAAATCAAAAAGACACAGCCACCCCAAAGTTTGGGACGCCTCTGTTTACAAGAACCTCGTTTACCGTACAAGTTCAATATCACAGAAAGTGAAAAATGGATAAAGAACTTGTGGTACTTACGTACAATGCAGTATCACTCAGCAATGAAATCTATGTCATCAGGCCCGTAGCAGCATAATGAGTGGATTCAGGTACGATGATTCTAACTGAAATAAGTCACACAGAAGAAGAAACATCATAAGATATCACTAATACACGGAATGTAAACTTGGCTACACAGGAACTGAATTCCAAAACAGAACAGGGTCTCAAATTTAGAAAACCAACTTATGCTTGCTTAAGGGGAAAGGTGAGTTGGGGTGCTGCATAAAACCAGAGATTGAAATGAGCACAGATAAAGTTCCTTAAGCCAAATATGGAATAGACAAGAGCTACTCCTTGCTCAACGAAATGGACTCAACACCCCATATTAAACGCCTAAGAATGTACCTGACTAGTAAGTATCTAAAAACCTAGGGATTGCTATGTCTCCGAAAGAGAAACAAGCGTGTGTTCAGGGGCATAAATGCAGCAGTGATAGAATTGGAGAGGTTCGGTGAGCAAATGAAGACCCTTTGAAGTCATATTGCATGGTACCCATTCCACGGGTTTCAACTACCCAGGTTTAAGGTATTCTTCCTTCAGCTAAAACATGCATGTGGAACCTAGAGTATGATCAACCATGTGATCGGGAGACGTGTTCAAATATGTCTCAGTTTTCGTACCCTGGTACTCGGGTGCAACATTCCAGACGGTTTACTAACACTCTCCCGACTTGGAGAGTCAGTCCCTTTAACCTCCTGTTTGGCCCAGTTTGTAATTTCTGCGGAAGATGAACAGGAATAGCGAGAACCAATGAGAGACTAGCTGGAGGTGTCTGGACGGGCAAATTTAACTCTCATTTCCCACCAGGAAGAGGAATTAACCAAAGGCTCAGCGTGCCGTGCCGGAACCAGATTAGGGCCTGAAGCCATCCTGCGGTGTTGCGGCCAGCTCAAAAGAAAGCGAGTTGAAGAAAGGAGCTCAGGGGCACTGTAATTCACAAACCTGCAGAGTTATAAATGACAGCTATCGTCCAAAAATATACTGAAGTAAGGCTGCCAAGAGGACTTGAAAGCGGGGCAGAACTGCAGGAAACCGATTTCAGGAGGTAGACTGGAATTGCATTGAAAGCATAGGAAAAGAGGCAGAACGTCCACAATGATGCACTTGGCCAAAAAGGGCGTATGCGTTTTTTCCTGAATATATTCAGGAAAAAACGCATACGCCCTTTTTGGCCAACCAAGCAAGCTTGCAAAGGAAATCTGCACTACAATGAAGTCTCACTTCCCCCCGGTCAAAAGGGCCATCTGAAAAAAGTGTAAAATCCAGAAAGGCAGGACAGGCCATGGAGAACTGGGAGCCTTGTTATGCTGATGGGCGGGATGTAAATTGCCAACAGACACTCGGGAGAAGTGTATGGTGTTTCCTGAAACATCTAAAAAACAAAGCAACAGAGCCTAGGGCACTTCCACTTATGGTCCTATAGCTTAGGGAAATTAAAATCAAAAAGACACAGCCACCCCAAAGTTTGGGACGCCTCTGTTTACAAGAACCGCGTTTACATTACAAGTTCAACATCGCAGAAAGTGAAAAATGGATAAAGAAGTTGTGGTATTTACTTACAAAGCAATATCACTCAGCAATGAAATCTATGTCATCAGGCCCTTCGCAGCACAATGAGTGGATTCAGGTATGATGATTCTAACTGAAATAAGTCACACAGAAAAAGAAACATCATAAGATATCAGTAATACACGGAATGTAAACTTGGCTACACAGGAACTGAATTACAGAACAGAACAGGGTCTCAAATTTAGAAAACCAACTTATGCTTGCTTAAGGGTAAAGGTGAGTTGGGGTGCTGCATAAAACCAGAGATTGAAATGAGCACAGATAAAGTTCCTTAAGCCAAATATGGAATAGACAAGAGCTACTCCTTGCTCAACGAAATGGACTCAACACCGCATATTAAACGCCTAAGAATGTATCTGACTAGTAAGTATCTTAAAACCTATGGATTGCTATGTCTCCGAAAGAGAATCAAGCATGTGTACAGGGGCATAAACGCAGCAGTGATAGGATTGGAGAGGTTCGGTGAGCAAATGAAGACCCTTTGAAGTCATATTGCATGGTACCCATTCCACGGGTTTCAACTACCCAGGTTTAAGGTATTCTTCCTTCAGCTAAAACATGCATGTGGAACCTAGAGTATGATCAACCATGTGATCGGGAGACGTGTTCAAATATGTCTCAGTTTTCGTACCCTGGTACTCGGGTGCAACATTCCAGACGCTTTACTAACACCCTCCCGACTTGGAGAGTCAGTCCCTTTAACCTCCTGTTTGGCCCAGTTTGCAATTTCTGCGGAAGATGAACAGGAATAGCGAGAACCAATGAGAGACTAGCTGGAGGTGTCTGGACGGGCAAATTTAACTCTCATTTCCCACCAGGAAGAGGAATTAACCAAAGGCTCAGCGTGCCGTGCCGGAACCAGATTAGGGCCTGAAGCCATCCTGCGGTGTTGCGGCCAGCTCAAAAGAAAGCGAGTTGAAGAAAGGAGCTCAGGGGCACTGTAATTCACAAACCTGCAGAGTTATAAATGACAGCTATCGTCCAAAAATATACTGAAGTAAGGCTGCCAAGAGGACTTGAAAGCGGGGCAGAATTGCAGGAAACCGATTTCAGGAGGCAGACTGGAATTGCATTGAAAGCATAGGAAAAGAGGCAGAACGTCCACAATGATGCACTTGGCCAAAAAGGGCGTATGCGTTTTTTCCTGAATATATTCAGGAAAAAACGCATACGCCCTTTTTGGCCAACCAAGCAAGCTTGCAAAGGAAATCTGCACTACAATGAAGTCTCACTTCCCCCCGGTCAAAAGGGCCATCTGAAAAAAGTGTAAAATCCAGAAAGGCAGGACAGGCCATGGAGAACTGGGAGCCTTGTTATGCTGATGGGCGGGATGTAAATTGCCAACAGACACTCGGGAGAAGTGTATGGTGTTTCCTGAAACATCTAAAAAACAAAGCAACAGAGCCTAGGGCACTTCCACTTATGGTCCTATAGCTTAGGGAAATTAAAATCAAAAAGACACAGCCACCCCAAAGTTTGGGACGCCTCTGTTTACAAGAACCTCGTTTACAGTACAAGTTCAACATCGCAGAAAGTGAAAAATGGATAAAGAAGTTGTGGTATTTACTTACAAAGCAATATCACTCAGCAATGAAATCTATGTCATCAGGCCCTTAGCAGCACAATGAGTGGATTCAGGTATGATGATTCTAACTGAAATAAGTCACACAGAAAAAGAAACATCATAAGATATCAGTAATACACGGAATGTAAACTTGGCTACACAGGGACTGAATTACAGAACAGAACAGGGTCTCAAATTTAGAAAACCAACTTATGCTTGCTTAAGGGGAAAGGTGAGTTGGGGTGCTGCATAAAACCAGAGATTGAAATGAGCACAGATAAAGTTCCTTAAGCCAAATATGGAATAGACAAGAGCTACTCCTTGCTCAACGAAATGGACTCAACACCGCATATTAAACGCCTAAGAATGTACCTGACTAGTAAGTATCTTAAAACCTATGGATTGCTATGTCTCCGAAAGAGAATCAAGAATGTGTACAGGGGCATAAACGCAGCAGTGATAGGATTGGAGAGGTTCGGTGAGCAAATGAAGACCCTTTGAAGTCATATTGCATGGTACCCATTCCACGGGTTTCAACTACCCAGGTTTAAGGTATTCTTCCTTCAGCTAAAACATGCATGTGGAACCTAGAGTATGATCAACCATGTGATCGGGAGACGTGTTCAAATATGTCTCAGTTTTCGTACCCTGGTACTCGGGTGCAACATTCCAGACGCTTTACTAACACCCTCCCGACTTGGAGAGTCAGTCCCTTTAACCTCCTGTTTGGCCCAGTTTGCAATTTCTGCGGAAGATGAACAGGAATAGCGAGAACCAATGAGAGACTAGCTGGAGGTGTCTGGACGGGCAAATTTAACTCTCATTTCCCACCAGGAAGAGGAATTAACCAAAGGCTCAGCGTGCCGTGCCGGAACCAGATTAGGGCCTGAAGCCATCCTGCGGTGTTG